>NW_020175410.1:5824432-5913879 GCF_003031525.2 Neophocaena asiaeorientalis asiaeorientalis
AAAAAAAAAAAAAAAAAAAAAAAAAAAAAAAATTAATAACCAATATCAAAGGGAAAATATTCAAATTACTTCTCTTAATTCTATAAATATCTAAAGAATGCTCAAAAGGCCTTCACACATTTCCATATTTTCTTCATTCAACCCATCTTTTGTTGAGTCATCTAGTTTTTGAATCATCTAATCACTGAATTAATTTTTGAAGTATATGTGTGAATGCTCCAAGTTTATGTTTTCAATTATTTTGAAGATATATAATTATTTACCATTTCTGATTAATACTTTAAATCTTTGAACATCTGGTTTGTTTCCATCAATTGGAAGTTCTTCAAACCCATACTGCAGTTAGCATCAAAAAGCATAATGCCACAGAATGATCCTATCACACAATGACATAGTTACATACCTCTGCATTTATAAATTCCTTTTTATTATATTTTATTAAATATTTTTAAATGAATAAAAATATAATTATCTAAAACAGTGATTTTAAATGCATGTATCAATATTACAAAAAGGTAATCATTGATGTATTCCTGCAGTAATTTTAAATAAACATAAGCAACATAAACAAATTCTAGCCAGAAAACCAGAGTTGTTACAAGCAATACGAAATTACAGCATCTTAGAGCTCTGAGATAGCAGGCCAGGGAAATGACTTGATGATCAGACAGCTGAAAACTGACAGAGGTAAACTTCAACCCAGGTCTCTCAACTCTCAATTCAGTGATTTTTCTTGCATGACAAATCCAAGATTAAATTTAATCCCAAATAGAGATGAGCAAATTATCATGAGAAAGCAAATCTCTTATTCTCACTTGAATATGTAAATAAACTGTAATACCGTGACGCGTAAATGAAGAGTTTTTATATTTTGAAACAAGTAAATGAGACAATTTACCCAATGGAGAGGAGACCTCAATACTTCAAACTGACACTATATTCTATCCAATTTGGTACCTTATACATGCAATGACTAACATGATCCATTACCGAAATAACTTGCAGCAAGCCTTAGCATTTATCACACAACTAGTATTTCCAAAAATTGAAAATAAGAGGATTTAATCCAAACACAATGTTTCACAATATCAAGTTCCCCAACCAAGAAAATGCTGAGAGTTGTGGGGGTTTTTTCTAGTTGTAATGAAGTGGCAGCAACTGTAACTGTTATAACTCATACCTGCCTACAATCATAACAGATAAGATATCTTAAACATGGTATCCCTGAATGAGTCAGAAAATATAAGGGGAGTTAAAAAGAGGGAGAAATGATGGAAAAAAGAAAAAAACCATGCTTGGCTCATCCAACAAATTTCAATAATCAAATAATAATTTCAATAATCAAAGAGCTTGCCCCACCTTAGATGTACAGAAGTATTTGTAACCAGGTTGTCATTTCATGGTATACATTGAGGCTGACACTATTTTAGAAACAAGATAAATAAAGCAGAAGGGAGAACACAGGGTGTGAAAGAAGGAAAAACATTATTTAACAAATATGTGCTTTAGAACTTAACACAGATAAATTATCTAGACATTCCAAATGATTGACGGTATATTTCCAAATTGTGCTTCCTTTTGCAATTATTAAACTGTTAAAAGTAAAAGAAAGTTTGAAAATCATTCCAAATCTTGACACATTCCTATTTTTTTCTTCTTTGTTAGTTTTTAAGAACTTTATTTTCTTAGGGAACACTGACAATCTGAGCTGCTTAGATCATCTGGCTCTTTATCTGTCTTTGGTACATTTACTTGAAAACAGGATGTGATAAAATCATCCACAAAGAGTGGCATGATATTAGAGACAATGTATCTAAGTTAGGAGAGAATAAAACATTTTTAACTATAGGCATCATTTTAATAGCTTATTCACCTAAAACAAATAATTAAATGTTTCAATAACTTCACTCATTTGGACTAGAAAACATGCAACAAATTTTAATTAATTGTTTAGAGCTGGGTTGTTTTAATTTATAATTAAGTCAGATGCACGATGATTTTTCCAAGGTTAGAATGATTCATTTCACAAATGAACTAAATTTAAAACTAAAAGACAGTGTCTCAGCATCTTTGAGATCACTAAGATGGATTTCACATATTCATTTGTACACTGATTTCTCTAAATTCAACACTTATTTTTTTGATGACAAATCAATATTTACACAAATGACAATAAATAACCCATACATGGTTAGATGAAACATAAAGATACCCTCCTACGTAATTTATATATAAAAAGAGAAAATGCTTATTTATGAGAAAATTCCAAATCCAATGTTAATTAGGACAACAGCCAAACCTTGAAAACCTGTCAAGCTAAAATATCTTCAGATTTATGCTGAGGAATAAATGTTGGGGCTGTCTGGCAGCTGTTCAAAATGCTTCAAGAAATATATACAGTATATGTATTTCCTTAAAAAGTATTTGTTTTCCAATTATAAAACAATGTATTGAAAACAATCATATATTAAAGCTAATAAAATATTCAAAAGAAAAATGTTACATATATAAACAAAGTGTGAACAAAAGCACCACCAGTTTCCGTTGGGCTATTGGCATACAACAGATGGAATGGTGATCCCCCAAAATGAGTGTCTTCCCTTCTTGTCAGTTGGCTGTAGAGTTTCTTTTTATCTAATCTAATTTATATTAACAGGGTTAGGAAAATAGGTGGAAAATAAAAAGAACATCATGATCTAATTGGCTTAACACTATTAATTAAAATAACCACAAGCCTAAAAATATAAAAGATACATCCTACATAATAAATGTTTCTATAAAACTCTTCTCATAGATAACGGTATATTCAAAATAAGTAAAATCCTGAAGCTCTGCCTCGTCCCTGTTCCCTTTATTCCATGCTCCTGGAAATAAATAAAAATGATGAATTTCCAGGAGGCAAAAAGCATAGCAGGAGCCTTTGGGTTCTGAATACGATTACTTGCCCTAAGGACACTCACAGTGGATCTCTTCCAAGTGAGCCAAAGTGACTTAAGTATGGTTTAGTTCACCACAAAAATTTTTGCTAGGGTTTCTTCTAAGGTTCTGTGACAGACACAGGTTATATAATCTGTTTAGTACTTCAGCGGTCACCTTGGGTCTGATAATAAATTCAATAATAACTCTGATATCTAAAGCCCCCATGTATAACCCTTTCTTCCCAGAACTGCACTAATTTAATCAAAACAATTAGTATAAAGATAACAAGTAAATTAAGACATGGGCATCATGAATGCCTAGTACACTTTAGTCATTTCAATAGGGCTGAATCTAAACGTTTCTATATTTCTACTGAACTAGCATCTAAAAAATATTTTAGAAACAAACATAACGAAAACAGACTCTAGGATATTTGATTATCTCTCAAATGAAGACTGCACTTTTAACAGGCTATTGATTTATACTGTTAAATAAAATGGAAAACAGATTAACGATGTGTTTAAGTCTATTTCCAAAAAAATGATCTATAAGATGCATCCTGAAAAACAATATGGTTTCAGTCAAAGCTGCTAAAAAGTACTTTGACTTTTTACTGCATTTATCTTCCCAAAAAAGGAGGGATACAAAACAATATAAAAATGTATGAGACAGGAAGAAAGATCTGACAACTTCAAAGAGAGTAGAAGATGATACACTGTGTAAAAGACTATGGAAAGATAGTCTCAACAAGTCCCTTTGGCACTTGTATAAAAGATGAAAAGTCACTAGATGACATAGAGTGAAAAGAAAACGAAAAGAAAATCTGAAAGCTTTCAAGTTACATTAAAGTTATTAGAAAATATGCCAAAAAGTACAAAGGTCAATTTTAAAGTAACTTCAAAGGAACATTAAGCTAACTTATATTTTCTTCAAAAGTAATTTCCTGGGCTTCCCTGATGGCGCAGTGGTTGAGAGTCCGCCTGCCGATGCAGGGGACACAGGTTTGTGCCCCGGTCCAGGAGGATCCCACGTGCCGCGGAGTGGCTGGGCCCGTGAGCCATGGCCGCTGAGCCTGCGCGTCCGGAGCCTGTGCTCCGCAACGGGAGAGGCCACAGCAGTGAGAGGCCCACGTACCGCAAAACAACAAAAAAAAGTAATTTCCTTCTCTAAAAGCAAGTGAAAAGTTTCCACATTTAAAAAAAAAATGCAGAGAAAATGTCTAACAAGGTACTTAAAAAGAAGTATCCCAGGCTACCTTTAGAGTAATTCTATAGTTTCACCAATGAAATATGATTAATATACAAGGAGAAAGGGACTAATTCCCTTCCTAACTATAAAGGGCCAGAAAAAAAGACTCTTTCAAAGTACACTGTCTTCAGATGCATAGCCACAGTGGAAGAGAAAAGAACTCATTTGTGAAATACAAACTAAGTACCTTCTGTGGTAGGTAATGAACATATAGTGGTGAACAGGACAGCTCCTGTCCACCTGGGTTCAGGTCCATGAGTCTACAGATACCAAACAAATAATTAAATGGATAATGATTTATAAATACGGTAAGTGCAACTAAAGTGAAGGATAAAAACAGTCACATACTGCTCAGATCTTTCAAAATCTCACTATAATCAAAACTGTTCTTAAATTTAAGAATCAGTCATAATTTTAATGCCCTTAATAATGATATAAAACTACATTCACCTTAAAGATGCGTATGGAGAAAATGCCTAACAAATTGGAAAAAAAAAAATCTCAAAGGAACACACTTACGTGTGACTCTGGCAACCCTCAGGCAGGAATGGAAAAAGAAGGAGTTCAGATTGGCAAAAGGATAAAAGAATCAAGGACAGCAGCAAAAGCATTACTAAAATAACTGAACATAGGATCGAGAAAAGATACTGGAACTCTAAGTGAAGGCATGAGGTACCGCAAAAAAAACAAAACAAAACAAAACACAGTGCGGGCTTCTCTGGTGGCTCAGTGGTTGAGAGTCCGCTTGCTGATGCAGGGGACACGGGTTCGTGCCCCAGTCCCCGAAGATCCCACATGCCGCGGAGCGGCTGGGCCCATGAGCCATGGCCGCTGAGCCTGCGCGTCCGGAGCTCGTGCTCCACAATGGGAGAGGCCACAACAGTGAGAGGCCCGCGTACCGCAAAAAAAAAACAAACAGCGATACAACACAAGTGTCGCTGGGCTAAAATCAAGGTGTTGGCAGGCTGCATTCCTTTCTGGAGGCTCTAGGAAGAGAATCGGTTTGCTTGGTTATTCCATCTCCTAGAGATTGCCAACATTCCTTGGTCCAAGACCCCCTTCTTCCATCTTTAAAGGCAGGCATGCTGTATATCTCAGACCCATAGTCTGTAGTCACATCTCCCTCTCACTTACAGTCAGGGAAGGTCCTCGCCTTTTAGGTCCACACGTAATTAGTTTGAGCCCACATAATACTGCCCAATCTTCCCATCTCAAGGTCCATAACTTTAATCATACCTGCAAAGCCCCTTCTGCCATGTAAGGTAACACATAAACAGGTTCTGGGGATTAGGACATGGATATCTTTGCGGGGGGGCATTATTCTGCCTACAATACTCAATACTGTGGAAATCAAATTTATACACTAAATGAATTTATTAAAACTATCATCCTATAGATGGAAATGGGGCATTTAACAGTAGTAACACTTGAAAAACAAAATCCCTAAGTATATTACAATCACACAAACGTGCATAGGTAAGAAATAAAATGCTACTTTGGGTTAAACTTCAATAACATAAAAGTATAAGGATTTCACTCCCTCTCTATGCAGTCAGGAGATTACCCTTCTCCCATAGGACACAGTAGGCATATCCTCTGGAGAAAAAGAACCAGACAGACTCTGTACAAGGGTTTATCAGGCACAGAGAAGGGAGCAGTGAGGTAGCAAACAGAAACCAGGAAGCTTAAATGCAATTCTGCTTTCTAAACCATGAGACCTTTAGCCCCTTTCTCCTCACCTGTCCAGCAGTCTGACAGTCAAAATTATACCTATCAGTTAGGAGATGAGAGAATACTTCTACTGAATTATTGTGGAAAAAACCTACAGATACTGACATTAAGAAGGTTCTCAAAGAAAAAGCCCCCTGATCATAAAATCACACTACAGGTAAAACAATGGGTTTATCAGCCCTATACAAACTTAATTACCTTTTTTAGAATAAAATAGGAGTAGACATCCAAAGATCCTTAGGCATCTGAAAGCATCAATATGAAAGAGATGAACATGAATAGAAATAATGAAACCACAGGAAACACAGACAATGCACGATACAGAAAAAAATTTTGAAAATATAATATTCATAAAGATATAAAAGAAGTCTTTGCAATCATGAAATAAGAACATCTACTATTAAAAGAAACAGAGAAAGTACATACTCATCCTAACTCAGAAAGAGAAAATCCTAAGTGTTTCAAGAGAAGGGGAAAAAAAAGTTAGAAATGCAGAAAGCAATACTGGAAGCCAGGAGTCAGTAGAGTGATGCTTTAAAAAATATGCAGTATTTTATACACAGCCAAATAACTAATAAAGTATAAGAAATTTAAAAATTTTTAGACATGTAACATCTCAAAAAATTTACCTCTCATTAATCTTTACTCAATAAGTCATTGAAAGCATTGCCCCATCAAGATCAGGGACTAAATGAAAAAAGAAACTGAAATGCAAGCAACAGAAAATTCCACCCACCAAAGGTTAAAAGGAATTACCAGGATGATGATGAAATAAAGTTCAAGGATAACATAAAAAAAAAACAATTCACATTAGAGCTGGAGCAGAGAGGGCTCAGAGAAAATATCTAAGAAATTACCTGACATGGCTGACCATATGGAAAACTGTCTATCAGAGATATTTTACAAGGTAGTTGAAGGCTATGAGAAGACTCAGTCTTAGATTCAAAGAAACTAAACAAATTGAAAATACAATGAAGGGCAAATGGTTTATTTTTAAAACTATTCATTCCTTTCTTTAAAAATAAACTGAATGAATGAGGATCCTCAAAACTTAATTAGTGAGACAGTCTGAATGTATTCTTTCCTTCAGAATCCGCCTCACTCCTGCCTACCCAGCCTTAGACCAGTAATAGGGTAAAAAGTGTGTTATTGTTTAAAAGTTCATAAAGTGTTCAGAGAGCATGGCTCTATTATTCTTAAACAATATTTTATCTTTGGGAAGTTTCTATCATGAAGAAAATGGGCTAAGCCAATCAAATGTCACCTGTAAATGAAGCAAAAGGAAAATTTCAAAAAAATAAAATCTTGAAAATAAGTCGCCCTGCAGTATATACATCTGGTGGCCCACTTGATCACAAATGTTTCTTGTAATCATTCATATGATTTTTTCAGAAGACAATGATTATAATAAAGGTAAGTACCAAAAGGGGAAAAAATAAAGTTTATCAACCAATGTGATCTTTAAAAATAATACAAAACTAAAAACCCTAAAGTAAAGTAAAATAAAATCACAAAGTATTACCATTTCACACTGCATACGGGATCTTAGTTCCCCAACCAGGGACCGAACCCACGCCCCCTACAGTGGAAGCGTGGAGTCTTAAACCACTGGACTGCCAGGGAAGCCCCTATACCTCACATTTCTAACAGATTTTCCACAAGAATGCCAAGACAAACTAATATATCAAAAAATGAGAAAGGACTTGAATAAGCTTTTCTCCAAAGAAAATATACAAATGGCCAATAAACACATGAAAAGATGCTCAACATTAGTCATTAGGGAAATGCAAACCAAAACTAAGAGATACAACATCACACCCATTAGGATGTCTATTATCAACAAATTAAAATTAAAAAAAAAAAAAAAGTGTTGGCAAGAATATGGAGAGGGCTTCCCTGGTGGTGCAGTGGTTGAGAGTCCGCCTGCCGATGCAGGGGACGCGGGTTCATGCCCCAGTCCGGGAAGATGCCACATGCCGCAGAGCGGCTAGGCCCGTGAGCCATGGATGCTGAGCCTGCACGTTCGGAGCCTGTGTGCCGCAATGGGAGAGGCCACAACAGTGAACGGCCCGCGTACCGCAAAAAAAAAAAAAAAAAAAAAAAAAAAAAAAAGAATATGGAGAAATTAGAATCCTTGTGTAGTGCTGGTGAAAATGTAAAATGGTGTAGTGCTGTGGAAAACAGTTTGGTAGTCACTCAAAGAGTATAACACAGAATTACCATATGATCCAGCAATTATACTCTTATGTTTATAGCCAAAAGAACTGAGAGCAGGAACTGAAACAGGTTTGCATACCCCATGCTCATAGCAGCATTACTGACAACAGTCAAGAGGTGGAAGCAACCCAAGTGTTCACCAACAGATGAATGGACAAACAAAATGTGGTACAGACATACAAAGAAATGTAATTCAGCCTTAAAAAGGAATGAAATTCTGACACATGCTACAACGTGGATGAAGCTTGAGGATATTATGCTAAGTGAAATAAGCCAGTCACTTACATGAGGTATGCAGAAAAGGCAAACTGACAGAGATAGAAAATAGAATGGTGGTTGCAAGAGGCTGGGCATAAGAAGGAACAGGGAATTATCGTTTAATGGGTATGGAGTTTCTGTTTGGGATGATGAAAAAGTTTTGGAAGTGGATGGTGGTGATGGTTGCACAACCCTGTGAATGTACATAATGCCTCTGAACTGTACATTTAAAATGAGTAAAATGATAAAATAAATACACAAATAAATTTAAACCCTGAAGTATAGTATAATTACAAAGTATTACCGTTTCCAGATTATTTGAATGTCGATGTGTATTTTAACCCTCCCGTAAACAGTCTTAGGGATAAAAAATGAATACAATTGTGAAATTTAGAAAGAGACTTTTGGTTCTAGGA
The DNA here is from genome assembly GCF_003031525.2 of Neophocaena asiaeorientalis asiaeorientalis. Classification (NCBI taxonomy): domain Eukaryota; kingdom Metazoa; phylum Chordata; class Mammalia; order Artiodactyla; family Phocoenidae; genus Neophocaena; species Neophocaena asiaeorientalis. Next base: position 5,833,222 of record NW_020175410.1, read on the forward strand.
AAGATTGCAGATCATCTAATTTATTTTATAAATGAGGATATTGAGCGCAAACAGGGTAAGTTAAATTACTTATCCAAGGCCACATACAGGGTTATTGCCAGAGTATGGACTAGAATCGAATTTATCATGTGCTAGTCCAGGTACTTTCCACCACACACTAGGCTATCTTACAGGTTTTGATGCTGTCTAAAACACTTAAGAATTTGATTTTGTACCATTTATCTTTTACAGGGAATAATGCTACAAAAAAATTGTCCTAGAGAGGAAAATGCCATTACATTTTAAATGGTTGATTATTTTCTTAAGTATAATTAGAAGTCATATCTATATATATTTCTAATTAAATAAATGTGAGAAAGTTATTTAAGTTAAAAAAACACTTCAATCAATCAATATACTAATGATCAAAATTTCCTTAACACAGGAAAAATTTAAAGAGAAATGACCTATCCTAAAAAATGTTCACACCTATTTATCTGAAAAAACTGAATGAATGAAATATTAAGTGACTTTTTGCTGAAGGTGCTCTAAGTCATTAATCATCAATAACCTTAATTGATAAGTGAATCTGTACTAACACTAAGCTATTAAGATTTGATCCAATTAACTTCTTTAAAATTTTGCCAAGTTACTAATGCAAGAAGCTGTTGCCAGCCATCAAGATGACTATCATAAAAACATATTGTAAGAAAGACAAATACGGGTGTTAGATGATATCTAAATGTGGTTCAAAATTTTTACACTAAATTTTATGCTAAAGGCTCCAATGTTTTTACAGGTGTTCAGCTTGCTGTTACTTTAAAAATTTCAACTTCTTAATACAAAGGTTTGGGGCAGTGGAAAATAAAGACTTTCTCAGCCAGTAGAATACTTTCGTACTAGTATTAATAGTCAACTTCTAGTTTTGTTGCTCACCTCAATCTTCTGTCTTTCCTCTTCGATTTCAGTTATGTTACCTCTAGGGTAATTTAATGTACCTCTCATATGGACACTCTACACCTTCTAGTTTATATTACATTATTTGAGGGTCAACTTTCTATCACCATAGTTCTTTGAGGACATAGACCATGTCTTCACTTTAGTGTTCTATTCAGCATCTACTGCCCGGTGCCTTACCTCGTTAGTTGCTCAATAGGTATATACTGAAAAAATTAACCTGATCCATGGTTCAAGAGTAGGACAAGGAGTCACAAAGACCAGAGAGTATGGAAAGACGTGGATTCCCATGCAGGCAATTTTTACTGCTTAACTATTAAACTCAAGAATAAATATAAAGCACTCACACAAAAGATAATTACCTACAATTTTGACAATTGTGAAGAAAATATAACATCAATTCATGCTTCTACACATTATAAACAGAAGTTCATCTTAAAGTACTGTCTTCCCTTCACTGGACTCTGAAGGTTTTCCCAAGAGGACAAAATAAAGATCAAACCACTGAGGCTGAGAATTGTGTTGTATGCATTACAAGTCACTATCTACCCTCTAAGTGATGTGAGATAAAGCTGAAAATTAGCAAAATCAGGGGAGATGAAATAAATACAGAATTACTGGGATCCGTAAAGGTGTAAAAAACAAAGCAATTAAGTCTTAAAACTAGAATACTATAACATCATAAAACAGACTGTGTGATACTAGACAGTGAATGCATCACATATCACTAAAACAGCAACCTACAAGGTCAGTGGTATTGCAAGTTGTTCTGGCTTGATGCCATAGAAACAAACTGGAAAAGTGGAAGGAAAAAGATACTATTTTAAACTAGTAGAAAGAAAGTACTATAATAAAAATTCATAGTTGAAAGATTAGAACCACGTAACATTTTAAGAAGTTCGAGAAAAAATATTTTATCTAATATAGGAATCAAAGGAAAACAGTATGTATGAAGTATGGTCATTTTACATTTAAAGGTACGCTAGGTATATAAAACTAATAACTATATAAAGGCTTTCATGCAGAAGTAGAGCAATTCTCCCAGAGCAAAAGAAGCTGAATTATATTATGATAAATGAGATCCCAGTTCCCCAAACAAAACATTTTCATTACTACAGTAAATGAAAAGTATATTTAAAAATTATCCCCAATTATTATTACTGGCTAACGCAGAAGTTAAAACCATTAGAGAAAACTGCTAGCTTTCTCCAGAATGTATAATTAGACAAATGACAGTTATTATTTTATAAAGTGGTATTATACCATTTATACTGAATATATGGATCCAAAACATAGGCTCAACCACTAAAAAATAAATAAATTACATCAAAGCCGACTTCTGAAATATACATTGGCAATGGATGGTATAAATTGTAGGAATTCTGGAAGAAAGAATTGCTTAATGTAATCAAAATAAAAGGGACTCTCTTTGTCAAAATCTCTAATGAGAAAAGCCCTATATTCATTTGTGTAGCTTTTATAAGAGGAACAGAGGAAGAGAGTCATTAAGTTAACAACGCTGACATCTATCACAAGAACCTTTATCTTTTAAGATTCTCTACTTCTCTCATGCTTCCTTTTAATTAACTAAAAAAAGAAAGAAATGAAAAGAAATACAAGGGTGAGAAAAAACCTGTGACTCACCTGAAAATCAACGGCAAACACTGTGAGGGCTCCAATGGATATTCAGCAAGCTAGGGAAGGAGTTAAACTTCTCTCTCTCTCTTTTAAATACTGCTAAGCCTGTAAAAAGCCCACGTTCACCCTCTTTGGCCTACACTGAGGTTATCCTCTTGGTATTTTATAACTCTTCAGGTCTGTATTTATGCTGTCAGTGATGCATATAACCGTTTTATTAAGAACTTCAAGCTTGCCTTGCAGAGGGCTCAGAGCTGGGAGAATATGGATGAAGATGGTATCACAAGTCCTCTAAGAGGAAAGGAAAGGGGGCAGGAGTGGGGGTGGGGAAAGGAGTCTGAAAATGTTGCTTTTTAGGGCACCCACCGTGTGCCAAGTAAGCACTACATTAAGCACTTTTAAGCTGCAGCTGGTTACTATGCTAGATTGTCTGTGGTCAGTCTGGCACACACCACCACCCCCACCACCCTTGCTTAGTCTGTCTAAGGGTGGAAACCACATTCCCCACAGTCCCCCTTCCCTGGAGAGTTCCATGTCTGTAACCTCATATTTGAAGCAGATAAGTAAAGTGAAGGCCATTTTTTCTCAGGAGGTCATGGGAGTCAGATGCTTGGCTTTTTCAGATGCTGTAGCCTTGCTGACCTTTCCATCAGCTCCCACTTCACAGTCCTGGCAGGCTTTGCAGACTTCCCCACAAACTCTCACTTTTCTACCCACTCACCAGTGATGTTCACGCTGAGGTCTTCACTGTCAAGTTCTCTGACCTAATGTCAGCTCCTACCACCTGCTTGGTGCTTCAGGATAGATATTTCATTGACAGTTTCTCTGATGTTCAGTAGAGCTCCTCTGACCTATGGTGACAGCTTTCTTGATATCCACACCCTCAGCTATGCCAACAGTAGTATAAGGCCATAATTCTCCATAGAGTGACTTCCATTTTCCTGACCAAACCCTTAGTCACTAAGCTGCTGGAAGCATGAAGATACTGTGACTCTAGCCCAAGAAATACCAGGAGCAACTACTAGTAATCTTGTCTAGAAAGGCAGCCTAATAAAGTAATTAAAGTATGGGCTCAGGAGCTAGCTAAATTTGATTCCTGTCCCTACCACTTTGAAGCTGTATGTCCTTATTAGATAGGTTACTTAAACTCTCTGCCTCAGTTTCTCATTTGTAAATGGCAATGATATTAGTTACTGCTTCACAGGGTAGCTACGACAATCGAATAAATATAAAATACACAGTAAACAACAGGTAAAGGTTAAACAGAAATATGCTTTTCAACCCTTTTTCTTCTTTAGACTTAGTCCTCCTATTTGTACCCAGTAATAAAAGAGAATAATGGCTACTGAGATGCTTAAATACTGGAGATGGGATATTTGTGAGCCAATCTAAGAAGATGTTACAAAGTCTTATCTCTGGAGCAGGAAACAACATGTGAAGAATTTTCTAAAACCAGATCATTCCTCTTTTATTTATTAATACTTGAATATTTCTACGTTTTTTGAACTATCTCCGTACTGCTTTTCCATATGGCTCATTCTTCAATATTTTTCTTATTTTTTTGACAGATATACCTATAGAAATGTCAGATAATCAAAGTTCAAAATATGTGCCCTCATAATAAAGATAGATTCAAGGCATGTGAATTGGGTTGGAGAAGGGGAATGTTGGGAGAAAAGTTAAAGAAGACTTTAATTCTATTTTTAATTTATTAGAACAAAAAGTATTCACATATTACTTTTATAGTTAAAACTTAATTTAAAAATAATTCTAACATTCAGAATGATAAATTTCAAAAACATTGATAACTAACAATTAAATATGATAACATTAAAATGTGAAACAGAGAATCTCCATGTTTGTTTAAGAAGGGTATTTTCTGAAAGTATACTATTTTCATTCTTATACAGATAAATAGCTCTTTTACCCCATTTAAAAAAAAAACACTAAATCTTTAGTGCTATAATTATTTTCAAACAACTTTTCTGGCCAATCTTTTTATGATCTTTGGGTACAAATAATCTAGGAGAAAAAAGTAACACCGAGACTATTCACTTTGAAAAGCATCTATATCGTATTAAATCAACTGTCTCAAAATATGCTGTATTCCTTCAGATTTCTATAAATCCTTATTAAGGAAATCAGAGTAGAATGAAATAAAAAATGACTTTCCTCAGTATCCAAATAATAAAAATACAGTAAGGTTTAACGAAGTGTTCTACTCCTGTTGTACACTCTGGCCATGATAAATGGCAACTGCCTATCAGCAGGAAAAAGTGGATGCCATTTTTCTAACAGCAGCCTTGTTTGGCATAAAAGCGGCACTGGAGCACAGAGACTGAGACTATGGGCTCATCTCTCTTAACACTGATCAAACCAAGTGAAACAGTCAAAAAGATATTTGTTGCTTAATCAAAAAAACCTGAGATGCGGTAAGCCAAATGTTTTAGGTAGATTTGGAGAGGCTAGTTAGGAAAGAAAAAAAATAGTAAAGAAAACCACTATGTACTTCTCCAACTTCACTCTCAATGCAGAGCATACACTCTTCTTTTCCCACAGCAGGTTTCATAGTACTCAGTTTGGTGGGAAAAAAAGCAAACCAAAATAGAGAACAGCAAAACAAACATATACTGGCAGTTCATACATACACATGCTGTCAGTGTACTTATTGATTTGCTGCTTCTAATTGTTTGTCTTTTTGTTTGATCTTTTTAAATACCAATTTCCCCGAGGTAAAATAACCTTCAAACATTTTATTAACTTCTACACTATTACACTGTAACTGACAAGATTAATGCCAATGCGCTTGCACAAGCTTGAAAAGGAAAATTGTTCACACCTAAATCAAAGTACAAAGAAAAGGAGTGTTAAATGTAATATTTAATGTGAATGAACTCAGTTACATGAGTTAGTAAGTGGATATATGCCTGGCTTCCCACAGATAACACTACGGTATGGAACGACACATGACCATTTTGGTATAAGATTAGAATATCACATTCCCAACTATGCTATCTAATGATCAAATGTTTTTATAACTACTCCATTTGTACCTCAACTAAATGCTCTTTTACAGACCTCAGAAAAGACACTAGTTCTTAATTCAGGCTGTCTGGGTTCAATTCCTATTCCACTTACTATCTGTAAGATCACAGGTAAATTACTTAAGGTTTCTGTGCCTCAGATTCATTTTGAGTAATATAGGAGTTATGAAAAGTTAAAAGTAACTTATTTTTTTAAAGAGGGAGTAGGGTGGAGGATTACTACAGTATCTGGTATATGATCAGTCCTCAGCAAATGTTAGGTATTATTATTATTAAACCATCTTATATAAAAGTAAACTAATTCCCCACATCCACTTCTGACTTACCTACCTTTGAAAAATGTAATGAAGTAAAATACACAAAGGTCAAATAATAGGAAGAAATAGAGAATAATAAAATGGTTGGATTTATTAGTAATATAGATTTAAAAGATGTTATATTAATAGTAGTAATATACCAGGATTTACTCAAATATTCCAACACGTGAATCCCTTCCTTCTCCCTTTCACTCCCTTACTACCACCATGATGTTATTTTTAAACATAAAGATATAAAGTATAAAAGGAGAGAAAGTAATAACAGATGGTAAGAAAAGATATTCAATAAAAATGGAACTTCAATCTATAGTAGCCCTGATCATTTTTTGTTTTTGATGATTCTTGGACAATCCCACAGAGACAGACTTCAAAAAACAGATTAAAGCGCTATATATACTTAATTATACTGCAAAGTCTGAATTTTTAAAAATAAAATTATTCTAACAGAATATCAATTCATATATCACACAAGATGGATTTCTGAAACAAGATGAAATCATTTTTACTAGCATGAAATAACCCCAAACTACTTTTCTAAATGCTATCACTATAACCCAAGGGAACATAACAAACTTAACAGAAATGGAAAGTTTTAGAAGAGATGATCATTTCAACAGTTTTACTAAGTGAGATATTACTTTGAAATGAGAAACTGAAGTTTAAGTTCTGTCATGAATCCCCTATGTCACAAGGGTAAAATTTTCTTGAAAATTCAGATAGAATACTATGACTACTGTGAAATGAATTATATTTTGATGAATAACACCTGGAAAAACAAAAAAACTAGCAAAAGCAAAAATATTATTAGAAAGAATTTAAGGATGGAATATCCCAAAATGTAACATATGTACTAAAATAAAAGGTGTAAGTAGGAAGATACTAGGAACAACAATTAAAAAATTAAAGGAAGAGATAAATCAGTTATTTATTGTGAAAGGTACTTGACTAGACAAATTATTATTAGGCATTAATATACTTGAATTCCCATAATTAACAGAGTGCTAAGAAAAGAAACGTTAAAATATTAATACAACTCAAACAAAAATGACCGATAAAAAATTAAGGTAGGGACTTCCTTAGTGGTGCAGTGGTTAAGAATCCACCTGCCAATGCAGGGGACGTGGGTTTGAGCCCTGGTCTGGGAAGATCCCACATGCCGCGGAACAGCTAAGCCCGTGTGCCACAACTACTGAGCCTGTGCTCTGGAGTCTGCGAGCCACAACTACTGGGCCTGCGAGCCACAATTACTGAAGCCCGGTGCCTAGAGCCTGTGCTCTGCAACAAGAGAAGGCACTGCAGTGAGAAGCCTGTGCACTGCAACGAAGAGTAGACCCCACTCACTGAAACTAGAGAAAGCCCATGGGCAGCAACGAAGACCCAATGCAGCCAAAACAAAAAATAAATAAATAAATTTAATTAAAAAAAAATTAAGGTAAGAATAGAAACTCAGCCAAGATCAAGATCAAGAGACTGAACATTCTCTTCTACATCTCTCAATTCTTAAGTTCCTCAGTCTGTTACCTGACCAACTGAATATGCTTATCACAAGTTTTCTGAACTGCTGTACAGACTGATGGAGCAAAGGCAGAGAAGAATGAAAAGAGTAAGAGTAATAATCATAAATGTTATCCAGAGAGTTACTTTCAGACTTTAGTCTGCATAAGACTAACACCTAAGGTATCTGCTTAGCCCAACCCCCTAATTCTAATTCATTAGCTCTAGGATGAATCCAAAGTCTACATTTCAACAAACACCCCAGGTGATCCTGATGCAAGGAATCTGTGGCCTCTAGAATACCATTTCCAAAGATGGTACCTCATGGTGCTCTATGCCACAATAAAATATTGTCTTGAAAAAAGTGCTCTTTGATAAAATAAGTTAGGAAAAAGGATAAATAAGGAAAAGTAATCGTTTTTCTAAACATTAGTATTTCTCAAAGCTTCAATATGCATTTGAATTCCCCCCAAAGAAAAAATAACCATACTATATTTCCTAAAATTACTGGGCACAGAATCCTTTCTCGTCTTTTACCTACCAACATCTACAAGAAGACTAAAACTTTAACACAAGAAAACTAGAGACAAAGAATAAGATGAGAGGAATTGGACTAAATTAGAAATTTTAAAAGCTTCCTTGTAATTCTAGGCTGGAAAAGCAGACAGGTAAATTAGAAAAAAAAAAAAAAAACAGAATCCTCATTTATCTTAAGTAATACTAAACTATGGGCACATAAATATCACTATAATATGTACAAAATTCCCCTCTATATGATAACTCCAAAGTTAAAAAATGATAATACTGTTCCTAAGGATTTCTTTAAACAATAAAGAAACTAGAAAAAATGTTTCATAAGAGGATAATTTTGTAGACATAAGAAGTTTTTCTCTAAGATTTTAAGAATAGCTTCAGATAGTAGCAACAAAGTTATAGAAAATATTTTAGAAATAGAAACAAACAGGCTTATTTAAAGAAGGAAAATTCTCTCTAGTTCATCTGTAAACCAAATATATTTGTGAAGTCTAAAAAATGTTTTAAACTAGTAGAAATTATAGATAAAACTATTTCAAGTTGATCAATTTAGAGCACTCAAAATTAACTACTTCAATTATCTAAAAGATAAAAATTCCCAGATTTGCCTCTTTGATTTCAAATGAGTACATAACACAAAATTGAATGAAATAATCTGATTTCTCTTCAACAAAATCTTTTAAGTGATTATACTGTAATATAGACTACAGATTTAAAAAAACTTTTGAGAAAACTGTTAGTTTAAGGAAAAAAAAAATTAAGACTCTCTAAAACCAAACAGATAAAACAAATGAATGATGATAACTAACCCTAAATACATATTTACATCTCCCTCAGGGGAAGGCAGATTTTTTACATGTGCCTGCCTTGGCTCAAGGTAAGAAGGTGAAAAATGTCTCCCCTTAGAACTCATAACTGCAAGCCACCCCTCATGGGTTTGGAGTAGAAATTAACACTACTCATGTAATGGAAGAGACACACATGCTAAACTTTTATTTAAAATGGTCTTAGGTTGGTAGAGTTCCCAGGCACCTGGTAATAACTCTGACCTCAAAGAATTTTCAATGAGAAATAGGCTAACAACCTGATAGAAAAGCTGAATAAGACTTGCACATACATATCCTAGAAGAGGAAATACAACTGACCAAAAATATACAAATACATGCTCTAAGTCATCTAAGTATTGAGGGAAATGCAAAATAAAATGTCCATGTACTATTTTACATGTATCACACTGGAAAGCATTAAAACATTGGACAAAACATGTTTGGGAGCAAAACTTATACCACTTATTCATTACTGGTATAAGTGTAAACTGGTTTGGAAAATATTGGAATTACCTAGCAAAACTGAAGATGCAGATATCCTATAACTAAGCAAATCCATGCCTTGCTATATACCCTAACTCCCTGTTACCATGCTGCAGGAGATATTTAGAAAGATATTTAAAAATGAGTTGTTTATAAAAGTAAAAAGATGGAGACAACAAAACTGCCAAACTATAGAACAAAAGATAAATTAATAACGATCTATTGTTTCAATAAAAAACTACATATTAGTGAAAATAAATGAACTACAATTACACAGATCAGCATGTGTGAATCAAATCAAGATAACGTTGGTCAAAGTATCAAATAACAGGAAAAAAGTCTGACTCCATTTATATGAAGTTCAAACCCTGAAAAACTATGTATTATTTATGAATACATATATACATACATATCAATACGTATAAAAAAAGGAGTGAATGAAAAATACAAAGTTGAGAAACGTGGTGACCTCTGGGCTAGATGGATGGTGAAGTGAGTACTGAGGGATTCAAAGGTGACTTCAAAGGCTTTGGTAATATTCTGTTTTTGAAGTGGGTTTGTGAACATAATGGGCCTTCATTATTATTATGCTTTATGTTGAACATAAAAACTGTACATTCTCATGTATGATTGGTATATTTCATGATACAAAATAAACTTTTAAGAATAACCAATAGCAATATACATGTTTCTTTCATTGGCTACTGAATATATGTTTACCCTTTGTCTTTCTCACCCCTTAAATTTTGACCTCAGAATTTTGTAATGGTTATGATAACTAGGGAATAAATTACCGTGTTTCTTATTGGAATCTTCTTGGGTTCTGGAGGCATATCCTGTGGAACAAATTTCACTGGTTCCTTAATCTGCCTCCTTGATCGTTTGGTCCCGTCTGGTAAGGTTTCCATGGCCATGTCTGCTTCCATGTCACTGCTCCCTGCCTGGTCACATTCTGAACACTGCCTACATAAAGAAAAAAATATAAATTCATACATTTATTTTTACCTTCCAGCATTAGCTATGTTTTCTATAAATATAAAATTCAGGTATATGTTTAGAATATATGAAAATATACACAGGAACATGTGACCATAGGGTATACAATGATTATACATACAGAAAAGCACATACATTCTTGTAAGAGAAACAAAAATAAGTATAATGTATCAAGCAATTCCATGTATCCCTAATAAGTATAATAAAAACACATGTAATACTGCTACATGTTTAAGTGAACCAACATAAGAAGCCCAGATAGTTTCCATTAGGAAATCATGATTTTTCCTCAAGTGACATACACTGTGACACCAGAAAATCAAAGTATTCATTGACCCTGACTCTACATCTTGTCACAGCTATAATATCTTTGAATCTTAATTAATAGCAAGCTGTACTGAATATACCAACTAAGGAAGTTCTGTAAAAACAGACTCTCAGAAGTGAATAAAAATAAATGGATCATTTTGGTTGGTGGCCTTTACTACGTATAAAAGAAAATATATAAATTTATTTATGAAAAGAATGTATTAAAGTAGCATTTTTAGGGCTTCCCTGGTGGCACAGTGGTTAAGAACCTGCCTGCCAATGCAGGGGACACGGGTTCATGCCCTGGTCCGGGTAGATCCCACATGCCACAAAGCAGCTAGGCCTGTGAGCTACAACTACTGAGCCTGCAAGCCACAGCTACCGAGCCCGTGTGCCACAACTACCAAAGCCCACACACCTCAAGCCCGTGCTCCACAACAAGAGAAGCCACCGCAATGAGAAGCCCGCACACCACAACTAAGAGCAGCCCCTGCTCGCCGCGACTAGAGAAAGCCCGTGCACAGTAACGAAGACCCAACACAGCCAAAAATAAGCAAATAAGTTAATTAATTAACTTTAAAAAGTAGCGTATTTAAAAACATGGGGGGAAGATGGCAGAATAGAAAGCAATAGGAATCTGAGTCTCAACCTAGACAATAATTACATTAGCAGAATCTGTCTGACTTATCTATTTTGGAACTCTGGAGTCTACTGAAGGCTTGCAACTTCCAGGGAAAGGCTGGCACAGGTAAATTACAGTTAATTTTGGTCAATTTCAGCTCTTAGTACAGTAGTAGCTACCTATCCCCCATCCTAAGCCACACGGCAGGTAGCTGTGCACATGTTCCTGCAGCAGCATGTCACAGCTTTTAGGAGCCAGGTTGGACAAAATGAACCCTGTCCTCCAAATATTGGGGATATGTGCTCTGATCACTGATTGCTGCTTCTCATCACATGATGGCACACAAAGAGGTGGGTGACCCCTCCTATTATTGCAAACCCCACCCGTTGGTCCAAAGTGACTTCCAGGACTTAGCAGATTGGTACCCTTTACCCCCCACCTTTATTTTTCTTTTCCCCTTTTGGGAACCGGACATTAAAGACTAGGACCTTCAAAAGAAAATGCATATATGGGAAAAAATTTTAAATGACCACACTTGCCCAGGGAAAGGCTCAGAAAAGACATGAGAAAACCATTAAGTTTACACTTCAGGCTGTTACCCAGCACAAAGACAGCCCGCTACAATAAAAACAAACAAGCAAATAAATAACAAAACACAGCAAGCCCTGCAGATGGAGGAGAACCTCATTTCCAGGAAAATGGACATCTCATTTCCATTATTTCCATTGTTTCCCCTCTGTTTCTCATTTTGTAACTATAACCTTTGTCAGTACATTCTCCAACTTCTCATGCTCATTCTCACCCCCACCAAAAGTAATACATTTAGGTGACTGAGAAACTTGCTTTAGAGCACTCAGATAATAGTAATATTATGCTCTGAAAACCACAAAACACTGAACAACTCAGAAAAATCTAAACAAAATGTTAACTGCCAAACAGAAATTTATCTACTCCTATTTCAAGACAACTGCCACATGATACTTGCAGTACAAAAAGCCAACACAGATGAAAACACTACCTGCAACTCTCAGGAATCTTTTAAACTCTATAGTCCTCATCTTTTTGTTTGTTTGTTTTGACATGGACCATTTCTACAGTCTTTATTGAATTTTTTACAGTATTGTTTCTGGTTTGTTTTGTTTTTGTTTTTGTTTGACATGGACCATTTCTAAAGTCTTTATTGAATTTGTTGCAATATTGTTTGTTTTATGTTTTGGTTTTTTGGCCACAAGGCATGTGGGATCTTAGCTCCATGACCAGGGATCGAACCTGCTCCTGCATTGGAAGGCGATGTCTTAACCACTGGACCGCCAGAGAAGTCCCTATAGTCCTCATCTTATAAATAGCCTTTAAGATATGAAAAAGCATCTCTGCTACATTAACCGGTACACAAGAGCCTAAGAAATAATAACTGAGGATAAAGCCATGGCCTGTCCAATTCCATGGAATTGCATATATTGGGGGGAAAGTCATAATTATCCTTCATAATATCAAAACACATACCTGGCTTCTTTTAGTAATCCACTAAAAAATTAATTAATTTAAAAAATAGAAAAAAAAATAATCCACTAAGCTGCTATTATCTATGAATTTAGCTAAACTCACCTTAATCCTGTATATTTTTACTTAATATATTCTATTATGGAAGAGAATGTATAAAATCTATAATTCCTATGCATAGTACTAAAGGTAACCTTAAGTAATCAAAAAGTTCCATTAATTAAAAATGGATTTTTAAGTATAAATAATGAAAATTCAGGTAAGGAATATATGCCAAAGCAGTACCTTCATACTGAAATACTAAGAGATTTTCCTCAATTTGCTGTACCTTCTTGATCCCCAGCACCCTACACTATAACTTATGTTCAGAATAATTACCTAAGGAGGTTTTAAAAATCTTAATTACTAAAGTAAAATATTTTTTATTGTATAATGCTAAAACAAGGAAGAATACTAATTTAATCTATAGAAAATATAATTTGCATAAGGCAAAGAAAAAAAGATTTTATGAATTTTTAAATAAATCCAGTAACACTCTATTTCCCAAATATTATAAATAATTTATGATTTACTTTTTTTTCCTTTATAAATTACCTCTTTTGGTCTTCAAAGATTTCACACCATAGTTTTTTTTTCTTATTTCTAAGCCTTTTCCCGTGCTTTCCCCACTTTTTAGAGGGAAATCTTCAAAGGTGCCTATAGAAAACTACATCAGGGAAATACAAATCAAAACTACAACGAGATATCACCTCAGACCTGTTAGAATGACTGTCATAAAAAAGACAAGGGATAACAAGTGCTGCTGAGAATATGGGAAAAAGGGAAACCTCATGTACTGTTGGGAATGTAAACTGGTACAGCCACTCTGAAAAGCAGTGTGGAGATTCCTCAAAAAATTAAAAATGGAACTATCATATGAGCAATTCCACTTCTGGGTATTTATCCAAAGCAAATGAAATCACTATCTTGAGAAGATATCTGCACTCCCATGTTCACTGCATCATTATTTACAATACCCAAGGCATGGAAACAACCTGTGTCCATCAACAGATAAACAGATAAAGAAAATGTGGTCTATATATACAATAGAGTATTATTCAGCCATAAAAAAGAAGAAAATCCTGGCATTTGCAACAACATGGATGGACTTTGAGGACATTATGTTAAATGAAATAAGTCCAAGGCAAATGCTGTATAATCTCACTTATATGTGAAATATTAAAAACAAAAACAAACTCACAGAGAATGGACAGGTGGTTGCCAGAGGCAAGTGGAGGGAGTGGGCAAAATGGGTAAAGGTGGTCAAAAGGGACAGACTTCCAGTTACAAAATAAATAAGTCCTGAGATGTAACGTACAGTATGGTGACTACAGTTAATAATACTACACTGTATGTTTGAAAGTTGCTAAAAAAGTAGATCTTAAAAGTTCTCATCACAAGAAAACAAAAATTGTTTGGTGATGGATGTCAACTAAACTTAATGTGGTAATTACTTCACAATATATCTATATCAAATCATTATGTTGTACACCTAAAACTAATAAAATGTTAAATGTCAATTATATCTCAATTAAAAAAAGAGTTAATGGGAGAAAGGGAAGACAAATTATGAAGAAAAACATGGGAAAAAACTACTTGCAAAATTCTTCATAGAAGGGTTTGTGCTACATATCTTCTTTTTGTCTTAAAAGAATAAAAGTATATCCAGAGAATAAAAGGATAAAAGAAAAAATGATTTTATGAATTTTTAAACGTAATAAATCTAGTAACGCTCTATTTCCCAAATATTATAAATACTTTATGATTTACTGTTTTTTTCTTTACAAATTACCTCTTTCAGTCTTCAAAGATTTCACACCACAGTTTTTTTCATGGATGGACCTTGAGGACATTATGCTGAGTAATATTTTTTAAGTAATATCACTCAATTCTCTGTCAAGTAATATTCTTCATAATATTCTTTAAATAATTAGAAAATGCAAGACAAATTCTGATCAGATGGGTGGTGGAAACATAAGATTAGTACCCCAAAATTAAAATAAGTATTTACTATTTGAACTACTTTAACGAATCAAACCCTATTTATTTATACCTTACCAGGCTTGTCTTAGAAAGAATGTAAGGTAGTGTTCAAAATTATATATTTTAAAAAAACAAACCAAGATAACATAAACTAAAAGTGAAACAAAATACATTTCAAACACTGGGAGTAGGTATAAACAAAACAGAGCCTAGATTACACCTTTACTAGTCCCTCTACCCCCTGCCAAATGCCTCACCCACCTAATATTCTTCTTTATCTGATTTGCCCATCTCTAATCTAACCTAAGAAGTCCTTGGGTTTTCCCCTCTCCTCCTCCTGGTCAGCTCAGCATTACTGGAGAAAAATCAATTAATCACACTTACTAAACAAATTCACTGAACATTCTTGCTATATAGCCTCAGCAAGTCAGTTATCTCTGATTTTTTTCCCACAGTACCTGGTGCAAACTATTTCCTCTCTTCTCAAGCCCCCATTATCACCATCCCAGGTCCTTTCCCCTCTCAAGACTACTTCTATTTCACTGAAAAGTCTATCTAACATGAACTCACTCAAGTTCCCTATTCTCCACCAATAACCACTTCTGTAGCTTTAACCATCTCTTCTTTCCTGTCACATGTCTTAACTCAGTCCAGCATAGCGCTGTGAACTATTGTGGAATGGACCAAACAGAAAGCATCCAGATCTAGAACCAATATCTTCAGGAAAGCAGTGCTGCTATTGGAAGAAAGAGCTGGAGAGAATAGTCCAGCTTTGACTGGACTATTTGCTTAGAATAGTAGACTGGACTATTGACTGGACTAGTTGCTTAGAATAGTCTATCAAGCAGAATATGGTATTTGAGAAGTAAAGCAACATACTGCATAGTAATTCTAGCTGGCAGCAAACATAAGGGGGATATAGCAGTAAGCGTGTTAACACAGGCTTGCATAGCATAAAGATAGCAAAAGCAGAAACTGGTGACATCAGAGATGTATACCAGTGGGCTCTGTAGAAATTTAAGCCCCAAACTAGGGCTTAGTCATGAAATAAGGTCCCAGTAACAGGACCCCTTTCCCTAAGTAAAAGACTGAAAACTAAGGTAGAGATTAAAGCAGAAATTAGGCAACGGTGTGATGGTAAATATGAGCAAAAGTTCTAATTTGTAGCTTTTGCCAATTTCTGTGATAGGAATACTCCTACCTGTGGTCAATTTCAAGCTATCATGCACAGAATGGGGAAAAGATGTAGTAGCACACCATTACACGGTTTTTCTAACATATATATATAAGATTTAAATAAACTAAAAAGCATAGTTAATGGTAAAGTATGTAGGAGGTGAAGTTTTTTTTAGTATTTATCATCTTTAATATAATTTCAAAAATAAACTGGAAATGTTAAAAAGCAAAAAGTAAAAACTGCCTCCCACATTTGAGAGCACTGAAGAAAAAAATATTCTCCAAAAATTACTCCAAAAGTAATATATCCAATTAATTGCTAAACAAAGCTAAGTTGACTTTAGAGGCCAAAGGAAATTTGATCACTAGAAGCTACAAGATAGTGAAGACTTCACTTTGCTGCAATATTAGCTTCTACGTTTACTTTAAAACATTGCAACTAATGCATAGAACCCTAAGTAATTTAGGTTCTCTGGGGGGAGCTTTCACTAAAACATCCCAGGCTATGCACTTTCATCTGATATTCTTCCAGAAACTCTTACACACTGGAAAACAAAGCTCTGCAAGCACAGTGGGATTAGACAAATTAATAACCTCATTTAAGAAGAGAAATGCATATCTACACTTCCAAGATCATGACAAAGCTTCCTGGCCCTGGAGACTACCAAACTGGCTTTCAATTTAGAAACCCACATAGGATGTTTATTAACACCGCAGGCATTCTAATAAGTGACAGCAAGTTTCTCTTAAATTCTGGTTTCAAAATCACACAGTATCAAATGTAATACATTCCACTATATTAGAAAAACAGTTGATCAGTATGACTGGCTCAAGACAAACTGATAAAAGAACACTATGAAAAAGCAATCATGTGAAAATGGTGAAAGAATGTGAGCTTCTCAATAAAATGAATAGAGGTAGGTTTATGAAATAAAACAATGAGGTCAGAAAACTTGCTTTAATGTGTTTGAAGAATACACACCTTTTTGTATAGATTACCATTTAAAAAGCTGGGGTCCAGTCTTTTCCAAAACTAGAATTTGTATAAAGTTTGTATAAAAAGAATAGTCATGTTCATTCCTAAGCTTTCCGTGGCCTATATTCTTCCTGTATGGAATCAATCTATTAGAATTTGAACATCTGTCTCTTGCTTGGACTAAAATTAAGCATAAAACTTATAAATATCATAAACTTTTATCAAACATCTGTAGTGATTCAACACGCCTAAGTTAATGAAAAAATAATTCAGAAACATATGTCAAATGTTTCTAGATTTGCAAAAAATGGCTGAACTTAAATATACAACTAGCATAAATGACAAGTACCAGAAGTAAAGCCTTCAGTGACACTAATTTAGAAATAAAATACTAAATTACAAATAAAAGCATGAATATGGAGGCAAATTCTTGATAAATTCATTCAATTTCAAAACAAAATTAAAGCATTTAAAAAAATGTATAATAAAGCAAGAGAATTATAAACAGAATTCATGTTTTAAGAAACCATTGCTAAGATACCAAAATAGCCTCAATTAACGTAAAATTCATTTATCAAAAAACTGCTACATCTTTATTCATATAATGCTATAATAAATATTTATGTCTGAAATGTTCTCACCACAAAAAAATGGTAACTATGTGAGGTGATGACTATGCTAATTAGCTTGATTGTGGTGATTACTTCATAATGTATACATATATATATCAAATCATTAGGTTGTAAAACGTAAAACTACAATTTTTTTTAACATCTTTATTGGAGTATAATTGCTTTACAATGGTGTGTTAGTTTCTGCTTTATAACAAAGTGAATCAGTTATACATATGTTCCCATATCTCTTCCCTCTTCGTCTCCCTCCCTCCCACCCTCCCTATCCCACCCCTCTAGGTGGTCACAGAGCACCGAGCTGATCTCCCTGTGCTATGCGGCTGCTTCCCACTAGCTATGTTTTACGTTTGGTAGTGTATATCTGTCCATGCCACTCTCTCACTTAGTCACAGCTTACCCTTCCTCTTCCCCATATCCTCAAGTCCATTCTCTAGTAGGTCTGTGTCTTTATTCCTGTTCTGCCCCTAGGTTCTTCATAACCATTTTTTTTTTTTAGATTCCATATATATGTGTTAGCATACGGTATTTGTTTTCCTCTTTCTGACTTACTTCACTCTGTATGACAGACTCTATGTCCATCCACCTCACTACAAATAACTCAATTTCGTTTCTTTTTATGGCTGAGTAATATTCCATTGTATATATGTGCCACATCTTCTTTATCCATTCATCTGTTGATGGACACTTAGGTTGCTTCCATGTCCTGTCTATTGTAAATAGAGCTGCAATGAACATTGTGGTACATGACTTTTTGAATTATGGTTTTCTCAGGGTATATGCCCAGTAGTGGGATTGCTGGATCATATGGTAGCTCTATTTTTAGTTTTTTAAGGAACCTCCATACTGTTCTCCATAGTGGCTGTATCAATTTACATTCCCACCAACAGGGCAAGAGGCTTCCCTTTTCTCCACACCCTCTCCAGCATTTACTGTTTCTAGACTTTTTGATGATGGCCATTCTGACCGGTGTAAGATGATATCACATTGCAGTTTTGATTTGCGTTTCTCTAATGATTAATGATGTTGAGCATTCTTTCATGTGTTCGTTGGCAATCTGTATATCTTCTTTGGAGAAATGTCTTTTTAGGTCTTCTGCCCATTTTTGGATTGGGTTGTTTGTTTTTTTGATATTTTGCTGCATGAGCTGCTTGTATATTTTGGAGATTAATCCTTTGTCAGTTGATTCATTTGCAAATGTTTTCTCCCATTCTGAGGGTTGTCTCTTTTCATCTTGTTTATGGTTTCCTTTGCTGTGCAAAAGCTTTTAAGTTTCACTAGGTCCCATTTGTTTATTTTTAAAACTACACAATTTTTAACTGTCAATTATATCTCAATAAAATTGGAAAAAATTATAAAAATATCAATTAAAAACTTACTGAAAACTTTATATGAAGCAATATGATATAACATTTACACTGCTGAAACTAAGAGCAAAGCAATTCTAACATCTAAATCCTCTCCATTTTACTTACCAATAACTGTTTTTGGTCTTTCTTGGCATCCTTGTAAGAGGAGGGTCCAGACATCCAAGATGGTAATGGAGTTTACAGGTATCACACAATAAAAGAAGATGCTGATCATGGTTCTTCTTACAAATTCCACAACTTTGAATAAAGGCAGCAAATAAAGGATTAGAATAATTATCATCATAGTGAACAGTTAACTTACAGCATATTTTTAAAATTTCAAAATTTCACAGTATTTTTTCTTTTATTGAAATCAAATATTTTTTCATAACATGTCTTTTTATAATGTCAATAATTATTAGTTCTATATACTTTTGAGAATGTAGAAAAATAGCCTGGATCTAGTATAAATTTAAATATTGCTGGTGTCATACTTTTCAGAGAAGAGCATATGTTAGATAATTATGTTAACGTTGTCTTTATCTTAATTTTAATTATCACTTTAAAACCCATTTAACATTAGACCAATTTTTTTCTAGAAACAAATTATTAAACAAAAAAAGCTTTCAATTTTCTACGTCTCTAAAACTACAAAAGCAGTTACTTTACAAACAAAATTCAGTTTATTTTCTACCATTAATTATAAATCTTTCAAAGAACCTTCAACATGTAAATAAGCTACATATATAAGTCTCTTTACAAAATCAGACTTTGAGTCTTAAAAATATACCAATTGATTATTTATTATAAACAATGGGAAGTTTCACTATTGTTGTTACTGTTATGTTACATTATTTGTTTACTATATGGACCGTTTTTAAAGTCTTTATTGAATTTGTTACAATATTGCTTCCAGGTTGTTTTTTTTTTTTTTTTATGTTTTGGTTTTTTGGCCACGAGATATGTAGGATCTTAGCTCCCCGACAAGGGATCGAACCCGCACCCCCTGTGTTGGAAGGCGAAGTCTTAACCACTGGACCACCAGGAAAGTCCCTGTTACTGTTATTTTACATTTTTGTTTGTTCTTAAGAAATCCAACTTTTCTTGGGCAGAAGGACAAGTTAACTACTCCTGAGAGCACAAACACTATGACCTAAAAATCTAGGGTATATTTATATTAAGAATGTGAAGGTTGAGGAAAAAGTTGTTGAGAACCTAAAAGAGCCATATATATACAGAAACAGCAATGATGTTTGAATTTTTAAATAATCCTAGAAAAAAAGATCACATACACACATATACAACAATGACAACAACGACCAGTACTGGGTCTCAAAGTTGCTCAGAGTAAAAACGGAAAATTACTTAAAGTATATCCTGAAATAAAAATGAACTGTAGTGATAAAAAGTCAGGAGCATAAGTGATATGCCTGACGGTTCCAAATGAACCAATTTTATTTGGAAAAGCTAGACTGAGAATGTGCTAGTCTTCATAAAGTACACTAAAACACTAGTGGGCTTCCACAGTTCAAGGAAGTTATCTGCTATTACCCATGAAGAGAGCCTCCAATCAAGAAGAGAAAGTAATTATAGAGATTGATATTGTTGCTACTGCTGCTATTTCTGAGAAAGGAAGAAGTTGTGGGGAGAATATTTATAAATTTACATAAGCATATACTTGTGTATGTGAATAGATTTGTGTATGTATACACACACACAAACATATACTAGCATCTTCAAGACTTTTCTCAATATCATCAGTTACATGGAAAAAATAGTGAGATCCAAACCTACTGAAGTATGGAAAGAAGTCTTAATAACTATGTAAAATTGCTATAATGGTGAATACTGTAAAATACTGAGCCAAGAACAAAAATATTTGGGAGAATGAAATTATTACAACTGAGCCAAGAGAGAAAAAAATGTAGACAGATTCAAATCTAAAACTTATCTTCATTATCCACCACTGTGCAAAGGCAGTAATTCAAGCTATATTATAGTACCCATCACTACCTAAAAACACATGTAAACCTCTAAAACTCATTCTAGTAAAATAAAATATAAATGCCCATTTATCTAATATATCATTTTAACTATTTAAGAAAATAATCATCTACATTATTTAAAGTCACTTTCCAATTCCCCAAAGAGGACAGTTCATTTCCATGGAGCATATGCACACATAGCACCAGTTACTTAAAGGATACAAAAAGTGATTTAGCTTGTCATTAAAAGAGGAGCAAAATCTCTTCTATCATCATTCAATCTGGAAAACATCTTTGATGGTTTTAATAAAATGAACTTCAAATGCATTTGACTTAAATTCCAATATAAATGTAATTCATTCACAAATATCTGAAGCATCTTGTTACTAAAAAGTATTAGTTTAAAAATACACAAGGGCTTCCCTGGTGGCACAGTGGTTAAGAACCCGCCTGCCAATGCAGGGCACATGGGTTCAAGCCCTAGTCAGGGAGGACCCCACATGCCGCGGAGCAGCTAGGCTTGTGTACCACAACTACTGAGCCTGAGCTCTAGAGCCCGCAAGCCACAACTACTGAGCCTGTGTGCCACAACTACTGAAGCACACACACCTAGAGCCCGTGCTCCTCAACAAAAGAGGCCACCGCAATGAGAGGCCCAAGCACAGTAGCCGAGACCCAATGCAGCCAAAAATAAATAATATTTTTAAAAATGAAAAAAATACACAATATTAATCTATCATAATTTCATTACTTGCCTATAAAGTACTGCAGGAAGAGTAGATGTCTTTTGTGTGCCTCCTTCTTTTTTACTTGGTTTTCTCTCCTTGGGTGCTCGCAAAATTGCCGGTATGTTCAACTTCTATTGATTTGAACAAATGCAGTTTATTTTGTTTTAAAGAAAAAATATAAAGCAACTTTCCTCTATGCACTGCTCAAGTCAACTAATATGCTAGGATTGTGAGGGGGAAATCTTTTACAAGCGTTTACATTGGCAAAAAGGACTAAAATGAGTTTTTGTTTCAGTCATTGCCGTTAGAAGCCTATAATAACATACTTTCATCGATTTTCAGTGGACCACTAAAACATTATGAAAATTAAACTTCTACTTTAGCTTTAAAAATGAAAGACAAGGACAAGAATTTAAGAACTTAAAAGAAAAAAAAGTACACTTGACAAAAAGAATATTGAGGCCGTTTATTTTCCTCAACAACCCAGCTACACTGGTGCTCCAAAGGTTAATTAGAAAAATTATCTTATTGGACCAAACTCTCCACAAAGTGAAGTAGATTCTCTTTGGGTTTCTACTAATCAGTAGTATGCTGGCTTCCCAGACAGCAACCATCTATCAAAGTCACTTCTCAGTGGCCCGGTGGGCTGGCATCTGTTTAACCAACTGGAAAAAAGTGTCCTGCAAGTGGTACAAATGAATTCTACTTCTGCTGTGTATTTTACATTTGCACAAGGAAATGTATGCGCTTCTGTTACAAGTGATTTAATAAATGAAAATGCTCTTTTATAGTAGATAATGTTCTATACTAAACAGGAAATTCTTATGAGACAAACTTGCAAACCAAGCCAAAAGATAATGCTAGCTTGCCAAATAAATAATAGGCTTGCATTCAATATTAACTTATCTAAATATAAAATATAAAACACCATAATCTTCCAAAAATTCATCAACAACCTATCAATAGAAACAAAGGTCAATTCTCCATACGCAACTTCATTCTCACCTTTTATATTATGTTATTCATTATAATATAAGCCATATACACCTTGTTCACAAAAGCAGCATCTTCAAAGCCAGCATGGCACAATACATATCAGTATGCGTTACCTTCTAAAATAATATGTCTACACAAATTGTTTAATGAATTTGACTCTTTGTAAACCTTTAAAACAAGTACAATGAAAAGTATCTGTTCTTTGAAAACCTTCCTTCACAAACAAAACTATTTTCATAATGGAAGGACCACAATGAGTCTTCATCATCCTTAAAAAAATAACTGAAATTATTCAAATGAATTCTTAATTTAAGAATTATATACACAGTATCAAAAAAAAGCATTCAAAGAAATCCACTGGCAATGATTCTTCTTTTCAATACCAAGAACTATAAAAGGCTAAATATGTTCAAGGATAAAGTTAATTTTTTTCTTAACTACAATAATAGCTACTGAAGGAGAAAAACTACACTTTAACATTACAGTTTCAAAAACCATTTCTTACGCAGTTCAAAATCAAATCAACATGAAAATAAATCTCTCCAGTTTTCTGTTTAAATTTTACACACACCCCCGGTCCAAAAAAAATTTTTTTAAAAAGAACTAATTATAGCACAAGAACAGGACAGAAGAAATGTGGCAAGGAATCTAAAACCGCTACATTAGAGGGAGAAGAATATGGTAGAAGTAACTCATGCTTCAAATCTTAGCTTCATCACAAACGACAGGTCAATCAGTTAGAGCAAATAAAAAAATCTGCAAACAAGATAGCTGTTAAAACAACCAAATTAAGCTACAAGTTCTCAGGAGGCAGCTTCCAAAGCTCTAGATGTACTGCAGGCAGGAATCATTATCCCAGAGGATTAGTTGACCCTGATTAAACAGAATTCTTTAGTTAGTGAAGAGACAGTTGTATTATAGTTCTGATCTTTGAAATCATATAGAGAGCAAGAAGAGAAAGAGATAGCAATTGGAAAGAAACTAACCTGCCCTGTGATTCTGCCTAGTAAGGCCCATATTCCTTGTCCTTCACTTCGAAGTTTTCCATTCAGGTTTTGTAGCTCTTCTAAAGATTCACACAGCTACAATGTAAATAATTCAAATTAGTAAACTATTAAAATATACAGTAAAATATGTGAAAATGTAAATAATTTATTAATAAATGTCCCAAAATATCTATATTTATAGTCCATATATTTTTAACACATTCAAGTACAATACACTGAAAAGTGAGGGTCTCCAATTATCTAAGCAGCACCAACAAAATGTAAACATTTTGTTTTATGTTACCATTTTTACTAATGATAATAATGATGCCTACATTTATATATTCTATTATAGCTTACTATATAATTTCAGAAACGTTCTGCTAATTAATCCTATGAGTCTATCAAGACGCACTCCTACCATTTTCCCAATGAGAAAACTAAGGATCACAAGGTTTTTGTAACTTAGCTAAAATCATAAGACTAGCAAGAATCCTTAGGTCTTTTGAATTGAATCCCAGCACTCTTTTCAATACAGTGTGGTTGATTATTGGACATTTACTTCCTACAAACATTTTTATCACTTAAAATATTATTTATCGGTAAGTCAATCCTGGTTTTATATGCTCATGTTACTTATTACCTAAAAGTTAGTCACAACTTGCTTTTATATATTTCTTTTTGACCTTCCTCATCTTTAGAATGAAGGGGTAGAAGGGAAATTTAAATTAGGAGGTTTTTTTTTTAAATCAAAAGTAACAAAACAATTCAAGAAAAAAACAGTAATTTCAAAATAAGTTTTAAAGTTTTCTACAACTCAGAAAGAGAAGTTCCATAGTACAGTGGTTAGGAATAAGGAATGGAGTCAAACTGCTGGGCTTCAAAGCCCAACTCTATGACTTGACTACCTATGTGAGCCTGGGCAAATTACTTCCCCTGTTTAGGACTCAGTTTACTCCTCTGAAAATGGGAGCAGTAATCCTAAGCCATATTATAAAGCTGAAATCAGAATTAAATGAGTTAATATAAGTAAAAGTGCTCAAAATTGTGCCTGGCACATAGAAAGTACTCAGTAAGTGTTAATGATGGTAATGAAAATAATGAGGGGTCGGAATTGTAGGCAAGCTGTAAGAACTCCAGAGGAATTTCAAAATAAAACATAAATAAAAACATTATAAAATCACAGAAGAAATCATCAATAAGATGTAATATGTTGTTTGTTTTATAGCCAACTTACCTTATTATATTCCACATGAAGCTTTTCTTGTTCATTCTCTAATTTATCCTTTATATTCTTTTGTTCAGCCATATTTTCTTGAATTTGAATCATGCGCATATTTCTCTCTATTTAAATTAAATATCCAATTTTACTTTAGTAGAAAATAAAAGCTGATACACAAATTACACAAAGGAAGAAGCTAGCCATAGGGATGATCACATGGATAAATCTACATCATTCAAAACACTTTTAACTCTATTCACAAATTAGCTTAGCATTTTACAGCAACCCACAACTTATTAGGAAAATAAACATGCTTTTACTTGATATATGTAACATTGCTAGTAAATTTCTAAAAATTGACAGCATATCGAAATCTCCATCGGCAAATTGTCATCAATGAAAACGTGCATGAATCAGTGTCTATACTGACCAAAATAATAATTCACAAAATCAGCAGTGAGAGCAGGTTGCTTATGTTTTCTCCTTCCATCCACACTAGAACTAGTATCTGAATTGTCCACTGGGAAGATATCTGTACTGATCCCCATCAGTTCTGCTTTCCGCATAAGTTTACGAATGGCCGAAGCACTGCTAGTGAGTGGTCTCGGCAATTTTTCCCTTGGAACCCAGGCCTGGGGTCTGGTGGATCGAGCTAGTTCTGCTTTGGCACGATATTGCTGAAGCCGAGCATTGATCCTTGCCTATAAAAGAAATGTATACAAATTTTAAAAGATACTAAAATGGAACATACTCCTTATGATTTTTACTTCCACATTTAGAAAAAGTAAAGATAACCAGAATTTCACATATCAAGGCAAATTATATCTATCCACAGTCCTTAAGGTATACTGTATAATTCTTAGGCTATAATAAGCCAGGTTTACCCCTAGTAACAACTGTCCTAGTCTATGATCAGAATTGTCAAAAACTAATATGATTAAGCTGAAGTTTCTCTTCTCAACCAGCCTTGCACTAGTCTCCATAAATGTACTTAATTTACACAAAAATACATTTTATATGATGGGCAAACTAATCAAATTCTTTGCATAAAAGAACATTAGAACAGACTGAAAAAAGATGTGGTCAACATATTGCACTGATAGAATAATTTCCTCTAAGCCATATTCTTTAATGTACTGGAAGCATGCTTTACAAATGACTGCTTTGTTGACTAGGTGACGAGTAATATATTCAACCACAAACTACACTCACCATTTATCTTAATGACAATCCACTTCCTAGGTAACTAACCAAATTTCACAATTATACTTCACATGTCATTGGCAAACACACATGAGATCTGGAATTTATAACCTTGATTTTTTTTTTTTTTTTGGCCATGCTGTGTGGCTTGTGGGATCTTAGTTCCCTGACCAGGGATCAAACCCAGGCCCTCAGCAGTGAGAGTGTAGAGTCCTAACCACTGGACCTCCAGGGAATTCCCTGAAATCTATAACCTTGAAAGAAAAAAACATGAGTTTTGGATTGAATCCCATCCATACCTGTGCTTCTGGTGATAGTTGCTTCTCTCTCTCTTGTAAAGACATTTTACAATAGGATTGTAGAGCCAAGTAGTTTTTTCTCTTCCACTTTCTGTCTAACCTATCTGCATGTTGCTTACAATAAGCAAAAAATGGATCTGCTATATCCTATATCAAAAAACAGGGGAGAAAAAGTAAACATTTTTACTTCAAAGGGTCATTAAAAAATCAGTAATAGATAATATTTCCTTTTAGAAGAATAGCCCACAGTGTTGGTTATTCCTAAAATAAATTACAAAAGTAATTTTTATATATAATGATAAAAATTGCTGCTTTAGAAACTTAATCCTATATATCAAGTTCAAATTAGCAATTTTTTTTAAAGGGCCTTGTGGATTTAAAAATACTGAAATCAAATCTTAGGTATTACCATTTAGATATATTTGTTACCTAAAAAAATAATCACGGTTTAAAACAAATAAGATTTCAATAATCTTAGGTAGAAATCATCATTAAATATTAAAGTTATGCATACATAGATTAATATTATAAAACAACAGTATATCTAGAAAATACAGTACTAGCCAACACAGGTAAGTAGGGTACTTCTAATTGACTAAAAATGCACAGGCAGATTCCACCTGGGACAAAAATGGATTAAGAGGGCCAGGCCTGGGGCTTCCCTGGTGGCACAGTGGTTGAGAGTCCACCTGCCGATGCAGGGGACACGGGTTTGTGCCCCAGTCCGGGAAGATCCCACATGCCGCAGAGGGGCTGGGCCCGTGAGCCATGGCCGCTAAGCCTGCGCGTCTGGAGCCTGTGCTCCGCAACAGGAGAGGCCACAACAGTGAGGGGCCAGCGTACCAAAAAAAAAAAAAAAAAAAAAAGAAGGCCAGGCCCTGTCAATAAAACACTTTAGATAGTCCCTTTAACTCTTCATGAAACCCTAAAATCTCAGATGGAAACACAGCTCTCTCACAGTCATATTTCATGATACTACCTTAATGGGTACATTTTTTATTCATAAATAGTAGGGTACCAAAAATAAAAGAAATCTACTATCAAAAATAGAAATAAATTGTAAATATGTAGTCAAAAAAAGTAATGTGCAATGTGATTGCCAGCAAAGTAACAGGCAGTTCATTCTTTAGGTCTGTCCCAAAGAGAATAATAAAGATAAGCTATCCATATAGGTTTTTATCTAAGTTATGTTAAAGGGTCTCTTAGTAAGGTAGGGTTTTACAGCCCAAAGAGAAATGATGACACTAAGAAAAGAAGAAACAAATGAGAAAGTACAAAAAGAGAAATCATCGTAATAATAAAACTAAAGTGTCCTCGACATTAAAAAAAAAAAGTATATGATGCAGTTCTGTAGTGTGATATCCAAAGATGTCACAATATGGCACTGTGAACACTGTGATCACAGAATTTGGAAATATAAAAACCTGGAGATAAATCCTGGCTCCACCATTTACTGATTTTTGTGGCTTCAAACAAGTTGTGAAACATCTCTGGGTCTCTGTTAACTCATTAGTAAAACAGATTTAATAATAACTACTTCATATAGGTACACAATACAAAAACATGGGCAGGAGATTGCATTAAAACGCACACACACACACACACACACACACACACACAGTAGCTTTCTCACAACATACTCTACATCCTGGTCACAGAATAGGCTAATGGAAATAAAGAACATATTGAAGCATAGTCAAAATGATCTGGAGAACTATTCTACTGTTTCAAAGTAGTAGGTATGGTTGAAATTGACTTATCAGAGATAGGATTCATGCTTGTATAGATGAGTGAAGCATTAGGACCTAGACTCTGACTCGCTAAAAAGACCAGTCATCTCTGGTCAAAAAGGTATCTGAAGGGGACTAGGTAGCCCAAGTAATTTTTTTTTTTGTTTTCATTATTTGGGATTGGGGGACAATAAACCCTAAGTCTAAGGCTAAAATGACTAAGGGATTAACCTTGTTTAGACAGTGGAATAGATATACCAAGCAAATATTAACTGTGACAGAAACCACTGTCTTCTGATATCTATCCTCTCCTTCTTCTCCTTAGTACTAGAATCTTCTGAGTTTCTACTGGGTATTTGACGACCTTGCTAGAAAATCTCTGCTCCAGACTCTCAGCATCTGGATATGGGCATGTGATAAGTTCCAGCCAATGAGGTTTGTGAAATTTCCTAACCATACCTTTGAAAGGAAATTGCCTACTCTTAACCTTTCCTTCCTTCCTTCCAATGGGGTGGAACCCAGTCAAGGTGTGATAAACCATCTCTGACCATGTAAGAAAGTGTGACAGACTAAGGGAAGATGAAGCAACAAGTAGGAAGGCACCTGGTCCCTGGAACCAAACTCCCCCAATATCAAATCAGTCTGGAATGTAGAAAGAATTCAACAACTTCTTTGTTTAAGTCACTGGCTATTTGCTTTTGTTCAACCATTCAAAATAGTGTCCTAATTAAGGCATTGGTTGACTTGGAATATCCCTTTAACTTGCCTAGAGAAACTTTCAAGATCCTACTCCCCAATGGAAAATAGAAACGGAAAAACATTTTTCTGAATATCTACCATGTACCAGGCACAGGTGCCTTTTTTCATACTATCTCATTTATCCTCTATAACACTACCACATGAGGTGGGTTCTATTATTTTAATATCAATTATATGGATAGAAAACTGAAAACAAGAGAGGTTAAGTTGCTGACCCAAGATCCACTGCTAGAAAGTTAAGATCTTTTTCAACCACTATCTGTCATCAGATTTACTTATGGATGTTTCCAAACAGAAATGACAAAAGCCCAACTCTGGAGATTGTGATTCAGTAGGTCTAAGGCAAAGAGTTTTAAACGTGAATGCCTTGAGAAAAAGTACCAGTAAATGTAAATGTGCAAAGGGGCCTAAAAGACGCTGGAAGATTATAAGACAAAAGTAATGATGGGGGTGGGAGGGAGGGGGGATACCGGACCGGGGCACGAACCCGCATCCCCTGCATCAGCAAGCGGACTCTCAACCAGTGCGCCACCAGGGAAGCCCTCTGAGCATCATCTTTTATCTTTCCTGATCACTCTCTCTAAGGCTCAAACAAGTTTTTAACACCTTTCAGGTCTCCAATGTATGGACTTTCTCTCTTCTGACTGTCCGAGAGCCCATGCACATGATTGCCCTCTTTACCTGATTATTTCATGGTCCATCAGTTAATTACTTCGTTGCATGGCGCATCGATTCGCTTGTTCCTCTCTTCCTCAACTAGCTTCGCTTGACAAAACCTAAGGCACCAACTCTTCCCCTATTTTGTACCTGTACCTGAGCAGCTGAACACATTCTCAAATTAATTTGTATTCCATTTTTGTAGATAATTATTGAATAGCTTTATCTCTCGGTCAAACCTTCAATATCTCCTCCCTATTCCTAACTTGCAGATGATGACCTTATTTATTTCACTGGAGAGGGTTTCAAAGAGAGGAGAAAAGCAACAAAACAAAAACTTCCACAACCTCCAATCACCACATACCTCAACCTATCTGCATGTCTACACATATCCTCTGACTAATCTCCTGTTACTATGGATAAACTGCCCAATGTTCCTCTCTAAGGTTAACCTTCAGTTGCGATAATATCCCACCCCGTCTTCCCTACAGCAATTCTATCTCTCTTACACATTTTTTTCTCTCCACTGGCATGCTAAACATACTGTAATATCCTTTAAAAATACTTAAAAGACCTTCCTTGGGCTCCCACATGTTGTTCCACTTCTAAGCTCCTCTTAATAGGAAAAATCTAAAGACCTGTCCATATTAGCTATCTTCAATTCTATTCCATTCCTAAGTTTTCATTGACTACTCCCAACCACTCCAATAGCTCCTGTCAAGTGAAAAATGACCCTCATTTTGCCAATTCCAATGGTCATTTCTCAATCTTAATCTTACTCCTTTGACACAATTTGCTCATTCCCTCTTTGAAACACTTCTTTGAAATACCTCTCTTAGTTCTTTTCTTTACCTCACTGATCACTCCTCCTCAGTCTCCTTGGTAGATTCCTTATTTTCCCAAATTTGAATGCTGTTGAATGCTGAGGTAGCCCTATGACTGTCATCAGACCTCTTCCCATCTCCTTCTACTCTTATAACCTAGATAATTTCATCTAGTCATCTCACCATAAATACTATCTATACCCTGACAGCTCCCAAATTTATATCTGTAGCCTTGACTGCTTCCCTAAACTTCAGACTCTGATAGCCAACAACCTACCTGATCTCTCCACTTACGTGTCTAATAGGCATTTTGAACTCAACATGTCCAAAACTGTCCTCAGTTTCCTTTTCTCCTGCAACAGATCTGCTCTTCCTTCAGTCTTCTCCACCTCAGTAAACCACAACTCCATTCTGCTAGAAAATCAGGCCAGAAAGAAGTCACCCTTTTTACCCTCTCTTTCTGTTACATTCCACAATCCTTCAGCAAATACCTATAAAATTTCTCATTTCTCATTACCTCCATCCTAAAACCTGTTACAGTAAAAGTTCTAACTGGTCTCCCTGCTTTCACCCTTGCCTCCCTACTGCCTGTACTCAAAACAGTTATCAGGGAAGTCCTTTTAAACATCAGTTAGTTCATATGTACTCTATGCAACTCTTATGGCCTTCCACCCCACTCAGAGTGTAAATCCAAAGTCATTCCCATATCTTTCCAGGCCCTACATGAAGTAGCTCCCTGCTACCTCTATGACCTCCTCCTCTCCTCTTACCAAACCCTAGCCCCTAACTCTGTACCAGCCGTACCAGTCTTCTTCTTGGTCCTCAAACCAAGCAT
The DNA here is from genome assembly GCF_003031525.2 of Neophocaena asiaeorientalis asiaeorientalis. Classification (NCBI taxonomy): domain Eukaryota; kingdom Metazoa; phylum Chordata; class Mammalia; order Artiodactyla; family Phocoenidae; genus Neophocaena; species Neophocaena asiaeorientalis. The sequence goes on from NW_020175410.1 coordinate 5,864,298, forward strand.
GTTCCTACCTCAGAGCCTCTGTATTTCTGTTCCCCCTGCCTGTAATGCTCTCCTCTCAAATAAACATATGCTCCCTACAATTTTCCTTACATATTTCCATAAAATGTCACCTTATTAGAGAGTCCTTCTCTGATCTCCCCATATAAAGCAGCATTGCCCTACCTCCCTTACTCCCTAAATACTTTATCCTGCTTTATATTTCTCCACAATACTTATCACAATATTTTTTTTTGCTAACTTTTTCACTCTCTGTCAGAGGAGAGCCCACCTGCCACTAAAATGTAAGCTACCTTAAGAGCACAGTTTGTTTTGTTCACTGTTATCTCTACAGGGTCTATAGCAGCAGTCCCCAACCTTTTGGCACCAGGGTCCGGTTTCATGGAAGACAATTTTTCCACAGACCGGGGGTGGGGTGGGGTGGAGTGGGGTGAGGGGTGTGACGGCTCAGGTGGTAATACAAGCGATGGGGAGCAGCAGATGAAGCTTTGCTCGCTCGCTGCTCACCTCCTGCTGTGCAGCCCGGGTCCTAACAGGCCACGGACTAGTACTGGTCTACAGCCTGGGGGTTGGGGACCCCTGGTCCATAGCAATGCCTAATATACAGTAGGTCAATATATCTGTTGAATAAATATACTGAATGAATGACAGTAAAAACATTAATTTGTAATCCTTAGATAGTTCAAAGGTAAGAGACAGATAGGTCAGGAAGGTCCAGCTGAAGTTTCTGATTCTTCCAGGGAACCTTCTTTCTGTACTTACACCACTTCTTGTCCATACTAGGCACCTGTGACATCTTTTCCTGCCATCTTGAAAGACTGTTGAACATTTTATTGTGTTTACTATCTATCCCCACCTAGGTTGATACTGTAACTTAAAGCTATTTTTATGCTCCCTGACAAACTCCTCCACCCCATACCTAGAGTTTAGTGTCTTGCACATATGCACATGCCCTCAACCATGATTGACTGATTTCACAGAGTACTATGAAGCTTTGTTTGAATATAAATCTCACTGTTTGCTAAACAAAGTTTAGGTCACCCCCTTAACACAACTGAGTTTCAGAACATGAATTCAATAAGGACTTACTCCTTATGGTCATGTTCCACAAATACTTGCTGAGCTATAATTCTGTCAGCCCTCAGCTGCAGTGCCTTTGCAGACATTATATGACTAAATTGTTTAACATACAGCTGTAATTTATTTTTTAAAGAGTCTTGTACTCAAATCTGAAACTCCCAGATGATGAAGACCAAAGAATAAAAACAATAAATCTGAGCAAGATTTCTTAATTTCTTATTCTAGTGCTTGAAATTTCTAAGACTTTTTACAGCTGAAAATTTTAAATGCAAATTCAATGCCCAAATGCCTAGTGTCTAGATACCAAAAGAGAAAAATTAATTTGACAATGTACATATTTTGTCCTTTATATATTTCTGAACCATAAACAAAACTATGTCTATAGCTCTTCAGTATTTCTTCCTATAAAAACTGAAAGTAACCAACTTAGTTTTATTGATATCTTGTATTTGGGTTCTATCTAAGAATCTGTATTCAACTTGATCTCATTTCTGAAGCTATATTTTTCCCATTTGGCATTTATCACTTTTTCATTTTCCACTTTTATGACTTAAGTATTTTATCAATTCTTAAAACACTCATACACATTGTATGCAAAATATGGCTGTCTAAAACCAAGGTGAACTAAATTTACATTAAGTCTTTTTATGTATTTAAATTATATTTAAAAATATATAGCAGTTTCTTTATCCATCATTAAAATATTATCTTTACCTTTACCTTTTATATAAAAAATTAATACTAATCTAGCTAACAGAAAAATAAGGCTTTGTACAGGAAAGCAAAATTATCCTTTGGCATCAGATTCCACAAAAGCATTAAAAGGTATTTATGTTAAGCTGATTAAAATCTGACATATTTCTTTCTAGCACGAAAATATATATAATTTAATGAATATATAACGCTTTAAAGTATCCAATTCTACTCTTCATTTTTTAACCATATGTGTTAAAACACAGGGAGTAAACCTATGTTAATTTATTCTGCCGCTAAAGCTCAACTTATCCAATATCAGTCTAGGAAAGTCCTAATTCTCTGCTCTGCACATATTTAAGAATTACCCATCTGCATTTATTATTACAATTTATATTTCCTTACACTTAGTTGGACCATTCCAAATTCACTATTTTCAACTGTGGTTTACAATACAGATAAAAATATGCTCTTATGGTAGATATTCAATTTAGACACTGATACAAAACTCATAAAGTTAATTCAAAAATAATGATATAAACTCTTTATTAAAAACAAGACTGGTGTGTTTTTATCCTATATATTATTTATCATTTATATTATTCAAAAAGGATTTGAGGTGGCTCATTAAAATATGCAAAGTATAAGATAATTTTAATTAAGTTTTAATTATTAATTTTAAAAACTAAGCAAGGACTGGAGTGTGTGTGTATGTGTGTGTGTGTGGAAGGTGAGAGTGAATAATGGAATGAGGGGACAAAGAGGTAGGAAAAAATAAGATGAAGCCCAGACATACAGAGTATCCCTCAAAGCTCTATGTAAGATTATAGAACTAACTTGGGGCTGTGATGATAAAAGATAAAGCCAGTACTATTCAGTCTATGGAATTATTTTTTCAATGTAGAATGTTGTTTTCTTTCCTTGACTAACAGATGCTAAAGCCATACTAATGTTTGGAGTTTAGACAGGTGATCTCTTTTGACATAAAATGTACCATAAATCAAAAATAACAATAATCTTGACTAAACAATGTTCTGATTTATTAAACTGAATTCCCTTAAAAAACACAAAGTAATTGAGCCAGTATTAACTTGACCCCCCCTCTGACTGGGGTAAAAAGCCCCATGAGAAAAAAAAAGGCTTGGAAAGGAAGGACTACTGAGAAGCCAATTCCACTGTGATGAGGGAGGCTGGAAGGAGAGGGTATGACACTATTAAAAGGCAAAGACCAGAAAACAGATCAGACCCAGAGAAAAGAAGGCCCAGAATATTAGAATTCTACTCTGAAGCAAAGAAGGGAAAAACGGGAAAGGTGACATTTTTACTTGTTTTTTGTTTTAATTCATAACACCTGATTCTTCTTTTCCTTCTTTTAATAGCTGATATAAAGACTTCTTCATTTGGTCTAGGTATGAGCTACAGTGAATGGAAATAAACTGCCAACTTCTTAGGCTAGTTGTAGCAAACTGTTAGTTGCTGACCGCCCCCCCACCCCAGTCATCCCCTTCCAACATATTCCTTTCTTGTAAAATCCATTTTATTTGACAGAAACTAAAAATGTCAGGTTTCACCTTCCCAACTTATCTCATTGCTAACGACGGCCATAATGACTGTTTCAATACATGACATGATGGGAAAATCTAGTGGTGTGAACGTATGAGAAAATTTTTCATTCCTAATAATAAGAGAACCCTTTCCCTTCTCTTTGGCTTTGAATTCTATAATGAAAGAACACAGTGCTAAGAGCTATTCCAGCAATATTGAGACCATGAGACAACAAGGTTAGGAACTAAAAAGAAAAATATGTTGATGCCGGTGGGAGAGAAGGATAAAATAAGACTTCATCGTTTAGCAGCTGAAACAGCCCCAGAAGTACTTATGTTTATGCCTCCTATCGTATGAGATAGTTAATAACTACTTATGCTACTGCAGTTAAGTATTCTATTACTTGCTGCCAAAAGCCTAGGTAAGATACAACATCAAGAAGATGAACCACCACAGCATTTATCTTAAAGGCCACATGCACATTGGTAGTAGACTCCAAATGTGGCAGTGAAACTTCCAGAAAATTAAAGAAGTTATTAATACAATCAGTTACATAATTCACAATATCACAAACCAATTAGTAAGCAAACACACTGCTACACCTACTGTCGAGAACTGAGAGAAAGAATTCTGTGCTGAGAAATAGGCTCATCAACATTCCCAGTTAATACAAAAGAAAAAAAATCAGTAAGGCTTTCAACAACAACAAAAATGTAAAAAGCACACATCAGCAAAAGGAATAATAGTATGAATCAAAATAATTTTGTCCAGGTACGTAAGCATCTAATAATATGGCTTACACAGAATGTTTAGAGGAGTGGACATTCTGTATATATTCCAAATAAATCATATTTCTTACAGTCAAACTTCAAATAAAGGTTAAATAAGATTCTTAGAGAAGTACCAAAGTGAAAGTGATCTATTTGCTAACACACGCTTTAACAGGTAACTGAGCTGGGGTAGCAGTGAACATCAACTTAAGCAAACCAAAGAGATAAAGAGACACGTTTATGAATAAAGTTATTCCAATACCACAAGAAAATGTGCCAAGGAAATATTCTCAGTCCATGCCCGTAGATAAATGGGAAATCAAAACAAGGAAAAATGGGAAATCAAATATGCAAGGTACTATACTTAAAATGATGGTTTGAAAACTAATTTTACCCTAGAATTCTTTTTTAAATAAAATCTTAAAAAAGATCTTAAATGCTAAACAGCTGACCAAATAAAAGCTGAATGACAAAAGAGATATTGCCCCTCAACTTGTATTTTAAGCACTGAGGATACAGTGAAAAATAAAAATGAACAAAAAAATCCTTGTGCTCATGAATCTATATCCTAATGAAAGTGACAGACAATAAACAAGATAAATAAGAACCATATATATTATCACACACCATGATCAAGTGGGACTCATTCCAAAGATGCAAGGATTTTTCAATATCTGCAAATCAATCAATGTGACACACCACATTAACAAATTGAAAAACAAAAACCATATGATTGTGACTTCCCTGGTGGCACAGTGGTTAAGAATCTGCCTGCCAATGCAGGGGACACAGGTTCAAGTCCCAGTCTGGGAAGATCCCACATGCCACGAAGCAACTAAGCCCGTGCGCCACAACTACTGAGCCTGTGCTCTAGAGCCCGTGAGCCACAACTGCTGAGCCTGCATGCTACAACTACTGAAGCCCGCGCACTTAGAGCCCGTGCTCCGCAACAAGAGAAGCCACCACAATGAGAAGCCTGTGCACCGCAACCAAGGAAGAGCAGACCCTGCTCACTGCCAACTAGAGAAAGCCCAGGCGCAGCAACAAAGACCCAACGCAGCCAAAAATAAATAACAAATAAAATTAATTTATTTTTAAAAACCCATATGATCATCTAAATAGATGCAGAAAAGGCTTTTGACAAAATTCAATGTCTATTTATGATAAAAACTCCTCAGAAAGTGGGCACAGAAGGAATGTACCTCAACATAATAAAGGCCATATATGACAAATCCACAGCTAACATCATACTCAATGGTGAAAAGCTGAAAGCATTTCCTCTGAGATCAGGAACAAGATAAGATGTCCACTCTCAGCACTTTTATTCAACATGGTTTTGGAAGTCCTAGCCACAGCAATCACAGAAGAAAAAGAAATAAACAGAATCCAAATTGGAAAAGAAGAAGTAAAACTGTCACTGTTTGCAGATGACATGATGTTATACATAGAAAATCCAAAAGACACTACCAGAAAACTACTAGAGCTATATTAGATAGTGGTTAGGTATTTTTAAAAGGGAAGAATAAAGCAGGAAAGGGGAATAGAAAGTGTCATGGGAGGTAGAGGGTTGTAACTTTAGACCAGTGAGTAGTAGACATGGAATGAGGACCCGAAAAAAGTGAGGGAATGAGCCACGTGAGGGAAGAGCAGCCCATGCAGAGAAACAAGTACAGAGGCCTAGAGTAGGAGCTCACCTGGCCATTCATTAAAGGAGCAGCAAGTAGGCCAATGAGGCTGAATGAGGGGAAATGATGAAGTCAGAGAGGTAATGTGAAGCCAGATCACACAGAATCTTATAAATCAGCAGAGAAACTGGCCTCTAGTCTGAATCAGACAGAAGGCCACTGAAGGGTTTTGAGCAAAGGAGTGACCAGATCTGACTTAGATTTTAATGGGATAATACTAGCTGCTACTGAAAATGTCCTCTATTCTCTGGAAAAGGATTGGCAAACTATGACCTGAAAGCCAAATCTGGTGCTGCCTGTTTTTGGAAATACAGTTTTATTTGAACACAGCCATGTTCATTTGTTTATGTATTGTCTATGGCTGTTTTCATAATCAATGGCAAAGTTAAATAGTTACACACAAGCCATAGGCCCACAAAGCCTAACATATTTACATCTGGCTCTTTGTAGTAAAAAATTGCCACCCTCTGCTCTAGCAAGGCAAGGGTAGAAAGAGTTAGGAGGTTGTTATATTAATCCAGGTGACAAAAGATGACAGACTAGGATAGCAGCAATGAATGTGGTAAGAAGAATTTGGACATATACTAGATATACTTTGAAGACAGGATATGCTAATGGATTAGATGTGGAGTGAGAGAGAAAGTGAGCTGAGTAACTCTCATAGAGTTCATCCAGAATAATTTTTAAAATAATGCCTAACAGCCACATAAAGGTATCACTGAAGATCTGATATAAAATGTCTAACTTTAAGTAACATAACTTCTTGATGAATTCATTTAAAAAGTTTTTGATCCACCACGAGCCATTCCTATCCATCCTGGTTCTTCTAGTAATATTAAGGCATCAGTTCAACAGCTAAAGATCTAATTTGAGCCTTTGAAATTTAATCCATGAATGATTTCAATGCATTATCAAAGGCTGTGGGGAAAAAATCGATAAATTATCTTACATGTTTCAAAGAGAATTTTTTACATGGTAACAAATTATAACAATGTTCATAGTACCAAAATCATACTTTATCATACTACCATACTACCATATGGTTTAAATGAAATATAAGTAACCTTAAGTCAACTATATGATGTGAACCATAATAATATAAGTTTCAGTCATAACTGAGCCTGTGCTATAGCTCAGTTTTTTTTGTTTTTTGGGTTTTTTTTTTTTTTTTTCGCTACACGGGCCTCTCACTTTTGTGGCCTCTCCCTGTTGCGGAACACAGGCTCCGGACGCGCAGGCTCAGCGGCCATGGCTCACGGGCCCAGCCGCTCCGCGGCATGTGGGATCTTCCCGGACCGGGGCACGAACCCGTGTCCCCTGCATCGGCAGGCGGACTCTCAACCACTGCACCACCAGGGAAGCCCTATAGTTCAGTTTTAATAATAATATGCTGTAACATAACATGGTTAAATATTCTAAATAATCTAGAATTTTCACAAAGTGGATCAAAAAGAATAGAAACTTCAAATGCATTCTCACCAGTAAGATAAAGTACTGTCAGAAGGCTATAAAAAAACATGAAAATATGCTAAGGTGTATGATGTCATTGGATGAAACTGAGGTACTTATTCTCTTTTTCAACCTTTCTTTTACTGCCTATATAAAACAGCCATTAAGAAGTAAGAAATCCAGGCTTCTCCAGCTGTTCACTGAGATTTATCTGATCTTGAGTCTTACTTGTATTGTCTCTCTGCACTTTTGCTCACCATCTTGAGTTACAGCCATGACTAATCCACACAACCCTATTTTATAATTGTACCTCTGTGTCTACCAAACAGCTGTGAAAATGCTCAGTGTTCATTTAGTACCCTTCTTCAATTAAAGTACAACTCATCAGAATCAGAGACTGACACAAAAACAGATTTATGTACCCAAAATATAATTTCAATAGGATCCCTACTTTGATAAAATATATCCTTTGAAATTTGCTTAACAAATTTTCTTCATCAGATTATCTTTTTTACTTGTTTCCTGTCTATGAAATATATGGAATAAGATGAAAGCCCAACATAAAAAACATATTTTTACATGACACTGAAAATGTACCCAATAAAAGATGGAACATAACATATATACATAACAATATATCCCAAATATAAAGTAAGAACTACAGAATACTCAATTACCTGCCTATATAAAGTGCTTAAAGAATCAACAAAACTTGCTCTCTCTCTCCTTACAGTATTAAAATGTTTTGAAGACCCCAAAGAGCTTATGTGAGTTATATTTATAGATAGCATATTAGAAGTTAAAATTGAGTATTTTTTAAAATAACAATAAAGCCATTACATGTTAACAAAAATAACATTTTTATGAAAAATACTATAATTTACACACAAAAAAAATTTAGTGAGAAGAGTGGTACTGTTTTACATTTTTACAAACCTCTTTAATATCTCGATAGTGGACATTAAAGAAGATAGCTAAATAATCTCTAGAAATCTCCACTATTACATTAGGAGAATATTAGGAGCAAAAAAAAGTATATACTATTTTAATACTGTTATAAAGACAGTTTTGACCTCAAAGACCTTGAAAGAATATTAAAGAGTCCCGAATACATACTATGAAAACAACTGACTGCTTAATGTAAATTTCTGGTAGGAAAATTTTAGAATTAAAAATAATTGTAAAGAAATAGAAATGCAAATACTGAAGACTGAAGACAGGGTAATGATTTTATTTAAAGAGTAACAGAGCAAGGTTATTACTCAAATATAATTTCAGATTCTCATATAAAATATGCTGACATTATAATGCTTTAAAACACCTTGAATTATGTTTCATTTTATCTGTCAGATTTCACTATAAAATTTTTAACATGTTTTCTAAATGTCTGGTTAGGTTTAAGACTGAAGAAACTCATATATTGTTTACTCTTAAAGCTTTAGATCTGTGATCTAGACAAAGATTTTAAGAATAAACTCGTAAATTTATTTTATGATGCATACCTGGTTGTAGGATATAATGAAGTCATGAGAAGTCTCATGAACATATTCACCAACTATGGATTTAAATCAACCTACCTCCTCTGCTGCTGCCTCTGAAAGCAGACCTTCCTTCTGAGCGCAGGTCACGTGGAAATAGGCTCTGCACATCCCTGCATCACAGCTAATGCAAACTCCAGTTCTAGCAAAACGAGGGTCTTCACAGAAGCTACACTCCTACAATGGAATAACAGGAAAAGTCTCAGAGCAAAAATATTTCCAGAACAGAAACTGCATTCTCATACAAAGCATCTACAAAATACAAATAGTGAACCAACAGTATATCAATACAAACAATAACTATAGGCAAGTATTTGCCTGCTAAAAACCTGCTCAATTGTGAAAGATTGCCAGTAGACAACTAAGGAAGAACGGCTTAATAAATGTATTCTACGTAAATTAAATGAGAAACATTTTTTAAAAAATTAAAAAGTTTCAAGAGACACTAAAAACATCATATTAATACTATAACAGTTAGCGAGTACCTACTTGGTATACAGCACCAAACTGATATATCAGCAATGAATAAAAATAACAGGAACAGGACTCTGAGTACAGATGTGAAAACATTCCCAACACCTGACACTCTACTGCCTAATTATGGGTCTTTTTCCACCAACAGTAGTATATGTATGGTAAAAATTCCAGCAAATAGTAATCTAAACATGAAACCAAAAAACTGAGAAAGAGAGAGAAAGAAAAAAGATAGAAGGAGAGGGGGTCAGAGAGGGAGAAATGGAGAAATTAAACTATTTAAAGGATGTCAATACTATGAACAGAATCAAATTGTTTAGGATAGTCCCCTGACTAATTTAACGTAGTATGATGAAATTGGGCAAGGGATTTCAAAGTGAACGCAAAGAAAAAATTTCCAACAATGAAGTCTCATAAGACAGTACAACAATCTAATAAAGAAAATAGAATCTTCCTCAATTGCTTGAATCATTTAAAATGCAAGGGAACGGGCTTCCCTGGTGGCACAGTGGTTGAGAATCAGCCTGCCAATGCAGGGGACACGGGTTCAAGCCCAGGTCTGGGAAGATCCCACATGCCACGGATCAATTAAGCCCATGTGCCACAACTACTGAGCCTGCGCTCTAGAGCTTGGGAGCCACAACTACTGAAGCCCACGTGCCTACTTGTGCTCCACAACAAAGAGAAGCCACTGCAATGAGAAGCCTGTGAACCCAACGAAGAGTAGCCCATGCTCGCCACAACTAGAGAAAGCCCACGCACAGCAACGAAGACCCAGTGCAGCCAAAAATAAATAAATAAATTTAAAAATAAGTAAATAAATAAAATGCTAGGGAACTAAGCAACTGAGAACACAGGGGAGAAAGTAATCAGGAGGAGGAAATGGATAGACAATGTGATCTAGAGAGCTATCCCAGATATAATTCACAGCACTGGGTTTGATTTTGCAGATGAGCTAGAGAGTACGTAATTTTTTGACTCCATGTCCCAGTAATACTTCAAAACAAAAGCAGGTGATAATGAAAATAATCAGCTAATAATTATACATTTAATGACTCTCCTTTTCAATCCAGAGGTCACTGCTGGTCTCAGTTATATGAAGTAATATCTGGTTACTGTTCTTTAATTGCTTCTAGATTTATATTTATGGTAAAAACATGTGCTTAATGAAAAAGTTGGAAGCTACTCCCTTCTAGACTCTGTGCTCTTGAATTATAAAACTGCCCTCAAAAGGTAGTAACTTCCATTTCCAACACTGCTGGACCAGGTAATTTGTATTAGTCCTACTCAACTAGAAAATGTGGACAAATTATTTTGTTAATTATAGCTTAAAGGCATTTAAGAGAGGTAACAAGATAGTGTACAATTACTTGAGCACCAGGAAAGTTAAGTTCAATACTAGGGCCTGGAAGCTTTACCTAATTCTGGAGAGGGAAGCTGCAACCTCCCAAACTAAAGCACAAGATTATTCGAGGGTAGAAGGTGACAGATGGGGATGGTGTTTAAAGCCCGAAGAGGATATTCTGGATATTAACAGCAGAAACTGTGAAATTTTAAAAATTTTAAATCAGAATTTTCCAACAATCTGTACGTTTCCCACCCCACCTTTAATATGTTACTAATGCTCTTTAAGAGTTTTCCTTCCCAACTGCCCAATACATAGTAATGGAAAGAGAATATATCATAGCCTAATTAGTTCTAGTATTCCAAAGACGTTTGCAATAATTATATATTTAAGTTTAAATTCATAAGTGAGTAATCTTATCACTTATAATCCTAAAACTCAGTCATAATTAAAAACCTATTTATAAACTATGGAGGATGAGGATCATTTGCTAGTAAAAAAAAAAAAAAATTCTGTTGGCCTTCTGCAGTGGAAGTAAAATAATGGGTGCTTCTTGTACTCTTTTCATAATTTTAATAAATTCCACTTCAATAGTAAAGTCAGAAATTAAGCTTGTATTTGATCCAACTGATTAAAAATAAGGGTGTAGTCTGAGAATTCATTATGCACTAAGCAGTGTGCTAAATACGAGGAAAACAGCAGTGGCATTAACTACCATTTTACCCCACAAGTTATACAAATATATAGAAGAATTTATACATTATTGGCTCTCTGGGAAAATTACTATCAATACTAAATGATTTAGTGCTAACTGCTCTCCAATAGCACAATTAGTAATAAGCATTTCTGTAGTCAACCATGATATTAGTAAAAAGTCATGTAAAAACTTTCTCTTAGACAATCAAAAACACTTTGTCTTACCTTGGCACCATATTTGGAATAGTTCATTTCTGTTAGTGTCACTGGTCGCAATTTGTCAATATCTCCAAAGGCTACACCAGGAACATACAGGGCACAGACAATGTGAACCCATCTATAAGGAGAAAAGATATGATTTTGCTATCAGACCTTTGGAAAAAATGCCCACAGGAAAATAAATGTAAAATTATGTGTCATCTCAAATAACTACTCCAAGAATTTTATGATCAGATTTCAAAATCTCAGACACACAACTAAAGAATATGGAACACCTATACAATGATATCATTTACAGAAAAAGGGACTGCAATAAACGTTACTTTTCCAGCAGCTTAGCCAAAGGTGAGAGTTAACATCTATAATTGCCTTTCACTTAAAATTCATCACACTTTGCACTTATCTGTTATTCTTAAATATTTGCACAAAACCACTATTCCAATGAAACATCATTTTCATAGGCATGGAAAGGTATTCACATTCATTATTTTAAGCACTCTGAGAATTAAGGATCCTAATTTGAGACTTGTGAAGTTACTCTGCATAAATCACATAAAATTGCTCTTTCCTGGTACTTTTTCCTAAAAGCTACTAGATAATCCTTAAGGACATATTTTAAAACAATTTTTGGTGTGCATCTTAACTTTATTTCTTCTCAGGTTGAAACTGATTGCTAGAAGATGGTACAGAACAGTTGTAATAACATAAGAAAGTCATATTTCATTCAACTTATCTGTTCACCATACAACCTATGTACTAAAACGTATGTGCCCCACATATATTTTTTGAAGTCTGAATGATGCTACAACACTAAACAAAGAATGTTCAGTTTCAGTATACTAAACAGAAAAAATAAATAGGAGTTGATTCTAATTCTATTTTTTAAAAACTGCTCTGAACATTTAAAAAATATATTAGGCACCCTGTTTGCTTACAATCAAACAAAACACAGGATCACTAGATTTTGAAATGTAAACAGATCTATATCACTTCTGCAAGACACAGGGTAAAAATGAGATGGCAAATATCTCTTAACCTTGTGAAAATATTAACAACAAATTTTGCTTTAGCACAGCTTGAGAGGCTATCATTGCTACATGGTTCTGTTTTGTGATGCATTATGAGTTTTAAAGAAATAAGACTAAGAATCACTTTATAGATGTACTGGGGAAAATAGTTACAAATCTTCAAAAATTATCTTTTTTTATTGGGAAAAAACTCCAAGGTTTTGTGATTTTCTTGATAAAATGTTTTAATCCAACCTCCCAAATGCATCCTGCGGAGTTCAATATAAAGATACACATCTTCAACAAGCAGCTGCTTTCTCAATTTAATTTGCACAGTTTTCTCATGCTCCACTGGTGTGTTAAATGCTGCTGTACTCTGTACAAGTTCATCTTTGATAAACCCAACAGCTGGCTGCTTGCTTCCTACTGACCTTCTTAAAATGTTTTAGTACAAGTCACACAGTACTACAGATTTAAACTGCCATTTCAGTGTGATTGGCACACAAGCGTATCATTTCCCCCAACCACTCATGTGAGGATGCCAACTTGACTCTTTATTAAAATACATATCAAACAGCTGAGACAATTTTGGTCCTTTTTAATATATGTTGTATATAGTTTTTTGTTCATTTGTTTAGCTGCACATACTTTAGAACCTTTTAATTAAGACAAACTGAGAAATCAAAAAGGAATAATTTTCCTTGTTACTTTACCATCCATTCTGCTTGGAGCTATGAAGACAGATGTTGATTAGGGAAAGGAGCAGAAAACAAGCATCCCATAAATCCACGAAAAAACAAAGAGTCAGAATTGTCATTCTAGCATAGAAGCTATTAATAGATTCTTTTAAATTTACATATTTTAATAAAGCAAACTAAGTAGAAAGCTACTTCTCAAAAAACTCATTTCAGAATGGGAACTATATTCATCAATCAAATTTGATTTTGAAATGTCTTGTATTTGTAGTGCCTTTATAACATATTAAAAAATTCACTTCCAGGATGTTATTTTCATTCCTTCATTTATTCATTCAGTAATTAATTACTAAGTGTCTACTAGGAACGGAGCACCATGCAGGACGTTTGGAAGTTACAATGACTTATGTGAAATGTTTGCAGCATAGGGTGTGGTACCCTATTATATTAAAGTATGTCTAATACTTCCTATAATCAGGTTTTTAATATCATTAACACAGGATAAAACACTCTCCCTAAGAAAAAAATAAAAATTTAATGATAAGAATGTGCGGATGGTCTTCTCACATTAAATCACATCATCTTCTATTGTAGAATTTGTAGCTCCCATCAGAAACAGAGGGGGGGAAAGTCTAATTAGACTACATAATAGAAGTCAATTTCAAAACCTTTTTCATTCTTTCCATGCATTGTTCTTTCTTTTCATCTGTTTTGCATTTTAGCTACAATACTAAATAGCTTGTCAAATTTCTTGGCTTTTTTTGCCTTGATTCAAGCTAGTATTACATGCTTCAAACTATATCAAAAAAAAAAAAACAAAAAACAAAAAAAAACTATATCAAGACCTGTAATTTCCACACTAGCCTACAGGTGAGCGTGAACATCAACACAAATAAAATGTTCAAACAGTATAGAAAAAACTTGCCAGGCTGCACCATGAAGGAAGGTGTCTACATACATGTAAGATCCACAGAAGTCAATACAAATATCTCCCAGTAAAACTAAATGGTTAAAGAGGCCTCCCTTTTCTTCATTCAGAAAAACTTTCCAAGTTATTTTGTGGACTATGTATTAGTACATATTATATACTAGTGTGATAAGAGAGCTACTTTATAGTTGCTTTTCAATAGAAATTTCAAATTACTGACCAGAAAAAAGGTAAAATAAACGCTCTTCCCTAAAACGAAGCTCTGTGTTTTCCAAAGCTGCCATACTTATTCACAACAATTTATCACCATAAATTTCAAATCTCAGGACTAAAGAGTTACTAAGAAAGAATTTATGCAGTTGGTATTCTATGATTACCTTAAGTAAGTAGAATAATATTGGTAATAAAAATCACTAGTAGTAGCAGTAGCAGAACTAAGGAGATATTTATTAAAACACTTACTACACTCCAGAAACTACACTGCTTACAGAAATCATCTCATTTAATTCTCTCAAAAGTGCTAGGAAACTGAGGCATAAAATGGTTAAATCTAAAATCACAGTAAGAAAAGACTAGAATTCAAATATAGGTGGTCCAACCTGAAAGTACACGCTTTTCATGTTGTACTAAATTCCCTAATTCTAGGCCAAAGTCACTACAAACATAAAATAATGCTCATGTCCACGATACAGACCAGAGACTCAAGTCAATACATCAAATAATTTGTTATATATTTATTTTATTTGGGGGATGAGCTTATGTCAGACAAGAGGTAAGATTTTTAGTCATTTTTCCTAAACATCAACACAGGGTTCTCTTAAGATTCCATGGTAGACCCTATGCAATCCCAGCAATCTTGTATGGCAATACTTCTCAAGGCCCTGTCCACCAATTGAGGTAAAAATGAGAAAAATAAGAAAAATATTTTTTACTTTACTAAAAAAAATTTATTAAATTTAAAAGACTGTCCTTTATTTTGGGATAAAATGTATCCTATCCTTTTCAAGATGTTAATATGAAAAATAATGGTGATAATTTGTATAAGTTATTTTGTTATTCTTGTTAAAATATTAAATGTTTCGTAAAAATACTGAAATATACATATGTGGCAAAATAAAAAATTGAGCACCCCCTCTTACATGGGGGAGGAGGGTAAGTAGTGATCCATAAAATATAAAAGGTTAGAAACTACTCTTATACATCAGTCACCCATCCTAGTTGGTAGTCTCCTTAGAAAAAAAACATGAAAGATGCCAACGCTATGATGATGACAACTGCTCAAATGTGGTAATAAAGATGAGTGTGAATATAGTGAAAAGAACATAGGTCTTTGTGCCAGTTATCAATTTATTGCCTCTCAGCCCAAATCCACCCTTCAATATCTACTTTGCAACAATGAACAGAATCCCTTCAGCATTTCTCCTTTACAGTAAGCATCATATCATACTAAGCTGTCTCAGTAGGGAGTGGTAGAAGGCACTGTAGGAGGAAGGGGCTTCTCTGCAGGATGGGAAGAGGACATCCGCCAGTGCTCTGCCCCACCACATGCATCGTCCCTCAGTGATCCTGCAGGCCCAGGCTGGAGATCACTTTTCTGTGGGCCTCTCAACACAGACACCATACACTCCAGGCTTTGAACCACTGCCCAGCCACCCACTTGCCAAGAACTGTAGACTAGGTAGTGACCCAGGCAAACCATCCAACTTCTCTGCCATCCAGTAGGCTGGAACTACAGTTTCTCTAACAAGGCCTGAACCCCAGCCTTGGGGAAGGTGCCTTCATTCCAAGTTTGTCATTGCCTGGATATTCTCCCTCAGCCCTACGGTATTATTCTTTAAAGTTCTTTTATATCTTATGGTTACTGTTTATCATAGCTTAGTAACTCTTTACACTAAACATCCCCTTTTAAAATCACTGTATGGGTTCTGTTTCCTGATACACGCTTGAAGTCAAACAGATCTGAGTTCA
The DNA here is from genome assembly GCF_003031525.2 of Neophocaena asiaeorientalis asiaeorientalis. Lineage (NCBI taxonomy): Eukaryota > Metazoa > Chordata > Mammalia > Artiodactyla > Phocoenidae > Neophocaena > Neophocaena asiaeorientalis. Next base: position 5,880,387 of record NW_020175410.1, read on the forward strand.
AATTTAACTATGGACTTGTTCAAATTAAAACTATGTAATGATCTGAGCCTTAGGTACTACCTATAAAATAGGAAACTTCACCAGCTCTCTTATCATATGGTCATTACTAAGATTAAATGGGATTATGGGTTATAAAGGCAAATGCAGATCCTCAATAAATGATCTTTTCTCCTCCCTGCCCTGATCTGTAGCCTCTTGTCTATTTACTCTATGCCAAAAAGACACAAAGAAGCAATCAAATGAAAGTGTGTAACTCAGAAAATCATAAATAGAAAAATAGTCAGAAGCATACTCATTATAAAGCAGGCATATTAACCCAACAGAATTATGACATCAACCTTCCAGCATCTGTCTCCTTGAAAATTCCATCCTGATTGGGACATAGTTCACAGCTAGGGGAAACACCACATTTACAGGCATCACAAAACCAAGGTTCAGTGGAGTTTTCAGAAGCTGAACTCATAATAGAGTCACTCTCTCCATCAACTCCATAACAACCTAAAAGAAAAAAAAAGAGTATGATTAAATAGAGTTTATTTTTTAAACTCACATTTATAAAGTTACAAAAGAAAAAGGGAAAGGAAGTAGAGAAAAATTCTGAAAAATTAATGGTTTATAAGAATATTAAAGTCAAAACACAGAAGTGAAATCATTTTATAAAAATATTTTTTCACCTACCACAGTATATGCAATGAAATAAATGACTCTTTAAGATAATTTTAGACCTACTGGAAAGCATTACAGAAGGAGGAAATTTTAAGGTTCTTTAAAAAATTTTTTAATTAAAAAAATATATAAAAATATGCATTTTCATTAAAAAGAAATCAGAACTATTTAGTCTATGAACTATTAATTAGTAAATATTTTTGAGCTCCCTTTGTACTGAACACATATATAAAAGACCATGATCATGTAAAACATACAAACAAAATGCCTCTGATCTAATTTTGGAGGTGGCAGATTAAAACACAAATTCATACAACCACAAATGCAAAGTTAGTATTAGTAAAAGGAAAATAATACAGAAACACGCACACACATAAATTAAGGCTATAGAACAATTTGAATAGTTCAGACTAGAGTTAGACAAGTGAGTTCTATTCACAGCTGAGCCAGTCTAGAACTATACAAGGTATTTGATCTTTTTAAACATTTATAATTTTTCTATCTTCTGTAAAAATGTATCCATAACTGAAATGAATGAAAAGAGAATGCTTTTTCCTCTTTTCATTCACTGATAACTCGATACTCTGAGGGTTAAATTATTTAAGCAGCTAATGTGATTTAAAAAATTTTAAACATCCTCATGAACATACCAAACAAAGAAGATAATGTAGCATAGTTCTTTACATTTTAGAGTAGAACATCAACCATTATTGATGGCTTGTAATAAAGAGTACCTCCCTGGTGACTACAATAGTCATGACTCCTAAATTGTTTTCTTTTACCTAAATAGTGCTGGATATACCACAAACTTCATATTATCTAACTTTTTTTCCAGAAAGGAAGACACTGCCCTAATGACAAAACATACTTAAGAAAAATAATTTAATGTATATGTAGTAATTTAAAAGATTACAATCTTATTCTAGTTCCAATGTATGCCCCATCATCTTTAGGCTTGGGGATTTCTCTGATATCCTAAGACACATTTATTTCCTGTCAAGACAGGTCACTTCTACATATAGCCTATAATCAACCTTCCCAGGATACTTTTCACCAGGTTTATTCTAAGAGGCTAGTCTTAGTGCCAAACTCGAAAGGGCACTAAGTACCCAAAGTACCCTTCAATAAACTGAAGCCATTAAAAAAACCACTATGAGAAACATATATAAGTAACAAGCATCTCTCAAAAGGACTCACCATGTAGGTAAGTTTATATGCATCCAATGTAAGATCATGTGATTACTGAAACTGGTTATACACTACACAGACAACAGGAGCCTGTTGAAAAGCATCTTCACATAACCACCAAAGACATCCAAGTTAAAAAAAATAAATAAGTATGTAAATAAATACTGAGTTGAACAAGTCACCCAGAAAGAAAAAGAACCATACACATTAATAAACAATTTTAAACTACCAACATTAATTTACTAGATGTCGTTAATAGGTCAACAGTCCTGCATAAGTATTTTATTCACACAGTAGTACCACTCCATATAGATTATATTAAAATATCGTAGTAGGCAGAAAACTAAAGATTTGTTTGCAACTGTGATTTACATAAGCTGCCTCACGCAAATCCCTTAATTATTGTCAAGTTTATGTTATTCAAAGGCTTTATAATGGTGAAACTTAACATAATCTGAAAAGTCATACAAAAGAATGCCAGAGAAAAGATTTTAAAGGAGCTAGACTATCATGCACAAGATAAGAAAAGGAATCAAACTATTAATTTCTTTAATATAATTAAATTGTGCTTGGTAATAATTATCAACTTCATCACTTCTGTTTAGATATACATTTTTTAAATGATAAATTATAAAATGAAAAAGAAATAAAATTTTCTTCTGGGAGTAGCTATTATTAACCATCACCAATAGAAGAATATTCTTCAGTAAAGGCAACAGTAAGCAAAACATTTTATTCAAAAAATTCATAAAACAATAAAAACAGTCAATTTGATTTCTCAAAAGGTTATGCAATACTACAAAGAGAAAAGTCTATTTTCTTTACAAAATAATATTCCTTCGAGGCAAATTCTTTCATTTGTATTCACACAAAGTCCCAAGATTATGAAACCGCCAAGTGACTATCCATTTTATTCATCTCATTCACCAATATCAAGGTAAATCACAGCAGTTCACTCTTTTAGAATAAAGCAGTTTCAATTCTAATTTTTAAAGAATATACCACACACCTGACAAACACCTGCATAATGATTAAACCACCTACAAACAACCTGAGAAGTGATTTCAACCTAGGAAATTCCTACTTTGTAACCTAGCAGACTGGTATTATATAAGCACAAAGAACAAGCAGCAAGTGGATAAGTATTTCTTCTTCAGCTTCACTGCCCTTGAAAAATAATCCACACTGTGTTATTACCTTTACAGAGTTCTTTACTTGCCACTTTTCCCCTATTTCCACTTTGCCCTGCCACTTTCCCCCTATTTCTCTGCCATACCTTTTGGGTTTACTGAGCTCTAGAACAAAGTTCTAGCATTTATATCCACTCTAATCCATTTTAATTAATGACTAAATACATTTTTAAATATTTTTTCTTCCATAGACAAAAGAATTTAAACTACCATAAAACAAGGTTTATTCTCTTCTACCTATCTAATTTTGAGTAAAAGATGCAAAAAGTACACTTTCAATATGATTACAGAAAAAAAGTCTTTTATATGGGTAAACATATAAAATAAAAAATTTATAGATATATAAAACCTATTTCATATAGGTTTTCCATGTTTTTAAATGGGTAAACAGAGAAAACATGGTTCTATGACTGTCTAACAATCAACCTCTGGGTAGTACATGCAACTTATACAAATCATATTTAATGCAAAATAATATAAAATGTGCTTACAATTGTTTTGAGTTATACAAGAATACGTATAACCCAAATTAGTGGAAATATTCCCATTCAGCCTGGCATGGGAGATCAAAAGACCTACAGTCTTCTACTTTCTAGCTATGTAGCTGTACACAAACCACATCTCTAAGGCTGAGTTACCTCATCTGCAGTAAGTATTTAGCATCTATTCTAACTATCTCTCAGTACAGAAAATTAAAAAACAGGAACAAAAAATTTGCCATTTTGAAATTTAAAACATTTTTCTGTACTTAACATCCTATCACTAGAACTCTGATTACAAAACCCACTAAAATAAAAGATTTTAAATTGAGTAATATTGTTGTTTATGAGAAAAGAACTTATAACATGCATGATACCTGTCACAAATATATCCTAAAGCATAAAAGAGCAAAAGTGCCTGCTCACATATAAAGTCCAAATGGTTATAACTTGAACATACTTTACTACCCAATAAACACTCATAAGAATATATTTTTGCATATGCTAAGAAATAAAAATAGTCTAGGGCTAGGCTAACAGCAGACTGAAAAATAAACAAAGGGGGGAAAACATCTTAGTAGACCTTATTTAATGCATTGCTGGCAAGTGTGCTACCTAATGCTCTGTCATGTACTATGACATGTAGGTGACATTTTTCTTCAGACAGTACAATCAGTACATCAGGATAACTGACATCACAGTCAGGGGTACCCTACTATTACAAGTCAGTTACAAGATCTTGTCACAAAGGTGCTTATACTAAGTGACAAGCTGCAACCCAAACAAAAAAGAAATTCATCTACACTTAGATGAAATAAGTACTCTGAAAAATAGACAGTTATACATTTAATAACCACATTTGGAAAACTATCTTTTAGCAAAATCTCAACTTAAAAACTTACCTAGGACTTCCCTGGTGGCACAGTGGTTAAGAATCCGCCTGCCAATGCAGGGGACATGGGTTCGAACCCTGGTGCAGGAAGATTCCACATGCCGCAGAGCAACTAAGCCACTGCGCCGCAACTACTGAGCCTGTGCTCTAGAACCCATGAGCCACAACTATGGAGACTGCGTGCTGCAACTACTGAAGCCCGCATGCCTAGAACCCATGCTCTGCAACAAGAGAAGCCACTGCAGTGAGAAGCCCGTGCACCGCAATGAAGAGTAGCCTCCTCTCGCTGCAACTAGAGAAAGCCCGCGCACAGCAAGAAAGACACAACACAGCCAAAATTAAAATAAATAAATTAATTAATTTTTTAAAAAACTTACCTAAATTATAATTACTTAAGCCATAAGTATATTTTTTTTTAAAAGGGAAAAAAGAAAAAGAAATGATAAAGCAAATACACAAAAGCACTAACTATGGTTGTCTGGATATTAGGACTGTTAGAAATGTTTTATCTTCTCTGTTCTATAGTTCTCACATTTTATTTACTATTCATGCAATATATTATGAAGGAGAATTAGCTTTCTCTAAAATAAAACATTTAATACGTTCATGTTTAACCATGAAATGTTTAAGGAAAAGCTGCATGGCCGATTTACAATACAGAAGTCTGTCACTTAGGCACCTGATTGAAAACCAAAACCAGAAACATAAAACCTAGCAACACTAGTTTCCTATTATGCCTTAGAAAATTTCACTTCTTCTGAATTCATTAATTTTAGATAAAAATTCATTTTGGAACTTTAAAAGTATCAGAGGAATATCTACATATGTGTATAAAAATGAACATTCTAAACAGTGAAAAATATTACAAAGTTAAAAGGTACAGAACAGGGTGGAAAAAGTATTCACAAGGACGAAAACTATTTGTAACACATATAGCTAACAAAAGATTAACATTAATAAAAAAATTCCAAAAAGTCAATGAGAAAAAGACAAGAAATGACAAGAGAAATATATAGAAAGTAACAGAAAAAAGAAAATAGCCACAGATACCAAACTTCAATACAAATAAAGTGAACACATAATTAAGAGATGGTCTCCAAAATATTTTTTTAATTTATTAATATGCAGTGTTGCAGAGTTATCAAGTAGTTTGTACACTGTTGGTAAGAACACAAATAAATACAGTCTTTTTGAAGGGCAATCTGGCAAAGTTTGTTAAAAGTTTAAATGTACTTACCTTTTGATTCATTCTAGGAATCTACCCCACAGAAATTATTACATGTATATGACATATTCGTTAGCACTATATATAAGCAAAAAACTACAAACAAAAAAAGTAAATACATTATGGTTGAACCACTCTATAGCTAAATACATACCATTAAAAAAATAATAAGAAAATATCCATATGTACTCATATGAAAAGAATCTCAAGATTAAGAGATGAGTGATTGAAATAAAGAGATGAGTGAAATAAAGTGAGTTATACGGGAGGAAAATCCCATGGAATTTATCTTATTTATTTACTTATTGCAGGGCAGGGACTGTGCAAATATGCATATGCATATGTGCACACGTGCATGTAAGTAAGAGCCTGATGAAAGGGGCTCTTCACTGGTCAAATATGGACAATCTAAGCATCACAAAGAGTAATGAGGTTGTAGATGATAATGTGTGAGACCACAGTAATACTGAAAAGGCTAAAAGGGGAGAAGTTCTCTACAAAATAAATGCTGCCTGATAAATGTAGAAGGAATGATAGAATTAGAAAATCCCCACCCTACTGAGACTGAACCAGGAAGAAACAGAAAATATAAACAGACCAATCACAAGCACTGAAATTGAACTGTGATTAAAAATCTTCCAACAAACAAAAGTGCACAACCAGATGGCTTCACAGGTGAATTCTATCAAACATTTAGAGAAGAGCTAACACCTATCTTTCTCAAACTCTTCCAAAATATAGCGGAGGGAGGAACACTCCTAAACTCATTCTATGAGGCCACCATCACCCTGATACCAAAACCAGACAAAGATGTCACAAAGAAAACTACAGGCCAGTATCACTGACGAACATAGATGCAAAAATCCTCAACAAAATAAAAGCTAAAAGGGAGTAAGACCATGGTCCACCTAGAAGAAAGATAAAAAACAAAAAAATCTACATTATTTGGACCAGGTCACACATCATTACATATTTTTTCAACCCAGGTTCCAATTAATATGGGGTGGCAACAGTGCATAACAGTGTCAGTAAGACTTGACCCAAAACATCTCCAGGATATATATATGCTGATCAGGCTGCACATTACTGTACTGAGGATTATTATTACTTTTCCTCAAAAGAGAAATTCAACCACGTAACCAAAGATTATTAAGCAGGGTTTGATGTGTTTTTTTTTTCTTTTTCTATTTAGTAGACAAGACTGCTACAAAGCTAGTGGAAGATGAAAAAGTCTTCACAGATCTACTAATCAACACAATTTCTTAGTGATGCTATCCAAGTGCTACTAAAAAAACTTAAATGGAAAAGTCGGGAGTATATCCATATTAAAACAACCCCTCCTCAAACGAATAGTTATATTTGGCAAGGAATCTTTTGCACTAGTAGATAAAAATGACCTACAGGAAATTACATTAAAAAGGATCCCAAATACCATATTTGGTATGTTTACTAACAAACAGGGAATAACAATTTTATTAGAACACTATATTAATCATAACTTTAATTCATTAGGTTTATAAAAATATACATTGATGTTTAATAACACTTCTCCCTTAAACCAAAAGAGATCATTTAAAATCGCCAAAACTAGGAATCTTTCAAGATATTAGCTCTAATACTACTACTAAGAAAAGAAAGAAAAGCTACTAAGAAAGTGAGAAAGAGAATTATATAATCACAATCATACAAAAGAAACTCCAAAATTAATGAGAGAAAGGGAAAATTATACTAAAGGAAGAAAGTAGTAACAATAAAATAAAAAAACTCAAGATTTATTTTTTACTTTGATTTACAATTTGCATCTTTAACTTTGAACGTATCTGAAGTTCACAGAATTAACAATACTCCCAACAAAGCAATTATACTACAACATATTCAGTTTCTGAATAGAGAAACTACTCAGTTTCTCTATTTATTGTTTTCCCTATTTATTTTTTCCACATATTAGCTTGCTCCCAAAAAGCCTACAAAGCATCACACTCAGGAGTATTAATTTCCCTTTCCGTGTCTTCCCTTCTTCCTTCTCTCATAATAAAAATAGTTCCCCTATTCTAATGAGTTAGTCTTGGGAGAAAAATGAGCAATCATTAGCAAATGCTCAAGTGCCATCAGAGCCATTTAAATGAATAACACAAGAAAAAATGCTACATGACTTTATAGACACAACTTGCTTCTGACCTAAATGAAATTACCACTCAGTTTGATAATCTTCTTTGTCTGCCTTGACTCAGAAAGATTTTATGGCTGTTTCTAAAAAATCAAAGCTTCCTTAGAAAGAAAGTAGATTTGCCATTATTGAGACTATTCATCTGAAGCACAAGTATCATTATGAACTTTTAATAGCTCTAGACACATCAGGAGAACTAATGGGGTGTCATTCCAGAAATGTACATTCATTTAAACAAGAATCTATTGGGAAAGAACTCATACCAAGAATCGAAGAGGTACAAGACTAAATCAAAGACAGACAATGTTGGTGAGGATACAGAGAAAAGGGAACCCTCGTACACTGTTGGTGGGATTGTAAATTGGTGCAGCCACTATGGAAAACAGTATGGACGTTCCTTAAAAAAACTAAAAAGAGAACTACCATATGAACCAGCAATTCCACTGCTGGGTATATATGCAAAGAAAACAGAAACACTAATTTGAAAAGATACATGCACCCCAATGTTCACAGCACCATTATTTACAACAGCCAAGATATGGAAGCAACCTTAGTGTACATCAACAGATGAATGGATAAAGAAGATCTGGTATACACAATTGAATATTACTCAGCCATTAAAAAGAATGAAATTCTGCCATTTGCAACAATGTGGATGGACCTAGAGAGTAAATATTATGCTTAGGCGAGTAAGTCAGCCAGAAAAGGACAAATACCTATGTTATCACTTATATGTGGAATCTAAAAAAATAAAACAGCAAACATATGGAACAAAACAGAAACAGACTCAATATATAGAAAACAAACTAGCAGTTACCAGTGGGGAGAGGGAAGGGAGGAGGGGCAAGATAAGGGTAGGAGATTAAGAGATACAAACTACTATGTATGAAATAAATAAGTAACAAGGATACATTGTACAGCACATGGAAATACAGCCATTATTTTGTAATAACTTTAAATGGAGTAAAATCTATAAAAATACTGAATCACTACTTCATACATCTTAAATTAATATAATATTATAAATCCACTATACTTCAATAAATAAATAAATAAGACAAGAGGTCAGAGGCGAGGGTTCATTCTGATTTGTACATGGTACTAGTCCCCAGGAGACTCAGGCCTGAGTCCAAAATGAAGGACCTATAGTACAATAAAACAGTTGCTTTACTATCATAGCTGTGGGACATTGAGACCGCATGGCCGTAGGAGCCTGCCTACCAGCAGCAAGACACATCACCCTCAAAGTAGATGAGGAACTATACAGTCAAATACTTCTAGGGACCAGGCAACTATCAAAAATGAGCAAGGGATTTGAGAGAAGGGAGTGGTAAACTGAAGACTGTAGGCTTCACCAGCAGGAGGCAGCCCTATTCAGCTCCAGAGGATTGTTGCCATAAGAGAGTGAAAACCTACTGCTGTCAGAACTTCAAGAGAACAAATTCCAGAATGTGCAAAATAAAATCTCCCAGTTTTTAAATGTTAGCAATCAATTCAATTTCTTAAAACCATTGTGCTAGCCTTAAAAATCACATCCATGGTCAAACCTATGACCTATGAAGTAGAGATAGTGCCCTCAGCATGATGAAAAGTCAACAACACTAATAGTACTGGTCATGCCTGATCACACATCAGCAATGACAGTCATGAATACAAGCAATGGTAACATACTTGTGACCATCAGTGGTGATCAATACAACAATGGCAGCACAGCTGCTGCTTTTGATGTTCAACTATTCTGCAACTCCTCCAAGAAATCTGAACCACTCCTGGAGGGAAAAAAAAAAATGCATACATACAACCATGTTGACTGGTCTCAATTTATATTCATTACTAATCTAAAGTGGTTCCTTATTGCTATCTGGTAATGATATATACACATAATATATACATGTGAATACATGTATGTATGTATACACACACACACAATATTAACTATTGTGTTATTCCCCCAAATAACTATTTTACACCTACCTCTCACTCCTCAAATCTCCAACACTCTGCTAATGACTGCTTCCTATTTCACTGAAAAGATAAGAAGCATTCAAAAAATAATTTCCACATGCTCTGACCACCACATCTAACATCCTACCTACATCTGTATCCATATATTTTCTTTTCCCTCCAGTTACTATGGCTACCTTTATCTATTAAATCTCTCCACTTGGTACTGGATCCCATCCTCTCTAGCCTTGTACTCAAAGCCCTTGCTCCATCAACTGTTCCCCTTTCTCTCCTTACATCATCAATTGTCAGCTTTCTCTTTCCGCTGGTCACTTCCATCAGCACAGTAACATGCCATGTAATCTGCAACTGTGGTAGGCAGCCTCTAAGATGGCCCACAGTATTAACATTCTTGGAATGTCCCCTCCTACATTTGACTAGCGTTGTTCTGTGTGAACAACAGAATATGGCAGAAATGATAGTACATAGTCTGTTAACTAATTTTGTATCTTTCCCCTTGCTTTTATGTATTTTACATTTATTTAATAAATCATGTGATATAAACATTTTGTCCGTAACCCTTTTTTTCCCATGACCTTTGGGATGGCTTGCCTGCTAGTGTACTGGGCGTCTACAGTTGCATTAGAGTAATTTCCCACAAGACAGGTTTCCATCTTACTCTAAAAACAGTATTTGAGAGCTACCTTCTCTTTTGAAACATCTTCCTTACTTAACCTCCAGGTCACTACTTAAGGCTCTTCTCCTATCTCACTGGCAATGTGTTCCCCACCTCCTCTGACGTGCTAGGACCACTTTACTGCTCCCTAGATAGCACATCCAGGCTCACAGTTTTAAATAACATCTGCAGACTGATGAGTCCCAAATTTATCTCGCCAGCCCCTATACGTTACCTAAACCCTAAAAATTTGAAACCAAACTTTTACTCTCCACCTCAAAACCTATTCCTCTCTTGGATCATTGCTATGGTCTCCTAAATGGTCTCCCTGATTCCCATTTTGGACCCACTTCAGTCTACTCTCAACCCAGTAGTCAGAGTGATCCTTCCAAAACATAAATCAAATCATATTAATCCTCTGCTCAAAACTCATGTCGGTCTTCCCAGATCCATCACAGTAAAATCTGAAACCTATGACTTTCAAGGCCTCATCTGGCTTGCCCCCAGCTCTGCCTCTACCACTAATCAGCTCACTCACTCAGTTCTAGCCACACTAACCTTCATGTCATTATACAAACACCCCGAACACGTTTCCACTTCAACATCTTTACTCACTACTCCCTCATTCTGGAGTGCTCTTTCCCCAAATATTCACATGGTTTGCTCACTCACATCCTTCAGGTCACTGCCCAATATCACCATAACAGAGAGGATTTCCTGTGTAAGCTTTTATAAATACGAACTTCCACCTACCCACTCAACCACCCCCATTCGTAGCACTCCCAATATTCCTTTTCCTTATTTATTTTTCTCCATAGTCCAGACCACCACCTTATACATACTTATTGTTTTATGTTTTCATTCCTGTCTCTCTTACTATACTTTAAGCTCCATGAGATCAGCAATGTCTATATTGTTTATTTTACATGCCTAAAACCAACAGAATGCCTAGCACACAGAAGGTACTAAACAAACATTACTGAAAAAAATAAATGAATGAATAACAGTAATAGGAGACATTCCCACAGTGAGTCTTAGCAGCAAGGGAGGGGAGCTTCACATGAAGGCAAGAGGACTGGTTAAAGAAGCACAGGCCCCACAGGTCTCAAGCCCAGCAGACACCCAGAACTATTTGGGAGAAGGACTATAATACCAGAAAGGCCAGTAAGAAAAGGCCATAGAAACACTGTTTTGCAGTAGGCATGGCCTTGATAAGAAAAAATTAACTGATAGGAAAAAAGAGTAACTTTACCACAGAGAAACCTGGAAGACACCCTCTCAACCAAGTGATCAAAATAACATCACCAGTAACTGGACAAACAAACATATATGCATTGACAGCACAACATAACTTCTATGGCACCCCTGCCAAAAGCACATAACCTGAACCTAATCATGAGAAAACGTAAGAAAACCCCAATATTGAGGACATCCTATAAAAGAACTGGCCTGTATTCTTCAAAAATGCCAATGGCATGAAACACAAAAAGACTCAAAATATGTTCAAGATTAAAGGAAACTACACAGACATGACAACTGAATGCAATTCATAATCCTGGATTTTATTTTGCTAGAATCAACATTATTGGGATGATTGGCAAAATGTGAATATAATCGGTAGATTACAGTATTCTATCAATGCTGATTTCCTGACTTTGATAATTATGTGATTGTGTAAAAGAATGCCCTTGTTCTTTGTTCTTAAGAAATATACATTGAGGTATTAGGGGTAGAGCTGAACATTGTGTCTACAATTTACCCTCAGAGAGGTGAGGAAAAAATTATTATATGAGAAGATAAAACAAATATAGCAAAATGTCACCATCTTGGAAATCTGAGTGACAAGTATATGGAAATTCTATTACTCTTATAACTTTTCTATAAGTCAGAAATTATGTCAAAATAAAAAATTTTAAATAAAGTACAACAAAATGTTACATAAAAAAAGGTTCAAAATTCATAATCAGGAAAAATAGTTTCAACATATTATATGTAATATGTAATTACACATTACATATAAAAATATGTTCAACATATTCAGATTTTAAAAGATGAACTCTACAAATTCCCCTTTCAAGTTCAAAAATTTAAAGTGTAACTATTAAAGAAGAAACTATAATACCAGTAGACTTCAACAATAACTTTTTAAATAATACATTCTACTAGACTAACATACTAGACGTTTTCCTATATCTAAATTTCAGTTAAAAACTAGAAATAATGCCATGATGGAAAATATTATAACAATGACCTTCAAAGAAATACTGATTTCCATACAGTAATAATCTATTTTAATTTTTTTAAACACATTTTAAGTGAACATAATCTGAAAAATAACACCCATTATACTTTGAAAATTCAGTATGTCTTAGTTCAAATATCATAAAATACTACAAGAAAACCTTAGTATAGTACTTATGTAAAGTAGCTGATATTACTTATATAAATGCAGTATCAACCAGCCATTTCTAAAAGGAAACAAAACAAAGCAAAATTACCTTCATGGACTGTAATGCCACAATTGTCACACTGAATTATTTCATCAGCATCCTCACTATTATCTCCAAGACAAACACAGCAAATCAGAATATGGTCCATTTTTTGAGAACTCCAGTTTTGACTCTTCTCAAGAATCAGCGAGTCCTAATATTAAAATATCAGAAAATCACATATTTAAAAGATGATTTTAATAAATAAAATTCGCACCTTAAATCATTTTACGCATTTCCAAAATTATGCTGCATACTCCATTATTTTAGTAATTTCAAAGTATGCTATGTTTGAGAAGTGAACCTCTTTGTCAAAGGACCCTCTAAGCACCATCTCTCTAATTTTTCACTTCTCTGCAAGTCCCATATTCTCTCTCCTCTAGGAAATATAAAACCAAGCTTATAACCAACAACCCTTCATCTGCTTTGCCATTCTGGATATAGTCTGACCCCTGAAACTACAAGAAAGGAAAAATTAACCCGTAAGTAATTACTAACCCTATATATGGGTTTTAAAACTATAAGACATGTTTCCTACACTTAGGAAGCTTATAATCTTATCTTGGGGAGACAAGACACACACATATTAAACAGTTAAAAAAAATCAAGATAACGTATAAGCAAATATGTATGTGATGGCATATTACAGACTACACTCCTTTAGTGCTGGGGAATCCAGAATTTCCAGGGTCATCAAACCACTGAATGACAGATCCATGAAAGCCTGCATAGGAAATCTGTGTATACAGGTACAGAAAACCATCTAAAAAAGAATCCAGATTGACTGATTGCTAGAAGAGTCAGAGTACTCTATTAGGTTTATGTCAAGAAATATCTAGTGAAAACTGGTAACAAAGATACCTAGTTAATTGTAATATAAAAGGAGAAAGGAAGATGTATTAATGAATATAAAAAATAAAGAGTGTGCTCCATTTAACTTAAACCTTCGGCATTATGAATTTAAACTTTAAATGACAAATTAACATGATGAGGATTCTTGTCATATTTAACACACTGGGCTCAGCATTACATATAATAAAAGATGGCACGTGAGTCTATATATTTTCATTTAAGAACCTAACCATATTCAGAAACAAAATGAATTAGTTCCATTTCACACATTAACTATATTGTTTCATATTAACATTTTTATATTTCTATATTCTTTTAAACTGACCAATATCCAAAGTAACCTTTAGAGTCATTTCAATAGCCATTTGTAAATAACATTTGAAAGACACATGACTGTCAAAATAACATTCTTTCAATATATTTTCTGTGTAATAAATCTAAACTTGCAGCTAATGTAAAAAATAAATCAAAAAAGAATGCAAAAGTTAACAAGGAGGCATCATTTCTCTTGAGAATTCTAGTACTTTAAAATTTTGTATTTTGCTCCTTTTTGTTATAAAACAAAAGTATCGATAGTTCGGGGCTTTGGACGTGGCTAGCAAATAAAGATTAAAACTTCCTAAAAAGAAAACTCATGTTTTAAAGTACTTTAGTACAGTGAGCAAAACAAAAATCTGCCCAGATTTTCATCCCATTAGCAATGCTTCAAATGTAACAGCATTTGCCTTAAAATCAAACGTTCTTGGGTTTCATTCTCAGCTCTCACTTAATAGCTATTGAACCTCGAAGCTGTAGTTTTCTCATCTGTAAAATGGGATGATAAAAATAATACCTACCTCATCAGGTTGTTGTGAGACTTAACAAGATAATGTATGGCAAGAATGTTCCTGAGACATACTAGGTACTCAATAAATGTTCATTCCCATTCTCCTTTCCTCTGTACTTCTTTGTAGGTGGTCCAAAAAGAGAAACATGAGCTGACCATTTATTACACTAGGGAATCTTCCTTGGAACCCCAAAAGAAAGGTTATAAGCCTCAATGAACACTGGTACTTTAAATATTTTCCCATGGTAAGTCCAAAAAATTTTTTTCTTAAAGTACCACATCTAGGTTAAAAAAAAATCACAGACCAGAAAAAGATCTAGCAAACAACCAGAGTTTGATGACTGAGAGGCTACTCATGTTTATGGGCTCTGCCAATATTTCCCTGGTGGAACTACAACTAATCAGCCCTTGAAAAAAAAGGTTTACCCATGTGGGAAACAAGTAAATGTCTATGGATCAGAAAACTGGCATCAACAGACAGTTCTATTATATTCCTATTTGGCCATTTTGCTCAGAAAAACAGTAAATGTCTAAATTATCTCTAGTCCATTTTCTCTCTACACATATTATCATTTAGAGGCAGAGAAAACAAAATTAACTGGCAATTTTGACCCTCTGATCTCCATCATTTGAGACTCTTACTAGACATTAAATACAAACAGATAGAAATGGGGATAACTTAGAGTCCTACAATATTATCCTAACCAAATGGCTGACAATGTTTCAATGGGAAAATCTAAACAATACATCCTCTTAAAAAGTTATCTAGGTTGTCTTCAATAGATCAAACATGGCTTGAAGCGCACTTCTGATCAGAATACAAAAGTCAATTTAGTATCAATTTTTAATAGCATATTTCTGAAGACATATCATTTTTCAAGTTTCTGGAGAAAATATTTAAGCTAAAGTTTTTACCACAAAATACATCATTTGAAAATACGATTTTTACATAAAAATGGAATTTGGGAAAATGGGTTTTGAATGGCACATCTAGGATATAACTTTAATATTATGGAATAATTTAATGGACTCTAATGGTAATTATTAAGATTAAATGGGGCACTATAGTAATAAATCAGTGACTCCTTATTGTAAATTATTTCATTTTTCTCCTTGGGATTTAAAATTTACACCAAAAATGATTCTGCCCAATGTTTTTTATCAGCTCTCAAATATGTTTAGTGTTCATTTATATATGTATTCCACAAAGATTATTATAAATAACATATACAACAGGGTAAATTCTAACTAAGCTATATGTGTGTTTAATAGGAGGAAATTCCAGCACCCTTCATATAAAACCAGAATTAAAAGAATCCCATTGCTCTGAAAATGAGAAAATATTATTATACCAAGTTTGACCAATAGTTCTTCCTAGAAGTTTTTAAAGAAGGTTAAATTTTCAAGAATCTCAAGTAATTTTTGTACAATGTTACAAATTGATTTTTTTTAGGCTTTAGAGCAATTTGTTTTATTTTGAAATGTGTAAAAAGGCAAATGATTAATAAGTCAGAAGCCCCCAAAAGAAATGGCTATTTAAAAATTTTTGCAAAATGTTTACATTTTAATTAGCAAAATTCAGATGACAATTGCTATTTCTTCACATGGCAAGACATCTAATCTATTTAACATTATGAAAAAAAAACCCAAAAAACTTCCACCTGAAAATGTATACTGAGATGATTTTCTATCATATACTAATTCTCATTCAAAGCTCTAGTTTCAAAGTCCTGAAAATGGGAACCATTATCTGAAAATACTATACAGCCCTCCCCAAAAAATTTATTTCAGAAAACTAAAGGCAAGATAACCTTGGTGAATCTCAAAAACTTCAAGATAAAAGTATGAAAAAGACATGTAACCATATTCCAAAGGGATTGTTTCAGATAGCACTAAAATGCCGTAATGCCACTGACAAAGGTATATGCCCATGTGAAGAAAATGCAGGCTATCAAATGCCCAAATCTAGAACAGTAGTTCCCAAAGTGTGGTCTGGGGAACTCTCTTCCAGGGGATCCAAAAGGTAAATACTAAGGATATTTGCCTTTTCACTCTCTCTCATGGTGTATGGTGAAGATTTCCAGAAGTTACATGACACGGGACGGTGTCATCAATCTAATAACTTTTGTGTTTCTATACATCTCATTTTTTTAAATTTCTGAGTTTTAACTGGAAATGGCAAATATCAAAAGATATAACCTATATGAATAATAATCGGGGTCCTCAATTTTTAAGACTATAAAGGTGTCCTGAACCAAATAGTTTGAGAACCACTGCTCTAGAGCATTTCAAGGCCTACAGCATAGGCATGGTAAGACCATTAAGAGCCAATAATTATAAAAGGCCACCACTCAAAAAAAAAATGTCAAATTCCCCTAAGAAATTTCAAAATTATGAAAGTTCCTGGGCATCATTTACATGATACCCAACACCATATCCCTACAAAAGCACCTGACATAGCACCCAAGAAAAAATTTCCTGCTTATAGACTAAATACAATTCTATTATGTATTCTAAAACCACATTTTCAGCTATCTCTATTACAAAGTAGTATTTGAAAACAAAGTAAAAGCATAGAAAAATAAAACTTCAAATATAATCAAATATATACATATTAACTAATGAACACTTGGCAAGGTATCACTACCTAAAATAACCAGGAAGATTAAAATACAAACATTGGCCAGAAGACAACAAGGATTACCTTTAGTCATCTTTTTTACAAAATCAAGATTATAAGAACAGGAAATTTAGAAATATAAAATAATTTCGATTAGTTCTTTCTTAAAATTTAATATCTAATTTAAATGACATTTATATAGGACTATAATCATCAAAAATTATTGAAGAGTTTGAATAACAGTCTTGGAAAAAACCAGTTATCAAGCTTTCAGGTAGAATATCATTGAGGGAAAATTAACCTTATATAAATTCTTCTACATTTTTGCATAGGGTAGAGCAAAAGGAAAATTAACATAAATTAACACAAAAGGAATTAATTTAGTTACTATAAGAAGGATCTTCTTGACAACTGTATCAAGGCACTTATCCAAGAAATGCCCTGGAATCTCATTCCTTTCGGACTATTAACCTAAATAAATAAAGTCCCATTATTTACTAAAATCTCTTCTGTTTAGTAGGAAAAAAACTAAACAGCACATGTGGCCTTTAAATGCATCATAAAGAAGAGTCTACAATCTCTTAAGCAATTTGTTATGTATTACACATTATTAACAAATGGATAATTTGTATACATTTTACATGGCAAATTTCTAGACATATGCAGGTGTTCCCCCACACCTTAGCATAAATCTAATCCATACTGCCTCTATCCTAGCCAGCCTCCTTTTATGAATGTCAGGCTAATAAAAATCAAGAACGTGATACTGTAGAAGGTAAACTTAGTAGATACAGGTTAGTATTAAGTGCTATAAAATAAACTGGATACATGTTTAAATCAAGTATGAACAATTAGATTTTCCATACTTCTGTTTCCTTAAATTGGAAATATGGAACTGTCTGTGCTACATCATTATGAATACTATATTCCAAATGACGATTTTCCTTTACCTAAAGATAGGAATTAGGTAAGCACTGGAATCAGGCAATGTTCTTCTTAAGAAAATGGGCAACCTGGAAGTTAACCAATGTTTATAATGTAAAATATAAACTGCTTCTTCTCTACTGACATACAACACCTCTTAATCTGCTATATATTATTTTGGTAAAACACCAAATTTTTTAATGAAACTTAAAATAGAAAATCACTGCTATGTAAAATTTGTAAACAGAAGAAATGTAAAAGAATAAAGCATAGAAGGAAAATCTTTCTACCAATTTAACCTATTTCAATAATATGAAAAAACAAAAAAATAAGTGCTTGTTAAAGAAGTGAATATTTAAGACTATAAACACATTAATGGCATGACAGACTTATTATAGTTCTACATGTGATGTAACAGGTACATCTACATGTAAGACGACAACTCAATCTTTCTTTTGAAGAAAAACATATACATAAACACACAGACAAAGAGACACAAATGTGTTTGACTGAAGAGTCTTGAATGTTGCATCTTGGGCCCAATGGATAAACCTAACTTTCAGTAGTAGAACTTCAAGTGGAAGAACTGAGTCATTACTGTAGTTTTATGATAGTAATGTTTGTTTTAGGATAAGAAATGTTTGTTTGTTTTCATTTCTTTGTAGAGAGAACTTATTCACTAAAAATATGTAAATACATAGTTTGTATTTACTCCCATACATCTAAAGCAAAGATCTGGTGACTATTCAGATGGGTGCTACAACTGAAAAAGGAATTAACCTTTAAAATGAATCTCTAAAAGCCTGAGACAATCATTAAGTTGTTTGTTGCCCTGCTCAAAAGTATTCTAAAAGTCTAAATTTTTATGCGGATATGGATGTAACTAAGTTGAAAGAAAGGTGACCTTTGTTTTCATAATCCACTCAGCACCATTCAGCAGTCCTATGAACAATGGAGTGAGAGGACAGAAAAGGGAAAGGAAAACTCTACTATTTCCCAAGGGTATGGATATAGAAATATTTCTCTAAGAATAGAGACTGAGCTCCTTGAGGACGGTGATTGTGAGCTCCTTGAGGACGGTGACAAACAGCAGATACTCAATAAAGGCGGGCTGACCAAATGAATAAATGTTACATTTAGGGTGCTCACTCACTACCACAGCTGTCTATAACAGGATTTCAAGGAAGCCACTTAATATAACGGGTAGAATGGTTTAGAGAAGAATTCCCTTTTCCCCAGACAGACAGATATCATAAAAATTGGGTTGATCTACCTCATTACTCTTGCTCTGAGATAGTGTCAGGCTATCATTGGTCAGTTCCTCATCATCAGCACTGTTTCTGCTAAGAACTTTACTCTTCTTCTTCTTGCAACCCCCTTCACTGGCAGGGCTGCTATGATCTTCATCATTGCCTTCATCATTCTCATCCTCATCACTCCCACTTCCCTCATCTTCATCATCCTCATTGTCTCCATCACTTCCTTCCTTCTGAGATGCAGATCTCCCCTTTCTTTTTACTACAGTGGGTCGCCAATCATTGTCATCTTCACTATCATAGTCATCCATGTCATTCAGCTCTTCCATGGATACAAAATCCAAAAGTGGTCGGTTGCGACGAAGGTTCCACTTTTTTGGCTCACTGACTTGCTCCTCTGTAGTTGTTGTCGTGGGGACTGAAGGAGATGTATTAGCAGCAGGAGGACTTGTGGCTGGTGTGGTGGAAGCAGCAGAAGCAGCCACATTATCAGATGTTGTTGCTTTTTCTTTATCCTTCTCTCTCTCCTTCTCTTTATCTTTTTCTTTCTCCTTCTCTTTTTCCTTTTTCTTTCTAGGTCTCTCTCCATTCTCTTCTTCCTCCTTCTTTTCCACTTTAATTAACTGTTTTTCTGATGATAGTACTTCTTCCTCTGCAGAATTTTTAAGTTGTTCTTCTTTTACTTTAATATCTTCATTCAGTTCTTCCTCTAAAATATTTTCTTCAGAATCACTACAGGAACCTTCTCCACTGTCCTTTGAAGGATCTTCACTTCCATTACCACTCCCTTCAGAATCTGTTGAAAATATGAGAAAAAAAAAAACCACACATATGTATATACATACACACACACACACAACGCTGACACAAATGAAACCACCAAAATTTGTGAATAACTTGCAAAACAATATAAACAAATTTAAGTCAAAGAATGGTAGACATTCCCAACCTGATTAAATAATAAATCAATGAAGCTGGAATAATGGTTCTAGTTCAATATAGCACTAATGAAGATGAATATATGTAACTCTAAATTAAAATATGCTTTAAAACGAGGACCACTATTTTATGTCATACATCTCACGCTATAATTGGTACCCTAGAGGCAATTTGTTTCAAAAAGTAAATGTGCTTCTTTTTAAATTGAGCACTTGATTTTAACTTTATGATAATGTAATACATACCAAATTGTTCTTCTCTTACATCTTTCTTTCATAAATTATATGGACTTACATGCATTGAGTCACATTCAGAACAAGAAAAATATGACCCAAAAACTTTGTTCCATTTATCTCACTCTTTACCCAGCAAAAATGAACATAGATACTTATGACAGTCAATTTGTACCACATCCCTAATATACCAATCAATTTTAGGATCACCAAATACACAAGTGAAAAACAGACAATAGCAATGGCACAGAAAATGGAAGTTGCAAGATAAGTTATCAATTTTTCTGATTATTAGGATACTGTTCATATCAATAAAAGAGTTACCTAAACTTCCAAAAATTCTAGGCAGTAACTACTACGGACCCTAGAATGAAAGAGATTAATGCATTTTTTTAAAACCTAATCCATCTCGGAAATGAGCAAGCACAGTAGTCACTAAAAAGATAGGTTGAGGACTTTAAAGAGTTCATGCAGGACCATAAGCTTTCTAGCAAGTGCCTTCCATTCCTGTCTAGGGCAACTCAGGCCCTCTTAGACCAACACTACTCAGTAACATTCTAATCCTCTTTACACATAATCAAATAAATAAAAATCTAAAATATTTGTGGAGAGGGTTATTGGTGGAAGGGGAGCAGGAGGAAGTGGGAAACAAACCAGTCACAGTCAAGTTGTAGCCAACATCAATAGTAAAATCTGTAGGGTGATGAATATTTTGTACCTATAACCAAGATAAGGGTAATAATAAAATGGTGAAAAAAATTCATGTTTCCATACCATTTTAATTTCTGTTAACTCAACCAGTGTTAGCCTCTATAATTACCTGGGTGTTCAAAGTAAAATAAAGTTGTCTGTAATTAGTATCTGGTTTCTAAAATATCTCAGAAATCCTTTAAAAATGGCTGATGAAAAAAATCCTGCAAGTTAAATCACATAAAAAATAAAGACTAACATTTAGTGGATGTTGATTGAACCTATAAAAATCACTGTCAATCTCAAGATTATCATACAGGTGCCTACATCTTATTCAGGACTGTTGTGACAAAACACTCTCATCCTGAACAATCTTGTAAAGGACACAAGAGCAATATCATGTAGGCCAACAATCCCTTATCTGAATTTTGGAGCCACACATCCTACAGAATTTAAGATTTTTTTCAGATTTTAGAAAGGTAGCATTGTGTATGCACAATATATTACACTAACACCTCCAGTGACGTCTATGGTACTGTACTGTAATCAAATACGTTACATCTGCAGTGAAAAGTATGAATATTTACAAGTATGATAAGTAAATGCTACAAATAAACTCCTATCAGTTCCAGTCAGGTTTTACCATCAAATAAATTCATGCCAAACTTAGGAAACATCTTTGGATTTGTGAGCTTCTTAAATTTCCAAAAGAGCGTGGACCCAATGTCACTTACAAATAGGGGACTTATTTTCAGTCCAACAGCTCTACAAATCATTGGGAAAAGAAGTGATTTTTTTATACCACTCACAACAATTAAATCCAACCTACCAAGAAAAATACCCCTGGTAAAAAATAATAGTTCCTAGATATTTTTAGATAAGGATATCATAATAAGCAGAATTGACCAAACGCTTCTAAGGCAAAGATAGATCCTTGTGCACACTGACTAAAGCAAGCAATGCTATAATTAACAGCCCTGGGAAATGGAGAAAAGGAACTTTTCCTCTGGATTAACCTTGTAGAATTTTTTCTTAAGTAACTAAAAAGTACTCCTAATAATTTTCACCAATAAAAACGTAACAGTAGATATAAAAGAACGATCAAGTGGGGCACAAACGTGGGCTCCTGATCAAAACTGAGACCAATCCAACTTTGCTATTACTTGTAAATTTTACAGAATGTCAAGAATTTCTGCAATTTTGTTTTGGTTATTGTTGCCAATGCCAATCGATTATTTTTAAAAGTACAGGGAAATTGATACTCTTTGATTCTGATTTGGGTTTGTTATCATGCCTAAATAGAAAGCAGAATTTTAAAAAGATTTAAATGCTTTATATTTGTTAACATTATTAGAAGAATCTGAGATTTTTCCACGAATTAAATCCTAGTAGCTTACCCAACCCTTCATTCTCCAAATATATCACATTATCCATACTCCAACTGCTGGGATCAGGAATATATCAAATTTTATCTTTCTTTGATTTCTGAAAAATAACTTCTTCAACTGATTAGTCATAAGTTCTTTTTGGTACATACACACTTGAGGGATGGAGATAAACAATATTTAGTTATGGCACTACTTAGTAATAATGACAATGAGAAAATCACTGTCCTTGGCTGTCTATAATTCTATTTTTGTAGGCTGTAATGAAAAATTTCCCACTCCTACCAATTCAAACAACGTTTCAAATCCATCACTCTTACAACCTTAAATAAAAGAAAAAAGTAATAACAGACTAGAGAAATAAACCAGATATTTCAAATACAGCTATTTTAGGCATAAGAACAGAGTTAATTCTAAGTCTACAATAAAAATGTTTACATTAGAAGAAAAATCTTTAAAATGGAATCCCTACCTCCTATTCAGTTAAATAAAAGGTAACCTTTCTCAAACACAATATATCAGGGCTTCCCTGGTGGCGCAGTGGTTGAGAGTCCGCCTGCCGAGGCCACAACAGTGAGAGGCCCACGTACCGCAAAAGAAAAAACAAAAACAAAAAAACACAATATATCAAAACCTCTCTAAGCAATAGCTATTTCAGCTAACAGACAGTTAAATGTTTTACAGTTACAAAGATTAGAAACCAACCTTCAAGAATCCCTTCACAATATTCAATGCTTAAGTTTCCCCCATGATAAATATTAAATAATAAAATCAAT
This sequence comes from Neophocaena asiaeorientalis asiaeorientalis, assembly GCF_003031525.2. NCBI lineage: Eukaryota > Metazoa > Chordata > Mammalia > Artiodactyla > Phocoenidae > Neophocaena > Neophocaena asiaeorientalis. The sequence goes on from NW_020175410.1 coordinate 5,903,804, forward strand.
ATGATTTAATTCAGAGTTTTATGTTAACTTTGCAATATAAAAAATCATCTTTGTTCATCAACCTTAATTATTTAACTATTCTGTTTATTGATCTGGTGCAACAGTATTTAGGATTATAAATATATATAACAGGTAACAGACAGATCACCAGCCTACTATTCAGTTATCATCTTGGAAACATTTTTAACTCATCTAGTATATCTCTTTCTAAAAAGCCAATCAGTGAACACAACTCATCTTCTACTTCTGACTCCAGTTCCAGCTGTGTCATTTTACATCTTCTTAGAGATCTAGACCAGTGGTTCTCAAGTGGGTACAATTTTTCCCACAGAAAACATCTGGCAATGTCTAGAGACAGTGGTTGCCACAAAAGGGCAGGGTTAGGGTAGGGGTTAGGTACAGTAAGTGCTATAGCATTGAGTAGGTAGAAGACAGGGATGCTGCTAAACATCCTCCAACACAAAAGACAAGCCTTCACAACAAAGATTTAACCAACTCAAAATGCCAATATTGCTGAGATTGAGAAACACTGGTCTAGCATGTAAGACCTCAATTTGACCTCATTCTACTTCCCCAGGCTCATCTCTTCTACTACGCTTTTACTCAAAACCTGATCTCCATGTATAAACGATATTTTCCATCCTCCACATTTTTAACACCTAATGTTTCCCCTACCTAGGTTGCTTCTCTTTCAGTTCCTAGTTCAAGTCTCATCTCCTCAAAGAATCATTGTAAATCCAGTCTCAAGTAGTCCCATCTCCTTTGAAAGACTTGAACTACACAAGTGATTGATCATGCCTTATAACATCTATCTGCTATTTTATTTAATTATTCTAATATTATCATTATTTCTTTGTGAATTCACCATAACATCCAGCAAAGTGCTTTTAAACAAAGCTACAGTTGGTCAATGAACATATCTTGATCCACTTAGCCAAAGGAAGTTAAGCACAAAATACTACCAAGGCAATTCTCAACCTGACTCTTCCAGTTAAATTGTTTTCTGGCAATTTGGACCAACTAAACTATGGCTCAAGATCTAAAATTAGCCATCTTACTTTGGCTAGGGGGTTGGGAAGACACAGCACTGCTATTTTGTCTTGTTTAATAAAAGTAATATATGCACTTACTTTCATAATCATTCATTATGTAGATTACTAAATGTAATCAATCCTATCTTAAATGTCTCCTATCCTATACCCAATCTTAAGTCCAAGTCTCAAATATAACCACTTTAACTAGGCCAAACCATGAAACTGCCAATAATCAACTGTCTTAGACCTATAAAGCTGATAATTTCATATGGTACCAGCTCACTTTTCTACATACAGTTCTTCTGGTGGTTACCACCATAACTCTAATACACATACACACTGTTTTAGGACTAATTTGAAAATGTATTTATTGACTGTCCTCAATCAAAAATGAGAAATTTAGCCCTACTTTCACATTAAAGATAAAATAAAAGATGATCTATTTTCAGTTCACAATTTTCTAAAGGTAGAACCTGATAATTATTAACTATAATCACCTGCCAATCTTATTGGCAGGTCATTTTTGAATAATATTTATCTTTCTCTATGTTATCATCTGAGAAGCACAAAAATAATGTCTATCAGCAAGGGTGATAACTTTTCAGAAATGTCTATATTTATTCTTGCTTATTTATTTATTTACTTTTTGACTGCACTCTGCGGCATGTAGGATCTTAGTTCCCCAACCAGGGATGGAACCCACACCCCCTGCACCGGAAGCTCAGAGTCTTAACCACTGGACGACCAGGGAAGTCCCTCTATATTTATTCTTAAAGCCAAACAGAAATATGAAGTTTTGTCGTCAGAATTTCAGAATTCAAAATGAAAATCAGAATAAACTGATGCACAGAATCAGTTAAAACTTGAGGGCCACTAATCTAACCATTTTAACATTAAGTTTGAAGGAAGCCAGTAGTTCATTGAGTTAGTCATGTCTGCAGATTGTTCTGAAAGAAGCTATGATCAGAAAGATTATTATTAGCTATCATTAAAGATGATTATTTAGCTATTATTTCTCCACCTCCAGTTTAACCACCTATTACTAAATAGGGTTGGGATCCCACAGCTTCAGCATGTTTGGAAAACAGTGATAAGTCTAATGTCTTATTTCCTGTGAGAGTCCAACTGTCTTACACAGAGACGAGAAAGGATTCAAACAGGAAACACTGGTAATCTAGAGTAAGCCAACATCTCAGCTATGGGAGACAACAATGCACCTTAACCAAGAGTGTAAAATACAACTCAATTTCTACTAATACCTATTTCAAACAAAATCATTCTCTTCTAAAATCTCAGTTATGATAACATATCAAGAACTACACAAATAAATTTGTGACCTTTGGGGCCCAGGAAGTAAATTACAAGTACAGCAGACTAGGTAACAGAAAGTATACATTTTTGAGTGCTTTTAGGAGATTCAAAAAAAAATTATCAACCTAACAAAACTCATTCTACCACTGTCACAAGTAACAGATAATTCCCATCAACCATGATTAAGCTTTAACAAGGTCAGGAGTTTCTAATTTGCTTGATACCAAAAATTATTTTGAGAAAGTAATTTGTATCATTAGATTGTTTTAACCCTTGTAAAGGGAAGTGATACATGTCAATAAACAAAGAGAAAAATTACATACAAAGTCAGGATTTATTTTCATAAAAATAATTATGGAATACTTAAAGAAATTAAGCTTTGGAGTTTTTCCCTAATGGTATTCAAATTAAGTCATAACTTCTGAGACCTAACTATTTTTGTCAGTTTACAATCTCAATCATGACAAACCAAAGCTACATTCTAGCCAAGAATATTCTTTTCTGCAAAGGTTTTCACCAAGAGCACTAAAATAGGTTTGAATTTTACTTCCTTTACCTTCCCTTTCTTTCTCTTCTTTGGAAGTACCAAACAACAGTAAATGAAATGGGAGATGAAAGAGCTGAGAAGTAAAGGTTTAAAAAAATTGATCAAGATAAACTTAACTTTTGATTGCTGGAAGTAACCTCAATTAGTCACCATGATACAGTAAGTAAGTAGTTTCAATTTAAGATTATACCTATCTACTTTTAGGATCTAAGCAATAAAAAGATTCTAAATGTTGGGAGTCAAAAGAATTGGATTAGATCCATTTAGGCCTAAGTGGCCTCATGCAAATTCCTTAAACTCAGTGCCCCTGTTATCTGTCAAATAATATCTCCTCCACAGAGTTACTGTAAAAATTAAATGAGATTGTGGAAACAAAAAGTTCTTGGTAAATCACAATGCAAATTCTGCTTGCTGATGCCATTAAAAGTAAAATAGTAACAAAACACAACCAAATTTCATCCCTTCCTACCATACCGAACAGGAAAAAAAAAAAAAAAGAAAGAAAGAAAGAAAAGAAAAAGAAAAACCAGAGGAAAGGAGAGAGATATGACTAAGCATCAAAAATTCTCTGGAAGCATATTTTAAAACTGTTAAAAAGATAAGACTGAAAGGGCTCTAATTTCTCACTTTATTTAAATTTCTGTCAAAAGGGACAGAATTAAGTAAATTTTATTGTTCATGTATTTGTATTTTTCACATAAAATATTTAAACATAATTTGTATTTCTCAGATTCCTGCAATGAAAACTTTATATGTATATATGTGTCCGTGTGTGTGAGTTACAATGAACAGAAGATAAAAGGAAAACCACACTTTTGTGTTTTTCAATTTTGTACCATGTGAATATACGACTCTTTAAAGAAGTTTATTGTTCTTAAAATCACAAAATATAACAAGCAAGCACGCATACTTTGTACCTCATATTTTTAAAAGGCCCAATCCACAAGATCCAGCACCTACCAAAGTACAACTTTTTTTGGTCAATTCTATTCTGGTAAAGGAGCTAACAGACAAAAAGCAAAACTCCCCTCAAGAGGATGCCAAGTGATGTGAAAAGAGAACTCTGTTCCTGGGCTGTTCATGGCTCATGTTATTCTCAGGATGTCACTCTACTTCAGGATATCTCTAGATTTTTTTCCCCTCTGTCCATAAAATAAGCATGAATATATTTTAAAGTAAAGAACAGAGAAAACACTTCTGCATCTTTGTATCTTTTTGTTTGTTTTTTAATAAGGTATAGTTGATTTACAGTATTTACTGCATCTTTGGAATAAGGCCTTCGCTGATAATTAAGTAAATATCAAAAAATCAGAAGCAGTGACAGTATCTAGTGATACGATCTTAGGGAAAGGTGGGAAATAAACAGACAAAATAAAGTTTATGTGCTTTAACTTTATACTGGCATTTTAATTAAACGGATTCTTTTTAAGAAAAGTCTGAAAATCAGCTCAACTGCAGAAAGCTGGGAAAAGGGAAGCGAGAAGGAAACATTTACCTGAAGCATCTCCAACTTTAAAATCACTGTCATCTGAACTATCATAATCGAGAGCTTCTAGCAGAGAAGCTGCCAAAGGCTTCACCTGCCGCCTCTTGGAGCTGCGATCCACTGTTAAGAGAAAAACATTACACCGTCATTCATAATCACGCCAAGCACGGGGGAGAGCTGTGGTACTGAGGGAAGGTGCAGATGACCTCGTGCAGGTGGTGCAAATCTCTGTCTTAATTCAGTTCTCAGCAAAAGGTGTGGGGGAAGGTTGGGGTGGGAACACGGGGTGGGAACACTGGCTGGGGAGGGCCGGGCAGCTCCAGCCCCGAGGTGCAGCAAAGACGAACCCAAGCCGACCAAAATCGAAACTGGCCCTCTTGAACATCTTGCTTCTGAAACTCGCTTGTAATCCCTCACTTAGACATCGTAACAGTCAATAGAAATTGCAAAGCCCAGGGAATATGAGAAGCTATGTTCATTCCCACGGACCTTGGAGGGGGAGCGTCCACGAAGGGTCCAGCTTCCCGCAGGACACTCCCACCCCCGCCCTGCTCCAGCCGGCCCTGACTTCTAGAAGGGCTGAAATGGACCTCTCGCCCCGCGGACGCCTCCGACACACTTACTAAGGAATCCGAGGTGGTCGTTTGGAGTAGACCTAGGCAGAGGCTGCGAGAGCCCAGGCAGCGCCGAGGTCGAGGACTGAGACCAAGGAAACGAGTCCAAAAGATGCTATTAAAAATAGGCGGCGCCGCGGACCAGACCGGGGCGCCCCAGGTGCAGCCCCGCGGTTCCCCTCCCGCCCCCCGGCCCCTGGTCCTCGCAGAACCGACCCCGGCCGCTAGCGCGCCTTCCTTTGGCGCTTCCCCGGCCAAAGGCGCCCTCCGGCCCAGGCAGCGCGGCTAACCCGGCAGCCCTGGGGAGTTAACGTCCCCTGTTAAAACTCTTAGAAAAAAAATTAACGAAAGAAAAACTTTATTAGCCTGCAACAAAAGCAACAAAAGACTCAGAATTTACACAATCCGAGGCCGGTTGCCTAAAACAATAGGGAAAACAACGACCCGGATACAGCTCTGAAGAGAAGGAAGTGAAAACACCAGACAGAGAGCGGCCCTAAGAGCAGCAGGGGCCGAGGGCGCGTGCGCCGGCCTCGCCTCCGCTCTCCCTCAGGGAGGAGGAGCCGAACGGAGCCGGAAGGAACCGAACGGAAGCCGAGAGGGAGCCAAGAGGAGCGGAGCAGTGCGAGGGGGAGTAGAGAGTTTAGACTCTCGGCCAATAAGTCCCTGAGGCCCGGCCCTCAGTCCAAATCCGTGGAAGGCCAATTTTTGTGTCTGACAAGACGGAGCAGGATGTGTGGCCCCATGAATGTGGAATAGTGCCTTGCATACATTTAGATAATTTATTTTATAAGGAGAATTTTTAAATCCGTAAAAATATAAGGAGAGTATGTACAATCGGATGTCAGGCCTTCAACAGTTTCAAACGCCACGTTTATTCACATACAGGTTAATTATTTTTAAAAACAATATTAAAATGTTAGAATCTGAGCAGTATTAATACTTCCTAAATGTTTATATATCAAGGATAGAGGAAGATTTGAATGAAGCCGATTCAATTGATTCATTTATTCCCCAGATATACACTGAGTGGTAATGTTTGTAACATGGGGAAATACCGTGTCACAAAGGACTGTAAATGAAATATATAGGAATCAAATCATACATTGCAGTAACGGCGCTTATTCTTTAAAGAAAACGTGTTGAATTCTTTTGTAAACTGGAATTAAATTTTATAACATTAAATCTGAAAAATTAGTAAATACCTATATAGTACAAGTCATGGGATGATTACATACAGGCTGAACCTTCAGCAAGAAGGTTGTTATCTTTTCCCTGCCAGAGCTTAAGGTACAGTTGAGGATACAAAGAAGTCAGTGAGCAATTGCTATCTATTGTGAAAAGGACTGCCAGAGAAAAACTACACATGCTAAGTCTTCCTGGAGAAAGTTATATTTAGATCCAGACATAGTGTCTGAACCAGCTGGAGAAGGGAGAAAAAGAGACAGAGGTTCCAAACCAAAGAAAGGACATGTGCAAATGACCAGGACGAAGAGAGTATGACTAGTCAGATTCCCTGAAAGCTGGACTACCTCTAATGCCTCAGGATATTCCACCACAATAGTAGTTACTGCAACCTCATATTTCTGTGTTCCTAATCACTGCTAAAAATGCAGTCTCTCTGACCCTCCAATCTCTGAAACTTTAGTTCCCTGACCCAAACTACCACTGCTATGTACCCGCTCAAATCTTTCTATCGTGCTGAGGAAACTTCCATTCCAAAATTTTAAAACCTTAGTAAATCCTTTTCCCTTTCAATGATCGTTCTTGTACCTCCTTGTATAAAGTGGAAAGTCACCCTGCAGCCCCCTCAGATGGAAGCCACTCATTTTCTCAACATCCAAATGTGGCATCTGGTCCTTAATGTTCCCCACTGCCTTTCAGATCTGTTATTTCTCCAGTCAAAAGCCTAGCGACTTAAATATTTAAACAACTCCACTCCAGGAACTTCAAACATTAACTTCAAACATTAACCATACTATGGATTATTTAATCCCTGAAATTATGAAACCAAACATTCCTCTCTCTGACAACCTCCTACATTCATTGGGAGGAATTATTCTGAATTATTTTAAAAGGGAAAAGAGATTTCTAAAGCTGGCATTCAAGTTTCTATAAGAGAAAATCTTAGAAGTAGATTTTCTCAACGAAAATACATAAACCATTTAATGTTATTAATACTGCTTAATTGTTCTCTAAAAACAGGCTGTATTAACATATATTACCACCAAGAGTTCATGAGAATTCTCTCCAATTTTCCAAACTCCTCATCATTGACTATTAGCAATCATTCTTTTAACTTTTGAAGTAATTTTAGATTTATTGAAGTACACAAAGACAATACTGAGTTCCTGTATATTCTTTGCCCAGCTTCCACTAATGTCAACATCTTGCATAACCCTGGAACATTTACAAAACTATTAGTTTTTATTTATTAATATTAGTACAATATTATTAAGCAAAACTTGAATTTCACTAGTTTTTCCACTAACGTCCTTTTTTTGTTCCAAGATCCAGTTCAGGGGGCTATATTGCATTTAGATTGACAACCTTTTTAAACTTTGCAATCCATGTGTTAAAAAAAAAAAAAAAAGGAATGAACGAAGGGAGGGGGAGAGGGAAGGGGAAGGGGAGAGTAAAGGGAAGGAAAGAAGGAAGGGAGGAAAGAAAGAAAAAAGAAAGGATTTTAAAATAGCTAATTGCTTTTTTGATGTGCATTTAATAAATACGGAAGAGACTGACAGTTGTCTCCCAGTACCTTTTATCCCTTTCTTCTTCAAAAATGAAAGCCCTAAATTTTAAATAGGCACAAGCTTTCCAAGAATAAAGACTTCATTTCATAACTTGAAGTTATGTGCAGTTATGTAATTATGTTCTGGCTAATGCAATGTTAGCAGGAGAGGTACGTGCAACTTCCAGGAGATGGCATCAAATTTTTCCCCCCTTTTCTAGTTCCCTTTTTTTTTTTTTCTTGCCTAACTCCCCTTGCTAGAACATCCAGTATGCTATTGAACAAAAGTAGGGAGAGTTGACTTCCTTGTTTTGTTCTGATCTTAGGAGGAAAGCTTACAGGTTTTTGAGAAAACTTACATATATAAGAATATGTTATAGGTGTACAGCATCATAATTTGACATCAGTATACACTTCAAAGTAATCGCCACCACAAGCTTAGTTACCATCCATCACCATACAGTTGACCCCCTTCACCCATTTCACCCACTCCCCAACCTCTTCCCCTCTGGTAACAACTAATCTGCTCTCTGTACACATGAGTTTGTTTTTGTTTTATTTTGTTTGTTCATTTGTTTTGTTTTGTTTTTTAGATTCCACATATTAGTGAAATTATATAGTATTTGTCTTTCTCTGGCTCATTTCACTTAGTATAATACCCACAAGGTCCATCTGTGTTGTCACAAATGGCAAGATTTCATTTTTTTAATGGCTGAGTAGTATTCCTTTGTGTGTATGTGTGTATACATATATATGTGTGTGTGTGTGTGTGTGTGTGTGTGTGTGTGTGTGTGTGTATAGTTGACCCCTGAGCAACTCAGAGGTTAGGGGCACTGACCGCCCCGCCCTTGCAATCAAAATATGAGTACTGCTATCTCTACCTCAAAAACAAAGAAGTGGATAAATGACTCACCCAAGGGCAGGAAGCAGAAACAGTTCGGATAGAATCAGGACTTAAACTTTAGATCCTTTTATTCCACATATTGTGATCTCTAATTGACTTTTCCCCACACTTAAAGATCTCTAAAAAGAAAATATAGGTACTATATTTATTGAAAAAAATCTGAGTACAAGTAAACCTGTACGGTTCAAACCCGTGTTGTTCAAGGGACAATTGTATACCACAATTTCTTTATCCATTTATCAATCAATGGACACTTAGGTTACTTCCAATCTTGGCTATTGTAAATAATGCTGCAATGAATATAGGGGTACATATATCTTTTGTCAATCAGTATTTTCATGTTCTTTGAATAAATACACAGAAATGGAATAGCTGGGTCATATGATAGTTCTATTTTTAATTTTTTGAGGAATTGCCGTACTGACCCTTTCTCTCTCTCTCTTACTTCTGGGACCCCTATAGTGGGAATGTTATTTTGCTTGATGTTGTCCCAAAGGCTTCTTAAGATGTCTTCACTTTTTAAAATTCTTTTCTCATTTTGCTGCTTTGTCTGGGTGAGTCCATTACTTTGTCTCCAGTTCACTGATTCACTCTACCTCATTCAGTCTGCCATTGAACCCCTCTAGTGTATTTTTCAGTTCAATTATAACTTCCGTTTGGTACTTTCTTATATTTTCCATCATCTCCTTGTTGAAGTTCTTGCTGTGTTCATCCATTCTTCTTATGAGCTTGGTAAGCATTTATATGCCCATTACTTTGAACTCTTTATCAGGTGGATTGCTTATCTCAATTTTGTTGAGTTCATTTTCTGAGGGTTTGTCTTGTTCTTTCAGTTGGAACATATTCCTCTGTCTCATTTGTCTAATTCTCTGCGTTCATTTCTTTGTGTTAGGTAAATCAGCTACCTTTTTCAGTCTTAAGAGAGTGCCCTTATCTAAGAGACACCCTGTTGAGCTCGGAAGCACAATCCCTCCCGGCCAACAGAGCCAGGTGCTCTAGGGGTGTCTCCTATGTGGGCTGCTTGTGCCGTCCTGTTGTGGTGATGCTATGACTGCCGCAGAGGGCTGGTGGGCAAAGCTACCGCCGAGCCAAGGAACAGGGCTGGGCAGGGCTCTCAGTGGGGTTTGACCCCTGGTGCTGACAGTTAAAGGGAGAGTAGTTTCAAAATGGTGCCTGCCAGTGCTGGCGAGATTGCAAAAAATGGCTCCTGCCAGTGTCTCAGTCCCTGGGGAATGTCCCAACTAGTTCCTCCTTCTCTGGTAGATACTCCAATATTACTAAATGTATCCCCTTTATCTATGGTCCATGCACTTTTTAATCTGGTGTTTTTGTGCTAGTTTTTGGGTCAATTGAGTCTACACATGGGCCCTCTAAGGGCAGGTTTTCCATTCCCTCCATAAAGCCATAAAACTATAAAGTTTTATAGTTTTCCTGGATGTGTTCTCCCAA
>NW_020175410.1:5913891-5991586 GCF_003031525.2 Neophocaena asiaeorientalis asiaeorientalis
TTTTTCCCCCCCCCCCCCCCCCCCCCCCCCCTTTGGTTTTCAAAGCTAGGTGTTTGAGGGCTCATCTCTCCTGTGCAGGATCTAAAGGTGTAAAGGTTGGGATGCCTGATGTGGAGCTCAAATCCCTTGCTCCTCAGGGAAAAGATTTGTAACTTTATAATCCCTCCTGATTGTGGATCACCACGGCTCAGGTGTAACTTTTTTTCCCTTGGTGAGATCGTATTTTTGCCTCTCCTACGCATCTTAATGCTGTCCTTTTACCCTTTCTTGTGTAGGTTCTGTTCAACCAGTTTTTAGGTCCCTTTAAGAGGAAATTAGTCCATATGTAGTTCTAGATTTGTTGTGTCCGTGGGAGGAGGTGAGTTCGGTGTCTTCCTATGCTGCCATCTTGAATTCTCTCTCTGGAAAGCTTTCAGTCTTTCACTGTTTAATCATATTTAGCTGTAGGTTTTCACACGTGCCCTCTATCAGGTGGAGAAACTTCTGTTTCTAGGTTGTTGGTTGTTTTTATATGAAAGAGTTTTGAGTTTTATTAAACTCTCTTTCTGTGTCTATTGAGATGATCATGCGTTTTTGCACTTTGTTTTTCAATACGGTACAATAATACAGTGACTGATTTTCATATGTTGAACCAACCTTGCATTACTTGTTTAAGTTCCTCTTACTCATGGCGAATGTGTTACTGGTTTCAGTTTTGCTAGTATTTTGTTGACTATTTTTGCATCTATATTCATAAGAGATATTGCATTACTTAATATTATTTTTATGTCAGATAAAGAATTTTTATTGTTTATTAACTGCTATTATATCATCTATAAATTTTTTGTACATCTTGAAAGCACACATGATAAATTTGTGCATTCTTAGAAAATTCTGAATCTTGTAATAATTGGCTATCTTCTTAAAATATTTTTATTATATAATCCATCATGTTTTTTTTTGTTCTGCATTAAAATTTGAGGTATTCATGCATTACTACACATATTATAAGAATAATTACTTCCTAATAGCTGCAACCACAGCCTTAATAGTTTTGCCAAAGAATACTTTTTTTTTTTTAAAGAATACTCTTAATATTCGCAATTCTGTTCAACGAAGCAAGCCTAATGTGATTGTACAAGCATCATCAACAATAATTATAAAAAGGAGATTTATATTTAGAAATGGCCCTTCAAGCTACTCCTACAAAAGGTAGTGACATAAATAGCAAACTGTTGTTGTAGACACTTGCTATAGGAAAAACATACATAAGAAACAACAAACAGTCTGGAGAACTGAATTTGAGTCAGAGCTTTGCCACTGAATTTCTGTTTAGAAAGAAACAAATTTCTGTTTAGAAATTTCTTTAGAAAGTCAACTTGAATTCTTTGAGCCTCTGATTCTTCATTTAGAATCTGGAGACGATAATAATAGCCTCTCTCATTAAATAAAGTTTTTGAGAAGTAAATGACAAAGTAACTTATCTCCATAATTACTCCAGGAAAATGGAGGAAAAAATCCAAGAAATAGGACGGCATGCAATGCAAAACATGATGTAAAAAGGAAAGGAAAATAAAAGTTACAATTAAATGTGAATAATTATTGATAATAAAAGTGTGGGTTTTAATACAATTAATAAGCAAGAGTAAGTAAAATAGAAGAGTCATAATTCAAAATGATTATAATCAAATCCAGGATATTTGGAGATAAAGAGATGGGGTGCTTGGGAAGTAAAGCAAGAGAAATGAAAAAGAAATTGAATTGTATTATCTGGTTTGAGTGAGAAGCTGTAGATCCTGATTAGTTTTTTTAAGCAGCCAGAAAAGTAGAAATCAGTTTGTTATAAACCTAAGGATAATAGGTCTGGCTCACAAAGGGTAACTGAACATGTCAGTTACCTTTCTACCCTCCCCAAATTTTGCTGAAATCACAGAAGAGATACAAAAATAGAAATAAAGCCATAAAAGCATAATACTGCTATAAATCTTAGAAGAGTGTCACAAGCAAACTTTTGAGGGCTAGAAAATAATGTTGACAGTTATGGAGGTAGGCTCAGATTGCCAACGAAACCCACCTGATTAAAAAGTGAATAATCTCATCCAGGTGAAATAGATGAGTTACTGAAATGAGTTTTTTTCCCGTAAAGTCTCTGCATAACACTCAGATGAGAGATAATGAGGGCTGTGAGAAGAGCTAAGACTTGGATAATAGGCTGGGTGATTCATAAGAAGGAAAAAAAGCCACATAGCAATCCATTTTCAGAGGAGCTGAAAATAGTGTTTCTCCCCAGTATATAATTTGAAGTTCAGTTTTATTAAGTGAGAAGTCTGATTACAGAAATTACCAGAGTCGGCACCAGGTTTATAGGAGAAAGAAGGATAATGAACCCAGTGTCATGAACTGCCATAAGGAATAGGAAGATCCAGCATATAAAACTACTCATAAACCACAAAGTAGAGCCTACTCACATGCTCCCTCCCTACATCACTGATCTTTTTCCCACACACAACAACCATCAGAGCAAGGGCATTTACAAACAGAACTTGCATTCATTACCTGCCAGATGAACACGACTTCTTATTTAGGCAACATATATAAATTCTGTCTACCAAAACCACATTCTGTATACAAACATATAGGCAACCAAGAATCAATAAACATTTAAGTAAAACTACCAACATGAGAGGTTTTAAATTTTAAAAAACCTTTAAGACAATTATATAATTCATCTATATTAGGTCTCTTATGTACATCATGAGATTTAGAAGGTGAAAAGGAGACAGAGACCACCTTCTTTTAGCTGTAGCAGCAGCAAAACAAGATCTGTTATCTATGAAAATAGAATCTACGTTCTGGCATCTACTCACCAGTTTCAAAGGTATAAATAAGGTCACGATGGAGAACCAGATCTGGAAAAGGTTAGCAGCAACAGCTGCACTTTGTTTTCTGACTTCTTCAGCTACAGTTGTATGATCTTGAAACTAAAAGCCTCTTTGGATCACTGACTTTCACTCTTTCAGCCTTTCTAATGAGTTTGTATGTACCAAATTTCTTTTCAGAATAAAGTACTTAGAGTGGTTTCCATTTCTTCTACTAAAATCTTGTTTGACACAGTGCTTGCTACAGAAAGGTGTTCAGAAAATAAACCAACTTCTCAACAATGGGAATTAAAGGTTTATTAATTGACTTGGTGTGTGTCAAAACTCAGTGACAACTTCATGACCAGTGGAAAATAAGATACAGATGCAGTGGTAGAACAGTTACTCACAGTATGAAATGTGATCACCTGGAATAAGGTGGCTGTTGAAGGCAAGCCTTTGGTAACAAGTGCTTGCTATGACAGAAGGAAAATTATTATTTTATTAGGATTAAAATAAGAAATACTGACTTGGGCTGGAGCAGGCAGCTAGACAAACAAATGGCTGTCATTTGTGATCCCTTAAGGCAGGGGTCCCCAACCTTTTTGGCACTAGGGACCTGTTTCGTGGAAGACAGTTTTTCCCCAGCTTGGGGGAGGGTATGGTTCAGGCAGCAATGCCAGCGATGGGGGGAATGGTTCAGGCAGTAAGGCGAACTATGGGGAACGATGGGGAGCGGCAGATGAAGCTTTGCTCACTTTCCGCACCGCTCACCTCCTGCTGTGTGGCCTGGTTCCTAACAGGCCCAACCCAATACTGGTCTGAGGCCCGGGGGTTGGGGACCCCTGCCTTAAGGGTATTCCCTGTAGAGAGTCCATGGATCATTTTATCTTGCGATAATTAATGTTTTCAGAGATATTCAGGAGAAAACAATATTGATGAAGTACAAAAAGATAGTGCTGAAATATCTGATCTTCAAGAGAATCCTAAGTGCTTCCACAGCGAAAAGACAGAATATCTACAAAGGAATAGAAGTCAGATTTGAATCAGAATTCTCAACTGCAACTTTGGATGACTGGGAACTTCTAAAATTATTTCAATGTTTCCTAATAAAGGGTTCATTGATAATCACTCTTTTCAAATAATATAAAATATACTGACTACAGAATTTCCCCCAAGGCAGCAAGGATCTGCTCTACCATTACAGAATAAAAACTTTCCACATATATAAAAAAGGAATAATAATGAAAATTTTTAATTAATTAATTTTTCATAGATAATATGTACACACAGTAAAAAAAATTTAATGCACAAAAAATTATGAAAATAATCTTTGTGCCCTAGCCAGTTAGTCATCTCTCTAGACATAACAAGATTAACTTTTTTTAAAAAGGTACTTACCTAGAGGGGTGGGATAGGGCTCAAGAGGGAGGGGATATGGGGACATATGTATGCATATGGCTGATTCACTTTGGTGTACCACAGAAACTAACACAGTATTGCAAAGCAATTATACTCCAATAAAGATCTATTAAAAAAAAAAGGTGCTTAGCTCCAGACTGAGTTTTTATAATAGCTTTATTGAGATACAATTCACATACTATAAAATTCACCCTTTCATGGTGTAAAATTCGTGGTTTTTAGCATATTCAAAAGTTGTACAATCATCACCACTACCTAATTCTAGAACATTTATAACATCACCACAGAAAGACACCCCAAACCCATTAGCAATTACTCCTTGTTTCCTTATTTCTAGACCCTGGCAATCACTAACCTACTTTCTGTCTTTGGGATTTGCCTATTCTAGACTTTTCATACAAATGATCTTATGTGTCTGGCTTCTTTTACCTAGCATAGTGTTTTCATGTTGTTCATAGTGTTTTCAGTGTTTCGTTCACACTGTAACACAGCTTGTTTTTAAACTAACAATGATACTGTGAAATGTTATCAGTATTTGTTCTGCATGAGGAAAAGATGAAATTGAGAGGTATTTCAATATTTGCTATAATAGTTGTGTATTAGATCTCTTAGACAAGCTGAGATATTTAATTATGCTTTGGTGCATATGAATGGCAGTCTTAGGGGCTGAGTTTCACAAGGGGCAAGTCCCAAGAAAGCAAAGCAGATGGGCAAAGACAGCATCAGTGACGCAACATCATAAAGTGTACAATATTGTATGTTAGACAAATAAGGTTAGTTAGAGACAGGAGGTTTCATGTCATCAACTCAAAAGGTGGTGAAGCTTTCAAAGAAACAAGAATATGTAAATGATACCTTCTGTTCTTTTTAATCCATCAGGTCTTTAAGTGACAGAACATAAGCAAACTCCCTAACACTGTTCTAAATCTACACAACTCAGTTAAAAAAACTTTTACTGGAAAATATCGGAGGAAAGCGAAAAATAAACATACAGATGAAAGGATCAAGAAACAAAACACCCTTATAAACACCATCCATGCCAAGACCAAAAAAGCCTCTCTTGAGCCCCCTCAATTAATACCCTCTGCAGTCTATAAATATAGTCATTTTTTTGAGTCTAACACTATTTTTTCAAATTTTATGTACATGGACTCATACAGTATATATTGTTTTGTTTCCGGTTTCTTTGACTAATATTTTTTTGTGAGGATCATCTATGTTGTTGTGTGTATTTGTAGTTCATTTGCATTGTGGAAGCACATGCTTGAATGTACCACAATCTATTTTTCATTTACCCTGATAAACATTTTGCCTCTTTCCAGTTTATGCTATTATAGATAATGATTCTATACGTATTCTTGTTCATCTTTCGGTGCACATAAGCACACATTTCCGTTGGGTTTATATCTCAAAGTGAAATTAGTGGGTCATATAGTATTCAAATATTAAACTTTAGTGAAAAAGTCAAGCAGATTTTCGAAGTATAGTACCAATTTATACTCTCATCAGCAATGTATTTAGGTGTGGTTTTCTTTTTCTTCTACATGGTACTTGAAGAGAGTCTTGAATCTTTAGTTTGACATATTACATCAGATTTGGAATAACCTTTGTTATCATAGCTCCAAATATTTTTTCTTCTCTATTCTCCTAGTCTTTTCCAAGACTTCAATTTCATACATATTGGGCACTATCTTGCACTGTCTTCATTTTTCTCAGCCTTATCTCTTTCCTCTTGCATTTTACTATAAGTAGCAAGGAAAAACAAGGCTGTACCTTCATCACTTTGCTTGGAAATCTCCTCAGCTAAATATCCAAGTTCACTATTTACAAGGTCTACTTCACACCCAACAATAGAACAAAATTCAGTCAAGTTGTCTGCCACTAATAACAAAGATCACCTTTCCTCCAATGTACAATAACATGTTCTCTTTCTACAACCTCACCAGAAGCACCTTTAATGTTCATATTTCTACCAATGTTCTGTTCATGACAATACATGTGTTCTCCAAGATGATAGAAACTTTCTCTACTGTGCTCCTCACTTCCATCTGAACCCTTACCAGAACTGCATTTGATATCCATATTTCTACCAACTTTCTTTTCAACGCATTGTAGGATTTTTCTATCATGTACTTCAAAATTCTTCCACCCTCTACCCATTACCCAATTCCAAAGACATTTCCTCATTTTTAGGTATTTGTTACAACAGCACCTCACTTCTGGTACCAAAATCTGTATTAGTTTTCAAGGACTGCAAGTGTAAATTGGGTGGCTTACAATAAAAAGAATTTAATTTCTTACAGTTCTGGAGGTCAGAGGTCTGAAATCGAGGTGTTAACAGGGCCATATTTCCTCCAGAGTCTCTAGGAGAGAAAATTTCCCTGCCTCTTCCATTTCCTAGTGACTCCTGGTGTTCCTGTGCTTATTGGTAGCATAAATCCAACCTGTCTCCATCTTCACATGGACTTCTTTCTGTGCCTCTGTGTCTGTGTGTCCCTTCCTCTACTTATAAGGATACCAAACATTGAACTTAGTGCCCACCCTAATCCAATATGACCTTACTTTAACTAATTACATCTGCAAAGAGCCAATTCCCAAGTAAGTTCACATTCTGAGGTTCCAGGTGTTCACGAATTTTTAGTGGACACTATTCAACCCACTATACTCTTCAAAGTTTTTGAACAGAAAAATATAGTCTGCATTGTCTGAATAACCTAATCTGCCAATCTCGGAAGTTCAAGTTGTGAACAGTTTTAAATATATTTATTTATTTATTTAATTTATTTTTGGCTGTGTCAGGTCTTAGTTGTGGTGCACAGGCTTCTCTCTAGTTATGGCATGTGGACTCTCTCGTTGTGGTGCATGGGCTTAGTTGCCTCGCAGCATATGGGATCTTAGTTCCCCCACCAGGGATGGAACCTGTGTCCCCTGCATTGGAAGGCGGATTTTTAACTATTGGACCACCAGGGAAGTCCCTGTGAACAGTTTTAAGATCAAGTAATTTTAACCCATAATGTTTTACTAGGGACCTACGTTTTGAGGAATTTGATATTTCTTTAATAACATTGCTGTAATTAGTCTGGTGGGGATTAAAGAAAGCATGGGTGGATGATTCTTGTCAAGTTTTATTATGAGGTTAATGCTTTATAAATATGGAAGATTCTTTTTTTTTTCAATGTTATGGTTACATTTAATAGGAATTATCTATCCCTTGAAGGTTTGATAGCTGTTCTGAACAGCTATGCATATGAATGTTTTTGTCTCCTGCAAATTCATATGTTGAAGCTCTGACTCCCAATATGCCAGTATTTGTAAATGGGGCCCTCGGGACATAATTAGGTTTAGAAAGGTAATGAGGGTGGAGTCCGCATGATGGAATTACTGTTGTTATAAGCATAAGAAGAGAGACCAGAGCTCTCTCTTTTCACTATGTGAGGACACAGTGAAAAGTCCCCCATCTGCAAGCCTAAAAGATGGTTCTCACCAAAAACACAATCTGCTGGCACCTTGATCTTGGACTGGAGAATGCTTCTGTATCTACTGCTGTTATTAGAGACCATCAAAAGCAGTTTGCTTCCTGTTGATTAGTAATACACTCTGACTGTCTTACCTCAGGGATATATCAACTTGGCAGCCCTCCTGCAGTGTCCTTGTGTCTTTTTTTTTTTCCCACAAGAAATCATGCTGGCCAGTTACACTGATGGTATCATATTGAATTGATCTACTAAAAATGAAATAACACCTACTCTAACATATTGATAATTGTAGGCTAGATTGTGGGAAGTAAACATGATCAAAAAATCATATTTCCGCCACCTCAGTGAAATTTCGAGGGTTCCAATGGTCTGGGACATGTCAAGATAGCCTTTCAAAGTGAGGGATCTGTTACTGCATTTGCTTCCTCATATCACAAAAATGCATAATACTATGTGGGTCTCTTTAGATTTTGGAGGCAACATTTACCTCATCTGGGTGTTATTCTGACCCATTTACTGAGTAGCCTGAAGAGCTGCTAGTTTTTGGCAGGGCTCTGCAACAGGTCTCAGTTGCCATGCGAATTGCTCTTCAACTGAGATGTACTGATATAACCTAGTCAATCTGCACTAGAAGTGAAATAGAATCTGTAAGAAAAAAAAAAACTCCTTGCAAACAAAAGTCTAGGACTCGATGGCTTCTCTGGGCAATTCTACCAAATGTACAAAGAAGAACTTATACTGATCCTTCTCAAACTCTTCCAAAAAAGGAGGGAACATTCCCAAAGTCATTCTATGAAGCCACCATTACCCAGATACAAAAACCAGACAAAGACACTACCAAAAAAGAAAATTACAGGACAATGTTTTTGATGAATATAGATGCAAAAATCCTCCACAAAATATTGGCAAACCGAATCCAACAACACATAAAAAGGGGAATACACCATGATCAAGTTGGATTCACCCCAGGGTCAGAAGGACGCATACGCACGTCAATCAATGTGATACACCACATCAACAAAAAGAAAAGACAAAAACCACATGATCATCTCAATAGATGCAGAAAAAGCATTTGATAAAATTCAACATTGATTCATGATAAAAAACTCTCACCAAAGTGGGTATAGAGGGATCATACCTCAAAGTAATAATAGCTATTTATAACAAACCCACAGCCAATGTAATACTCAATGGTGAAAAACTGAAAGCCTTCCTGCTAAAATCTGGACCAAGACAAGGATGCCCACTCTCATCACTTCTATGAAACGTAGTATTGGAAGTCCTGGCCACAGCAATCAGACAAGAAAAAGAAATAAAAGGTATCCAAATTGGGAAGGAAGAGGTAAAACAGTCATCATATGCAGATGTCATGATACTCTGTATAGAAAACCATAAAGACTCCACACAAAAACTATTGGAACTGCTAAATGAATTCAGCAAGGTAGCAGGATAGAAGATTAATATACAGAAATCTGTTGCATTTCTTTATACTTACAATGAAATACCAAAAAGAGAAAGTAAAAAAAAAAAAAAGCCCTTTTAAAATGGTATCAATAAGTGGTGCTGGGAAAACTGGAGAGCTACATGTAAAAGAATGAAATTAGAACACTCCCTAACACCATACACAAAAATAAACTAGGAAGCCTCTTGCACTGTTGGTGGCAATGTAAATTGATACAGCCACTATGGAGAACAGTATGGAGGTTCCTTCAAAAACTAAAAATGGAAATACGATACAACCCAGCAATCCCACTCCTGGGCATATACCCTGAGAAAACCATAATTCAAAAATTCATTTACACAGTGTTCATTACAGCACTATTTACAATAGCCAGGACATGGAAGCAACCTAATTATCCATCGGCAGATGAATGGATAAAGAAGATGTGGCACATATAACAATGGAATATTACTCAGCCATAAAAAGAAATGAACTTGAGTTATTTGTAGTGAGGTGGATGGACCAAGAGTCTGTCATACAGAATGAAGTAACTCAGAAAGAGAAAAACAGATATCATATGCTAACACATATACATGGAATCTAAAAAAAAAAAAAAAAAAGTTATGAAGAACCTAGGGGCAGGACAGGAATAAAGACACAGATGTAGAGAATGGACTTGAGGACATGGGAAAGGGGAAGGATAAGCTGGGATGAAGTGAGAGGGTGGCATGGACTTCTGTATACTACCAAATGTAAAATAGATAGCTAGTGGGAAGCAGCCACATAGCACAGGGAGATCAGCTCGGTGCTTTGTGACCACCTAGAGGGGTGGGATAGGGAGAGTGGGAGGGAGGCTCAAGAGGGAGGGGATATGGGGATATATGTATATGTATAACTGATTCACTTTGTTATAAAGCAGAAACTAACACACTATTGTAAAGCAATTATACTCCAATAAAGATGTTAAAAAAAATACTTAGGAGTAAACCTGACCAAGAAGGTGAAAAACTTACATGCAGACTATAAAAGATTAATAAAGGAAACTGAAGATGATTCAAAGAAATGGAAAGATATCCTATGCTTTTGGATGGGAAGAATTAATACAGTTAAAATGGCCATACTACCCAAAGCAATCTACAGATTTAATGTAATCCCTGTCAAATTACCCATGACATTTCTCACATAACTAGAACAAATAATCCTAAAATTTATATGGAACCACAAAAGACCCAGAATTACCAAAGCAATCCTGAGGAAAAAGAACAAAGCTGGAAGCATAACCCTCCAAGACTTTAGAAAATACTGCAAAGCTACAGCAACCAAAACAGCATAGTATTGGCACAAAAGCAGACATATAGATGAGTGGAACAGAATAGAGAGCCCAGAAATAAACCCACACATCTATGGTCAATTAATCTTTGAAAAATGAGGCAAGAATATACAATGGAGAAAAGACAGCCTCTTTAGCAAGTAGTGCTGGGAAAGCTGGATAGCTGCATGTAAATCAATGAAGTTAGAACACTCCCTCACGCCATACACAAAAATAAACTCAAAGTGGCTTAAAAACTTAAATATAAGAAATGACACCATAAAACTCCTAGAAGAGAACATAGGCAAAACATTCTCTGACATAAATCGTAGCAATATTTTCTTAGGTCAGTCTCCCAAGGCAAAAGAAATAAAAGCAAAATAAACAAATTGACCCTAATCAAACTTGTAAGCTTTTGCACAGCAAAGGAAACCATAAACAAAATGAAAAGACAACCTACAGACTGGGAGAAAATATTTGCAAATGATGCAACCGACAAGGGCTTAAGTTCAAAATACACAAACAGCTCAAAGAACTCAATATCAAAAAAGCAAACAACTCTATCAAAAAATGGGCAGAAGAATGGGCTTCCCTGGTGGCTCAGTGGTTAAGAATCCACCTGCCAATGCAGGGGACATGGGTTCGAGCCCTGGTCTGGGAAGATCCCATGTGCCGCAGAGCAACTAAGCCCATGTGTCACAACTACTGAGCCTGCACTCTAAAGCCCATGAGCCACAACTACTGAGCCCGCATGCCACAACTACTGAAGCCCATGTGCCTAGAGCCCGTGCTCTGCAACAAGAGAAGCCACTGTAATGAGAAGCCCGCGCACCGCAACGAAGAGCAGCCCCCACTTGCCACAACTAGAGAAAGCCCGAATGCAGCAACAAAGACCCAACGCAGCCAAAAATAAATAAATTTTTTAAAAAATGGGCAGAAGACCTAAATAGACATTTCTCCAAAGAAGACATACAATTGGGCAACAAGCACATGAAAAGAAGCTCAACATTGCTAATTATTAGAGAAATGCAAATCGAAACTACCATGAGGTATCACCTCACACTGGTCAGAATGGCCATAATGAAAAAGTCTACAAATAACAAATGCTGTACAAGGTTTGGAGAAAAGAGAACCCTCCTGCACTGTTGGTGAGAATGTGAACT
The DNA here is from genome assembly GCF_003031525.2 of Neophocaena asiaeorientalis asiaeorientalis. Classification (NCBI taxonomy): domain Eukaryota; kingdom Metazoa; phylum Chordata; class Mammalia; order Artiodactyla; family Phocoenidae; genus Neophocaena; species Neophocaena asiaeorientalis. The sequence goes on from NW_020175410.1 coordinate 5,925,540, forward strand.
GGTGCAGCCACTATGGAAAACAGTATGGAAGTTCCTTAAAAAAATTAAAAATAGAGTTATCATATTATCCAGCAATCCCACTCCTGGGCATTTATTCAGAGAAAACTCTAATTAGAAACAATATGTGCACCAACAATAATCTGAAAAGATACATGCACCCCAATGTTCACAGCAGCACTATTTACAATAGCCAAGACATGGAAGCAACCTAGGTGTCCATCAACAGAAGAATGGATAAAGAAGAAGTGGTATATATATACAATAGAATATTACTCAGCCATAAAAAAGAATGAAATAATGCCATTTGCAGGAACATGGATGGACCTAGAGATTATCATACTAAGTGAAGTCAGACAAAGATAAGTATCATATGATATCACTTATATGTGGAATCTAAAAAAAATGGTACAAATTAACTTACTTACAAAACATAAACAGACTCACAGACATGGAAAACAAACTTATGGTTACCAAAGTGGAAAGCGGGGGAGGGATAAATTAGGAGTTTAGGATTAGCAGATACATGCTACTATATATAAAATAGATAAATAACAAGGTCCTACTGTATATCACAGGGAACTATATTCAATATCTTTTAATAACCTATAATGGAAAAGAATCTGAAAAAGAATACATATATATATTTGGTCATACACATATATAACTGAATCACTATAAACTGTACACCAGAAACCTACACAACATTGTAAAACAACTATACTTCAATAATAAAAATAACCTAGCAGATCTGTTGGTACTTGAAGCAAATTACCATGCTACCTGAGTTATCCATCATGAACTGGGTTTTGTCTGACCAACAAAGCTGTAAGACTGAATATGCAGAGCAGCATTGCATCACCAAATGGAAACTAGAGGAGTTTGAGCTGGTCTTGAAGGTATAAGTAAATTGCATGAGTAACTGTTATAGATGCCTGCGTTTATCTGCTGCAATAATGCCCCCTCCCCTCTCAACCTGCACCTGTGGTTACATAGAGCACTCTCTTTGACCAGTTAACTGAGAAAGAAATATTTGAGCCTGTTTTACAGATGTTTCTGTATGAAATGATGTCAATATCAAATAGACAGCTGTAGCACTTTAGTTCCACTCTGGATTAGCCCTGAAGAACAGTAGTGAAAGATAATATGGGAGTGGCTCTTACTATTTTCCCTAATAATCCACTAGTGAAATTCTGACCACCCCTGCAACTGTAGCTTAGCTGGTCTAGAAGCCTTAGTTTCAAGAAAAGAATGCTTCTGTCAGGGAGTAGGGCAATGATTCTATTAAACTGGAAGTTGAAACTGCCTCCTGGTCACTTGGCGCTCTTCATTCCAGTCAATCAACAGCCATATGGGAGGTTACTCTATTAGCTTGGGTAATTGACTTTGATTAGCAAGGGGAAATTGGGATACTACAACTTAATGAGGGTAGGGAGGAGTAGGTATGTCAGAAATGCAGGAGATCTGGGGTAGCTCTTAGTATTCCAGTTCTTGCCAAATTCCTCCTTCAGTTTCTATACTCCTAAACTAGGTTTCTGTCTAGTTCTGTGACAAAGGGCTCTAGTGTCTTTGGCAGGATACCCACATCATTGACGTTGAGAGCCTGGGGGCAATGAGAGACCAACGTGGTCTCTCTGCCCTCATGGGTCCCACCCATCCCCATAGGTTCTAATGTGTCTTTGCTTCTGTGCCTCATGTCCTCCTCCTTTCTTGACTACCTTTCCCACTAACTTCAAGATGCAATAAGAAACAATGCTCCCACAATTACATAATGTCAATTCCTTATAATAAATCCCTCATTATACATGCATATGTCCTAGAAGTTCTGTTTCTCTGGTTGAACCCTGATGGATATATCTGCCTACATTTCTAACTCGTTCTAGCTTTTCTGTTCTGACTTCTCCTTCTTGGCCTGGTCCTCATTTTGTTAGTATTCTCTAGACTTTCATCACTGACCCTCTTCTTTCCTTACACCTTCCTTCTTACACATTCTTTGTAGCCAAGCTCATCAATTCCCGTAACTCTCACATATGTGACCTTTCCTTTTATATTGTACCTCTAGACCAAACTTTTCTCTTGAGCTCAAGAGTGATATTTCTGCCAGCCTTCAGAGCATCTCTGATTGGATATTTCGTAGATATCCTAGACCCAACATTGCCAAAAATGAATTCATGTTCCTAACCTTGGTTAGGACACTATACACCAAGTAACCTAAGCTGTGTATCAGTGCCTATCGTAGCACTTATCCTAAAGCTTTGTAATAATTATACTCCCAGCCCCGCTAGACTACAAGATGTTGAAGAAAGACAGCACTGTGTTATTTTTATCCTAAGCACTTAGCATGATGAACAATACATAGTAGGCACTTAATATATGTTTAATGAATATATGAATGAACAAATGACTGAATGGATTCATAGAAAAGATAGAAATTGCAGAGAGATAATAAATGGCAACACAGAAGAATAGAACATAGTTATTTTCAAAAAGCTATAATTTAAAGATCTACGTGTATGGCATAATTTTCCAAAAATTGTAAATACACAGTTTTCCCAAAATATTATTTAACCAGAAGTTTTCAGTGAAAAGAAGTACAACAATTTTAAATTGCTAGAGTTTCTTTACTTTTTACTATTCATTGAATTTTGTACATAAAATGCTTCAGGTATTTAATTTAAACTGATGACAGTATGTGAGGCTTTGAGATTTATAACAGCGGAAGTAAACTTTCACAGAACAAACTATGTTTTCATTTTTCCTATAGAAATTTTATAATTACAGTTTATACTAAGCAACCACAATACTAGTGGAAGAACATTTTTATTTTTAGATTAAGTATAGCTACAGAATCTTTATTAATAAGTGAAGGTATAATTTGTATTTATCAGAAAAACAACTCTGGTTGTCAATTTATCTGCTAGAAAAATAATTAAATGCCTAAATGCAAACAGAGTAAAAAATATAAGATTCTGCTTTCAATTTGCATTAATATAGTCACACTCGATGGCTCACTTATCAAATTTTTCTTCTCTAAGAATAAAGCTATTTCTTTCCTGTCACACATTAATAACATATAATTACTATACCTTCCAGAATTTTCTGGGCTTGAATCTTAAGAGAAACCATGCAAGAGAAATAAGTTTTGGGGGGTGCTATTGATATACTGCCTAGATTTTTTAGATTTATTCACTGAACAACTTGCGTTTAATTTGAACAACTGATATTTTGGATTTTTAAATTGTTCACAAAATTAAATCAAACAAAGGAACAAGAAATCTAGAGGGCACATGTCTTCAGAGTGGAATGGTAAAAAAAACAGCTCCAATTCATTGATTAAGACAGTATGCCCTGTAGTTGTTTTATCCTGTATTTAGATATAAAACTTATGAATCTTCACCGCCTAAAAGATAAAGTTCCAAATAAACTTCTCAAAAATCTGGGTTAACCTTTTCATTTCATTTTCTATAACTCCTCCTTATGCAACGTAAGCTCCCTCACACTGAACTCATCTCAATTCCTTCTACACATGATGCACTTACACTATGAACTTTTATTTCTTCTGCCTTGTTCAGGCTATATCATCTATGTGGAAGCAAATCTCCCTCTTTTTTTTTCTCTAACTTTCTAGATGCTCCATTCTCTATCATTATAACTTGCAAATGGATCAATTATTTTCTGAGTCCTTTTTATTGCACTACTTTGTCAACTGTTGAGAATAGCAACTGATACATGTTCCTAACATACCCTTTGCCTGCCATTTCACTGAAAGCTCTGAGTTCATCAGGGATGTTAACTGCCTTCTAATTAATTGAGAATTATTTCACAAAATGTTCCAGCACTGCATAATAAAGATTGCCATCCTTCTAGCCTGTGGTAATAGTTACCTCATCACACGTTGTTGGGTCCTGAATCCAATGTCATATATTTTAGGATTTTTTTCATGATAATACACCACCACACTTTCAGTGCCAAATTCTGTATTAGTCACAGTAGGCTAGGCTATGCTGCAGTAACAAACTACTCTCAAATCTGGTGACTTGCAACAATAAAGGTTTGTTTTTCATTCTCAGTACAGTAGTCCACCATAGGTCAGCAACATATCTGCTCCAAGTAGTTTTCAGCCTGACACAGAGGCTCTATCTACAACATTGCTGATCTTGTAGCAGAGAGAAAAGACAGAACATGGCACTTGTTGACTCTTAAAGCTTCTGCCTGTGCATGACACAGACTACTTTTCACATCTCATTTGCAAATAAAGCAAGTCATCTTATCAAGCCTGACATTAATGAGGCAAGTAAGTGATATCCCCTTCCAGGGAGAGGCAGCAGGTATTTGTACACAATATAATCTACCACACATACCAATCCTACTTCTAAAGCTAAAGTTTGTTTTTACAATATGTATATTCTACTATGGCTTCTTTTTCCAGACTGTCACTTCTAATCTTCCAATCTGCTTAAAATATTGCTCACAGACTCCCCTAACTTTAACGTGCAAAATTTAAACTTTTACAACTGGACATTTTGGTTAATCTTTAATGCAACTTAGGGAATTCCCTGGCGGTCCAGTGGTTAGGACACCATGCTTCCACTGCCAGAGGGCTGGGTTCAATCACTGGTCAGGGAACTAAGATCCCCCAAGCCACATGGCCAAAAAAAAATTATTTTAACGAAATTTATATTCTCTAACCCTGCTTTGTTAACAATTCCAAAGGCATCACTTGACTACCTATATTATTGTTACTTCTAGAAACTAGGTCAATGACAAAAGAGTAAGCCACTGGATTTTACTTTCTTATTAACAGTGGCATTCTTGTATGCCTGCTTATTTTATTACCAAGTGTTATCATTAAAAATAAAATATTGCAAGGAGAGGTCTTCTGCTTCTAATTTCTTTAATGAAAGCCTACCTACACTTACTGCTATCAGGCTTCTGTGTTCACTTCTAAGTATCTTTTATGATTTTTGTGCTGATATTTTCTTTTAACATAACCATACTCCTTACCATAGTTTATAAGGTTAATGTCAGAGAGACCTTTATAACCTCTCTGATCTCATTTTGTTACGGGTCAGCCACACTGGCCTCCCTTGAGCATTTTATTTATTATTTTTTAAAATCTCAAAACCATTTTTCTTGACAGTTGGAATATTCCTCCCTCAGATCTTCAGCAGTTTACCTCCTTCTTTTCATTTAGGTTTCAGCTCAAATATTACCTTCTCAGAGGAAACTTCCATGTCTACTCTCACTAAAGTAAACTTCATTCCTCCACTCCCCCATGTCCTTCTCTCTCATTATTGTATTTTATTGGTTTGTTACTCTCTAAAATTATCTGAATTGTTTGTTTATGGTTTGTCTTCCTAACCAGCATGTAAACTCCATTCGGGAGGAACAATTTTTTCGTTCACTGCTATCTCCCTAGTTAGAACAGTGCCAGATGCAGAGTAGGTGCCTAATAAAGATTTACTGAATGAATGAAAAAGACACTAGTCTTCATAAGCTTCATGACATGTCATCTTAATAATCACCACTTATTATTTTTTTCCTACCTCGCTGGCCATATCTCCCTCTCCTAAGCATTGCATATTGGCATTCCCCAGCTCCACGTCCTTTGTCTCTCTTGTCACTCAACCTTCTCTCCCTAAACAATCTCATTCAGTCGCATGACTTCATTTCCTATTAATAAAATGAGTCCTAGGGAATTCCCTGGTGGTCCAGTGGTTAGGACTCCACACTCTCACTGCTGAGGGCCTGGGTTCAATCCCTGGTTGGGGAACTAAGATCTCACAAGACGCGTGGTGGGCTTAAATAAATAAATAAATAAATGGAGTCCTAAATGTATTCTTCTAGTTTATATGTCTCTTCTGCCCTACAGAAGTCCACTTGGGTTTTACATAAATACATATCCATCATTCGCTATTGTTTCTTATCTCAATAATAGGCATCAAAATCCACACAGCCAGAACTGAACCTCTGAAACTATCCTGGACTCCCCCATCTTCCCACTCCCCTATGTCTGACCAATCACCAAGTCTTGGTGCTACCTCCTAAATATCTCTGGAATCTTTTCGTCATCATCACATCCCCTATATTAGTCCAAGCTACCATTATCTCACAGGGACTATTGTAATGGCCCCTTAACCAGTCCCTCCCCTTTCATGTTCCTCGAATTCATTCTTCATAGACAAGGCAATCATTTAAAACCACAACATCTTGCTTTTGCTTAACTCCCTAATGCTCTCAGCATAAAACCCATGCTGTGTAAATGACCATTGGTCCAGCAGATCTGATTCCCACCTTACTTTCCAAGTTCCAACCATACGTATAGACCTCCTTCAGCTTCTCAAAAAGTCTCTTTAGTTTCAGACCGTCACTCCTATTACCTCTCTTCTGTATATCTACATCCTTCCTTTCACTCGGTTAACGTCTACTCCTTCAGGTCTAACATTACTTTTTCAGAGGTGACTTTTCCTATTCTCTCCAGGCCCAATTACTTGTGTGATCATTTGATTGATGCTTTAAGTTACGTATGGGGTTGGAGGGGGTTCAGAGTGTCCACTAAAGCCCGTCTCAGGGAAGACTTTCGGGTTAAAAAACAAAAACAAACAGATAAATGACAACTGTACTGGGGTACAGGAAAAGATTATGTGTAGCGACACGACCAATAAAAACATATTTTTAGAATTCAATTTCAGGCCCGGGGAGAGAATACTGGCAATGTCGCAAAGGTCTTTGCAGCGTTGAACACTTAAGCGAGGCTCAGGAACTGTTTACAGATCACAGTGACAGGACAACTGCCATCTTTAAGTCATTTACTAGTTCCTAAACGACAGTCAAGGACAGGAAGCAGCTGCAGTATTTTTAAACCGCAGTCGCTGACCTCGGCGGCTAGAGACTCGACCTGCCCTCCAGACGCCCGGCGCTCAGCAGCCAAAGGCGCCTCGCAGCTCCCTCAGCGGCGGTCACAGCGGGTGGCGCCCGACCAGCACTCGCGTCCCCAGCGTCTCGGCGCGCCTACCCGGCTCTCTGGAGGCTAGCAAAAGGACCCGGCTCGCAGAGCACGAGGCCCGTGCGTCCGCCTGTCCGCCCCCTCTTTAAACACGGGGCCTACCGAGCAAGTGCCTGTGTAGTCAATCGAAGGATTCTACTTTTGACGCAAAAAATTACCCATCAGAAGTACGAGTAGCATAGGAATGACAATGTTTCACTTTGCAGTTGAACGCTGTTGGTTTGGACAGGTTAGGCGGGCGCGAGAGCTGCTGGATCAAAGCAGGCACTGTTTAGGACAGCTTTATCCGGGCCCTCCTGTCGCAAGCCGTCCTCCGAGGCAGGGGTCCTTCAGGTAGGAGGTGCTGGTTGACTTTGGACGTCCGCCCTTCCTCGGCGCGAAGGCTGTTCAGCCCAAGGCTGTGCAAGTTTGTCGTTCTCTCCGTCTGGACTCGAGCCTTCTGTCGCAGCCATGATCCGCCAGATCATCGGTCAGGCCAAGAAGCATCCTAGCGTAAGTTCTTAAACCCTTTCCCAGTGTTTTCGCTTGTGCATCTTGTGTCGGGTTGCGGCTGCCTCCCCTGAGCTTTCTCCTTCGCAGCCTTTTACCGTTTCTCGGGGCTGAACCCTGTCTCACTTTGTCCTATTCTGCTGGTTGCCCCAGGACCTTGAGCTCTGACCTTCCAGGCCTTGCATTGCGGGGTTTGGCCTGGCGCACGGAAGGTGAGGGACGCTCTCGAGGAAAATAAAATGTTGTAACAGTGGGGTGGGCGCGTCCTCTTGCAGGTTGGTCGGACCAAGAGAGATAGTTGTGCGCTGTGTGGGTTAAAGACCAGGAAAGGTCAGGCACCCTATTTGTTGTGCTGTTTAGAGTCTCGTATTCACTGCATTGCACCATGAGGCTTCGAGGCAAATATGAGGGTCTCTGATCTTGGAATGCTCAGTTTGTCTGGACGTCTTGATATTTGGGAGGATTTTTGTAGTGTGGAGTTTAATCGCAGTTGAGTTCTTTTGTATCTCACATTTTTCCCTGCATATAAACGTGCTGTGGCCCTAAAAATCAATTACGCAGTATTTAATTTTTATCTTAAACCCAGTTGCCTAACGACGCATTAAGCGTTGGTAGCAGTACGTTTTCAGAGATTATGCGTAAAACTGGTATTTATAATAGGTGTGTTTCTGTTTGCTCATTCAGACTCTTTATTTAACAGAATTTTTATTTTTCGTAACGTCTGTATCGAAGCAAGCTTAAGTAATTTGCCAAGAGCTTGTTTTGCAAGCCTTGAGTTGAAAGAAACTGGGAAATTTAATGGGATGTATAAATATTAAGTGAAGAAGGCGATATATTTTCTGGGAAAATTTAAAATTTGAATGTAACTTTTTTCACATTTAAACCAGAATTATCTTTACATCGTTTGGAAATTACATTTCTTTCTTTTGAATGTAGTTATAAGAAATCTTATCTCAATATGAGGTCTATCTTTTTTCAAATTTTAAGACAAGATTAAAAAGAGGTTTGAAGAGAAGGTAAAACTATAGAGATAAAATGCAGATTAGTGGTTGCCTGAGGCTGGGTGGGGGGATGGGGAATGACTGCAGTGGCCCTGAGAGATTCTTGGGGTGATGAGAATGTTCTAAAATTATATCGTGGGATGGTTGTACAACTTTATAAATTTACTACAAATCATTGGTGGTTTCATACTTGAAATTAATGAATTTTATGGCATGTAAATTAAACCTCCATAAAGCTGTTAAAGTTTTTAAAAAAATTAAAAGCTGGCTTGAGACTTGGAAATCAATGTGTAGAAACTACTGTAGTCTTTCCGTTTATTTTTATCAGTATGTAGGTATTTGAAGATGATTCTTGATTCTATTTTGTTTTTGGTTCCAGTTGATCCCCCTCTTCATATTTATTGGAGCGGGAGGTACTGGAGCAGCACTGTATGTTTTGCGCCTGGCGTTGTTCAATCCAGATGTCAGGTAAGTGCTTGAAAATGTTTAGAACTTTGATGGTTTATCAAACTGATTCAGGAGCCGCAGCCTTTCTAGGGAGGCAGCATCCAGTAGTAGAAAGAACCTGAAATTTGTTGTCATACAGTAAGTTCAGATCCTGGTTCTACTGTCGTCATTTACTTTTTCTGGTTCATGAAATTATCTAAATTTCTCTGAGTCTCATTTTCTCATTGGTTGAGTAGAACTGCTTATACGTATTTTGTAACGTGAGGATCAAGATAATAATAACTTTTTATAGAACAGTCAGGGTTGCTGATACGTTTAAGTGTTTTTTGCCTGTGTTCCACAATAGGGAATGCTTCTTTCTGAAGTTGTAAAAGAACAGGCATGGAAAAAGTTGTTTCGTTATTTTTCTATGCAGTTTTCTATATATCACTTCATTGATGAAATAGAAAACACTAGTAAAAGCCAAGTGTAAAGTTTTTTTGTGACAGGGATAGGGACAAGGACAACTGCCCCAAGAGGCTCTGTGTTATACCTTTTTCTGATTGATTACATGAGATTGCTTATTATGAATCCTATCTCTCAACTCCATAATGAAAATAACACCGTCCTTCACCTGATAGGAAGTGGGATTAATATATTTGAAATGTTAGCTTCTTGAGTACAAGACTGTTTTAAATAGTGTTTTATTACTCTAACAGTTATAATGTTTTATTTCTTTTAGTTGGGACAAAAAGAATAACCCAGAACCCTGGAACAAACTGGGTCCCAATGATCAGTACAAGGTAAGCTACAAAATTGCTGGAAATTGTATTTTAATAAACTTTGTCATGGGGTAGGTTCTTTTTGAGATTGGATCTGCAAGTAAGATTCTGTTACAATGAACTTAGAAGAATTGCTAGATTGTTCTGTGAAATTAGAATGGCATATTTTTCTAATATTTTTTCTAAGGATTTTATTCACAGGCTTTAGACTCTGTATGTGAAATGAAGATAATGTCTTAATTGTACTGATTCGACTAAGAAAAAAAAGAGTATAGTTCTTGTTTAATATTTTCTTTGTTCTTGGGTAGTGTAGTGCAGTGGTTCTCAAACCTCAGTATACATAGGCATCTTCTTCAGCTCCATCCCCAGAGATTCTGATTCAGTTGATCTGTTGCAGAGGCTGAGAATTTGCATTTCTAATAAGGTTTCAGATGATGTTGATGCTGTTGGTCCATGGACCACACTTTGAGTAGCACTAATCTAGTGGCTGGTTTGGTTGGCTGTTCTTTCTTCTTGGTATGGTTGACATATTTCAGCTGAGAATTAGTAGGAAGAAATGAAAATCAGTTGAAACTTATATTTTACCATAAACCTTCTAGATAAACTTTTTAACATCTTTCTGGAAAACTGGTTTGTGAAACTACTCTTCCAAAGAATGACTTCATGGACTGAGGCCATTTACTTTTTTTAATTTGTTTTATTGATACATGATTGACCTGCAACGTTGTATAAGCTCGAGGTGTACAACTCGTTGTTTGATGCATTACACTATGATTACTATAGTAGTGTTAGCTAACACCTTTATCATGTTACATAATTCACTTTTTTGTGTTGAGAACAATTAAGAGATAGTTCCTTAGCAACTTTGAAGTTTATAATAAAGTATTGTTGACTATAATCACTATATTGTGTATTAAATCTCCAGAACTTGTTGATCTAGTAGTGGTAAGTTTGTACCTTTAACATCTCCCTAATTTCCCCACCGCGCCCCCATCCCCTGGTAGCTACCATTCTACTTTCTGTTTTTACAAGTTCAGGTTTTTTAGATTCCATATAAGCGATATCATACAGTATTTGTCTTTCTCTGTCTTACTTATCTCACTTAGCATAATGCCCTTAAGGTCCATCCATGTAGTTGAAAATCTGAGACCATTGATTCCCCAAACACAGCTTTACTTACCTGTAAAATTTTTGCATACAAAGAAAAAATCCTTGCAATGTCAAAAAGGGTGGGGGACAGCTTTATTAGAGTGTGATTCTCATACCATACAATTTACCCATTTACAGTATATAACTTGCCATGAATTTTCCATTATACCAGGCTGCTTCATCAAAAAATAGCAGTTTCTTTGAGCACTCTCAAGAAGAGGTGTCTTGACTGAGGAGTGTTCAGGACCCCTTAGCAGATATACCTCCTTGATGGAGATGGATCCTGTCATTACTGATGACAACAACTTTTAAGACAACTGTCACCTTTTACAGATTCCAAGCTTTCCACTCAACCTTCTGATTATAATTTGGCTTCCAAGTCTCTAAACTGATCTTGCTACAAGAAACAAACAAAAATGCACTGGTGAAGCTGAAGTGAACCATCTAATCTGTGTCATATTTTGACTCAAAAAATGATACACAGGCATCTTGTTTTTTCTCTCCTATAAATTTTAGTCCATTCTGGAGAAAATGATTCCACATCCAATAAACTTTAAAAAAGAAAAGAAAACAGAAAAAACAGGCCTTTAGTCCTTCCACCAAAGAGCATATTGGAGTCTCTGCGTATGTAGTTTAGAAAGCTCCTCAGGTGATTATGATAATGAAGCTAATTTTTATCATGTTCTGGAACATGAAAATACCTGCCAGTATGAGGCCATGTGAGCTGGAAATGGAATGTTGCAGCAACAAAAAACTAATGTGTGCAGCATAGATTGGGCTGTGAATAGCTAAGATACTGGTATTAGAGCCTGGAAAAATGAATCATGTAATGGCAAAATATTTGATAAGGTGTCACCTGCTATTACTTGGAAAGAAGACCATGTGCCTAAAGAGTTTGTTATAGAAAAGATTTTTGGAAAACAGGATGTTTGTGGACTGTTGCTGGCTCTACTTGCCAAGAGATGAGTTTAGAAGAATTGGGACATTTGCAAGCAGAAATAAAAGGAAACCAAGTCCAGAAGCTTGTGAGCCTGGAGTGGATGATGCCTACTACTGCTTCTAGACTAGAAGACTAGTAGAGTAGGTTATTCTTTCTCTATCATTCACTTCCCCTCACCTAAGATAATTGTTTTTCTGACCCATTAACATCAGATTTGGCCATGTGACTTGCTCTGGCAAATCAAGTGAGGGGAAGTGCTATCTGCCACTTCTGAGCCAGTGTGTAGTTCCCCCATTGTTCTTTTCCATCTGTCATGAGACCAAATTGACAGTTAAGGGCTACTCATTCAGCCCAGGATTAGAATGAAAAGAACACAGGGCAGTCAGCTTATAAATGGCATATAATGTGAATGAAAAATAGACCTTTCTTATAAGCCGCTAAGATTTGGTGGTTATTTTTTGCTACTTCACAATCTAGCAGAAGCTAACTAATACAAACAAGAGAGGTGACTAAAATAGGATTTAAGCATTAAAGACCTAGCAACACTTATCATCTGAATAAAATGCCCCAAAGCCAAGATCAGAATATGTTGTGCCTTCCCAGCTATTGTTACAAAAAACTTAAAGGTATCCACCATTAAATTGAGAAAAGGAATGTGGACATGGAAGCTGAAAAATAAATCAGATTTGAAAATTACTTCAACGGAGTATTTTGATACTGGCACATGGAACCGAATAAAAGCAAATACATCAGAAACCTGCTTAGTGTTGAGAAAATTAGCAAAGGTTCTGTGACCTTTCGACTCTGCTTGGATGTAGGGGCTTGATCCTGCTTCTGGCAAGTCATATAACTTGATCTTCAGTGTCTTCTTTTATAAAGTAAGAATGAGTAAGGTTGTGATAATTAAGATAAACGTAAAGCATTCTGCCTACAGTGCCTGGGATCTATTAGAAGAGCCCAACAAATTTTTATTTCTTAAAATATAACCTGCAGTTCCTTTTATAAATATTCCCTTTAATATTTTGTTAATATGTTAGAGATGATACAGTTAGTTTCTTTTTAAGTCTCATTGTCTAGTTCAGTTGCTTCATAGGAGAACACTGTCAGAACAAAAAATACTGCTTTATGACTGATTCATACTTTTATGTTTATAAACTTTATAAAAGTCTGTGTACGTATCTCAAGGATAAGCTTCACAACCTGGGAATTTTTCTTTTTTTTAAAGTCAAATAAAATAAGATTTTTAAAATTAGAGATAAAGAAGTTAGGGTGTGTTTGAAGAAATAATGGACACAGATTTATGAGCTTCTTCCTTAAAAACTGAAGAAAATGATGATAATTCTGCAGTTTTGGTTCTTTTGGAGTTAAATAATGTAGTCTCCAAGTAATTACAGCACATTTCAGTTTTCTTTGGCACAAGAATGAGTAAACTCAAGATTATAGCTTATGCATAAATCCTAGCTTATGTATAAATCCTAATGTTTCCTCAGTAGGAATTCTAGAGCAGTATCAAGTATAAATCATTTTTTTTAAAGTTGCTGAGAGTTAGAGGCAGTTTTTTTAAGTAATGATAGTAAGATATATTTCTAAAATTAATTTAAGTTGAATATAAGGAAATTTATGGAAATTACAAAGTTTGCAAAATACAGTATTATTTAAAAGCAGAAATACTGTACTGTTTAAAAGCTTTTGTACCAAAGGTGGTCAGGTGTGAATTTGATTTTGATGCATTCTGGGTTAGGAAATTAAGGAACTGTCTAAGTGAGAGAGAGAAAATGGACAGAAAAGCCATCAAAGCAGGCCAATTTGTATCTAAAAATTATGGATACAAGCACACAACAAAGTATTACTTTATATTACTAGCCAATCTTTATTGCTATAAATCTTTCCCATCTAAATTATAGCCCTTTCCTAACCAAATAGGGATGATAACTGGTATTTCTCTATTCTGTTGGAGAGTGACCTGTGTACGTAGTGGAGATGGAAGTAAAAACATAAGAATTGGAAGTATATATCAGAAGAAATTCATAGTTATTCACCTTGAAATAGAAGAATTTTTTTATAGGTTCTACCAGATTATACTACCACTGCTTTTCTGAGGAAGATTGAATGTTTTTACCTTACCAAAACCATTATTAAAGAACTGGAATTTTAATGTCTTTGTTTGAATGACTTTTATATTGTTAAATATTCCTAATACAAAATTAATGTCTGTAATTGTTACTATAGAAAGCTGAATAAAAATAATCTTAAACTTCTATACCATCTTTGTGTATTTGATTGATTATCTAAAATATCTTTTTTCTTTTCCAAGTTCTACTCAGTGAATGTAGATTACAGCAAACTGAAGAAAGAAGGTCCAGACTTCTAAATGAAATGTTTCACTATAAAGCTGCTTAGAATGAAGGTCTTCCAGAAGCCATCCGCACAATTTTCCACTTAACCAGGAAATATTTCCCCTCTAAATGCACAAAATCATGTTGGTGTATTGTGATGGGGTTTACACTGATTAATAAATAGTTTGAAACTTGATGTGTGTCACTATTTAATGCTGAAACTCTACTCTGAATTTTATAACTTAGGTTATAGGAAATAAACTATTAGAATTTAAGGAGTTTCTTGAATTTCTGTGTATTCGTGTAATTTGAAAATAAGACTTTAAGCTGCTATAATAAAACACTTTTATTTTGTGTGTAGGCCATTGGTAACACTAGGGCATATTTAAGAACTAGAACTGGAAATCAAATGTAGATTGGCAAGATTACTCAAGCCTCTTTGGCATGGGCAAAATGAAAACCTCTAGATTTCTGTTACTGGCTGATGTCGAAGTATGTGCAGTTGTTAATGCCGGTTTTTACCATGGCATTCTCTTTGCTGAAGATTTTTAAGGTTGTTAGTCGCCGTGGTCTGGCTGGGGATTGTAGTTGGATCTGAGTCCATCACTACTAACCATGGAACTAGTGGCCAGGAAGAGCTCTTGAGAACTTCTGCTGAGCCTTGGCAGGTTTTTAAAGGCTAGAAAGTATGTTAGTAGCAATTTTGAGTGAGAGTTAACTTTTTAAGAATGGGCTGTGGAATTGGAATTTGGTAAGAGAAAATGTTTGGGTGTATATTGATGTTACCTGTTACATAGCTCTGACCTTTTAGCTGGATCTCAAATGATCAGATGAGCAGAACATTTCAATGGTTCAGTGGTGGCTAATCAAGAATTAACCATGTCATATATCAAGTTTCCACATAGGTATATGTAAATCATGACATCATAGAAACTTGAGGAATTTAGTGAGACAATTTTGGATTTTAATATGTAGGTATAATAAATCTTTGTGTTTACAAAGTAATAGCACATTTTACATGTCAGGAACTGAATTAAATGGTATATGGATTATATCAGATACTTAAATTTTTTTCAGAAACAGTAAGGAAACCAAGACTTGGGATTAAATTATTCAAGTTCATTCTCTTAGTCAGATGTGGATATAGTCGTCCCTTGGTATATGGGGGATTTGTTCCAGGCCACCCACCCCCCTCCTGCCCCTGCAGACACCAAAATCCACAGATGGCTCAAGTTCCTTATATAAAATGGCATAGTGTAGTCGGCCGTCTGTATCCATGAATGCAGAACCCATGGATGTGGAGGGCCAACTGTATTTGAACCCAGGTAGTCTTGAAATGAATGTAGAGTGCATTTCAGTTACTTGACTGTCCATACTTTTAAGCTCCTGTGTCTTGGGTAATTTCAATCTCCAGAGCAGAGTTTCTCAGCCTCGCCACTGCTGACTTTCTGAGTCAGACCATTTGTTGTAGTGGCCTGTCCTGTGCATTTTTATTTTAGCATAGTTAGCAGCATCCTTGTCCTCTGCCATTATATGCCAGTGGCACTCTTCCCCTCTCCAGGTTGTGAAAACCAAAAATGCATGTAGACATTGCCAGATGTTTCCTAGTGGGCAAAATTGTCTCATTTCCACCCATGTTGGGAACCACTGGATGCTTTGGCACAGATCACCTCAAAGTTCAAAAATGTGTAAAAAAACTACCCATTAGTTACAAATAGCTAAGTAATTGAAAGACAAACATTTGATTAAGCAGTCTTGAATAAATGCATTAAGAAATTAGTAATAGCATTTTCTACTATTGAAGACAATTGTATGGATCTTTTAAGATTCTTAAACTTTAAGTAAACTCTTTGTGTTCAGTATTCCTGGACTTTCCCACATAAAACAATGTAAAATTTGGCATGAGATACAATATGTCTTGAAGAAACTATTACATCCAATTACTGCTATTCAGGAAGCTGCAATGGCAGTGGAAGTTGACTGTCACTTAGGACTGCATCAAATATCAATGCTGCCAGGAAAGATAACGTGCTCTTTTTTTTTTTCCTTAAATGAATTTGTTTAAAATTATGCTTTTACTGTGCTGCTTATTTAAATACACAGCAGACTGCTTTGTCAGTTCCTCAGCTTAATGAGGTCACTAGGCAGAGCTACATTTAAATACAGATCTTGCCTTGGGTAACATTTATGTATATTTGAAAAATTGCATTTTTGGGAATTGACAAATGCTTCCCAGTAGGTACGTGAAACAAGAGCCAAGCAAAAATTATACTGACTTTTGCTGCTTTCAAGTTTATTAACCCACCCTGATCAGGTTTTACCCTTTCTGCTCAACTAAAAATGCTTCTGTTTAGGACATCAATGACCTCTATGTTTCTAAATTCAAAAGGTAATTATCATTGCTCACTTTGACCTAATAGTAACAGTTGACCCAGCTCCTTGATGTATTTTCTTCCTTCACTCTCTAGAACAGCATGCTGTCTGTGTTTTCTTTTTTACATCGTTGGCTTTTCTACTCAGTCTCTTGGTGATACACCTTCACTTAGTGTTGGAGTGCCCCAAAGGAAAAACACTTTGGACCTTTTCATTATTTGAACTCTTTATCCAGTCTCATGTCTTCAAATACTATGCTTTGGCTGTCCAAAGTAATTTTTCAGATTAACGTGTCCAATTTGAACTTGTGAACTTCTCAGTTCCCATATCCACAATCTTCATTCCTGCTGTTTTCAATTATGTCAGTTTATAGGCACACCATCCTTCCTGTAGTTCAGGCCGAAATCCTCGGAGTCTTCATTAACTCTTTAACACCCCATATCCATATATTGATTACGTTTGCTCTACTTTAAGAATAATGCCCAGAATCTCACTATTTTCAACACACAATTCCCCTACTGTCACCTTGGTCCTAAGCCATTGTCATCTAACTTGGAATATTAAAATAACCTCTCAGCTGGTCTCCCTGTCTACAGTCTGTTCTCAGCACAGCAGTCAAACTGATCTTTAATACAAAACTCAAAGTGATCTTTATTCCTTTGTTCAAACCCCCCAACATTTCCCTATTTTACTCAAATAAAAAGCTAGATACTTTAAAAAAAGAAAACGTTCTGACTTTTGACTGTTTTCCGTTTTGCTCCCACACCAGCAAGTGGATATCCTAGATCCTCTACATGCCTCAGGGCTTTGCATTTGCTCTTTCCTGGCTTGGGATTCTCTTCCCCAAATATTGGCATGGCTTGCTCTCACTTTTTTCTTGTCTTTGCTCCAGTGCCTTTTTAATGAGGCTTTCCCTGTCCAAAATTTCACACCTACTGCATCCTCATCACTTTTTATCTCCTTTCCCTTCTTTGTTTTCATCTCAGTACTTATTACTGTCTAATATGTTACATAATTAGCTTATTTTGTTTTATATATCTCCCTCCACTAAAATGTAAGCTCTATGATGACAAGAATTTTTGCCGTTTTGTTTGTTTTGTTTGATGTATCCTCAACACCTAGAATGGGACCAGGTACATAGTTGGTGTTCAAGAGATCCTTATAAAAGACGAGTTCGAGTGTCTAGAGTGGCTAATCATAAGTGGTTACGAGTGGCTTGATGGAGGCAGAGAATCAGAATTGGAGATTATGGAACGCCTTTAGCAAAAGGGCTCTGAGCTTTACTTCACCACCCCCCCAGTGGATAATTTTTCAATAGGTCTTTTAAATTTCCAACTAGAGCATTATGTTGGTACTAAAACAACATCTATCCGGGTATTTGAAGCCTGTTCTCTTATTTCACAACATTTCAGTCAGGATGAATCTGAATGAAGGAAAAATCAGGTACAAGCACAAATAAAACCAGATATGTCCTCCTTTTATTAACACGTGAGTCACCATTGCCAAAAAATATCCATTTTCTTTTTTCGCATTTTTTCTTTTGTTTCCAATTGTAAAAGCAGTGCAGGCTCAGTGTAATTAAAATAATTCACAGGAAACATTTTTATATATCCAAGGCTTTTAGTGGTATAAGAGGATATGTTAGAATGCTACTTTGTAATCCCTTATTCAAAAATGCTTAAATATGGCATGCAGGAACCTTGTTATCTTAACAAAGAGCAGTTGCTGCATAGAAAAACAGAACCTCTAAATTTGAAATTTAAATTTCAAGTCCAGTAAAAGTGTACATAGAAATTATATATACATTTATTACTCTTTGGTATTTCCCACTGTAGCAGTTTGTTCCTTTCCTCTAAGGTGGTTGGTAGAATTCATCTTTGGAGGAAATCTCCACCTTTCTTGGTTAGGTAGAAGGTAAAGAAAAAAGACAAGAGAAAGGGTTATAAGAAGGCACCTCATATCAGGATGAAACTAACTATAATGGATAACATTATTGAGCCAGGCATGATATGTATTACTTCATTTACTACTAATTACAACATTGTAAGGCACACTTATTACTGGACCACCACCCCCCCGCCACTTTTTTAGACAAATGAGGAAACCAAGGCATAAAAATATGCCCAAGGTCAAACAACTAGGAAGTAGTGGAGCCAGGCTTTGAATCCAGACATTTGACTAAAAGTTCATTCCCTGAACCCTCTAGACCTGTCTCATAAGGTTGTCTTTAGAATTAAATAAGATAATATATGTAAGAGGCTTAATGTATCTCCTGCCAGAGTAAGTATTACTTAAATATTAGCTATTATATTTATAAAGCCTGGAATTCATTTCTTTCTCTCCTTCCATCAGAAACTTTAATGGGAGATTTCTAAAAGCCATATTATATAAAACTTAAAGGAAAGAAAAGGACTGTTTAGTAAAAGCTTATCCAACTACCAATAATCTGATCAAATAACTCTTTATTGCAAATATTATTGATTTCAACATGTAGACAAGGTGACCCCCTTTTATACCAGAGCTGTAAGTCTAAGAAGTGTGATTTATGTTTCTCCCTAGGTTTGCTCAAGCAATGCCTGCCCACATAGCATGCCATAATAATGTTCCACCCTCTCTGATTTGCATTATGACTCAGTGAATTAAAATCTTTATATGTAGGTCATCTCTCCTTGGTTGAAAATGATGCTGAGTTAATCCATGCCTGATATTGAAAGAATTTTTTGATGCTATTTGAATGATAAATAACATCTGGAGAAATTTATCTCAGGTCTCTTTCGCAGCTATTGTTTTTTAATCTTAAAAGGCAACAGCTTGTATGCTCTATAATAAACTTTTCTGTTTGTTTCTAACCAAATCTTTTCTAAGAAAAGAGTTAATACTTCACAAGATTTTCAGACTCCATATTAATCCATACTAAATGAAGATACTTTGCAAATTTAATTTGTTTAGACTGGTCAAAGAGTAATTTATCCTTCCTTGTTATATAGTATATTTCAACATCTTAAATTACAAAGCAATTTTGTTAGAAGAATCCTGTTAAATTGCTAAATTGTTAAATTAAATCTTATAATTTTTACAAGGGGCTTGCCTCATATTCCCTCATGATTACTTCTAGCTGTCGTATGCAGGTAAATGTTCAACAACCGGCTCTCCAGGGGGAAGAGTCCTGATTTTAAGCATTTGCCAGTTTCTGTGATTGGCAGTTTAATGCCTTCCCCTACAGTAGTCTACCTCCTAATCCCTGGAACCTGAGAATATATTCAGTTATATATTCAAAGGAGAAAGAAGGTTGCACATGAAATTAATGTTGCTAATCAACTGACCTTAAAATAGGGACATTATCCTGGATTATTCAGGGTCCAGTGTAATCAGCAGAATTCTTAAAAGTGGAAGAGGGAGCCTGAAGAGGAAAGTCAAAGGGAGGTATGACTATAAAAGAATGGCCAAAGAAATGCACTGTTACTGGCTTTAAAGATGGAGAAAGGAGGCCATGAGCCAAGGAATGTGGGAAGCCTCTAGAAGCTGGAAAATCTATAGATGTGGATTCTATTAGAGGTTCCAGAAAGGAATTCAGCCCAATGAGACCTGTGACAGACTTCTATATAACTGTAAGATAGAAATTTGTGTTGTTTTAAACCACTAAATTCACGGTGATTTGTTATAGCAGCAATGGGAAAACTAATACATCCACTGCGGCAGAGTTTAAGGTACTATCTTGTTTTTATTGATCAAAGGTTGGAAAAAGATGAAAAGAATTAGCTCTTGAGAGCTGATATGAACTGACTTCAGCACATCACTGAGTAGACTCAAATAAGAAAAGTTTTGTTCATTTTCTCCTTATATTTCATAGTAGAATAATAAATGCAACAAAAAATGACTAATTGAAAACCTTGTACTATCATTAAGCTATTCCCTAGTATTTACTTTTCTTGTGTTTTGTTGTTGTTTTTTCCTCTTAGGACCTAAGGCAGCTGGAAGGTAGGAAGTGGGAAGCAACTAGGGAGGGGAAAGAAAATGAGATGAGGTCATCATGTTGAACAACTCCTGAGGGGGACTACAGTACAAATGATGTCCCATTTAGTTGAACAACATTAAGTCCTCAACATAGTTTTAGGTTTTTACACAAATATGAAAACTGCTGCTCTTTTATACAGTGTTTCTTTTAAATTGTTCACTAGAAACTAAGTCAAAAATCAGGATCATGTAGAAAAAAGAGAATGGGGTTTGAATCATGTAGAACTTGGTCTTAGTCACTGTCCAGCCAAAGAACCAAAAAGAAATTCAAGAGATCAAAAACACCATAACAGAAATGAAGAATGCCTTTGATGGGCTCTATGTAGACTGGACAGAGCTGAGGAAAAAAATCTCTGAGCTAGAGGATATGTCAGTAGAATCATTGGAAACTGGAAAGCAAAAAGAACGAAGACTGAAAAAAACAACAGAATATCCAAGGACTGTGGGACAGCTACACACATACATCTGATGGAAATAGGAGAAGATAGAAAGGAGCAGAAGAAATACTTGAATAGTAATGACTGAGAATTTTCCAAAATTAATGTCATAAACTAGTTCACAGATTCAAAAGCTTGAGGACACTGAGCAGATAAATGCCAAAAAACTACCCCTAGGCGGGCTTCCCTGGTGGCGCAGTGGTTGAGAGTCCACCTGCCGATGCAGGGGACACGGGTTCGTGCCCCGGTCCAAGAAGATCCCACGTGCCGCGGAGCGGCTGGGCCCGTGAGCTATGGCCGCTGAGCCTGCGCGTCCGCAACGGGAGAGGCCACAGAGGTGAGAGGCCTGCATACCGCAAAAACAAACAAACAAAAAACTACCTCTAGGCATATCATTTTCAAACTACAGAAAGTTAAAAGATAAAAAAATCCTTAAAGAAGCCAGAGAAAAAACAATTACTTATAGAGGAACAGAGGTAAGAATTACATTTGTCTTCCCCTTGGAAACCACACAAGCAAGAAGAGAGTGGAGTGAAATATTTTTAATGTTTTGAGAAAAAAAAATGTACCACCCTAGAATTCTGTGCCCTGCAAAATTATCATTCAAAAGCAAAGGAGTTATAATGACTTTCTCAAACAAAAATTGATGGAATTTGTTGCCAGTAGATCTGCCTTGCAAGAAATGTTAAAAAGAAGTTCTTTAAGATAAGGGAAATAATGTAGGTCAGAAACTCAGATTTACTTAAAGGAAAGGGAGAATGTGGAAGAAGGAATAAGTGAAGGTAAAATAAAAATTTTAATTTTTCTTCATAATTTATCTAATAGATAACAGTTTGTTCAAAATAATAATAACAATGTAATGTATTTCATTATATGCTATGGATTCAATGCAGTCACAATCAAAATCTTGGTTATTTTGTGGATATGAACAAACTGACTCTAAAGTTTTCATGGAGACGCAAAAGAGTCAGAATAGTCAGCGCAATGTCGAAGGAGAAGAACAAGGTTGGAAAACTGACAGTACCCAGCCTCAAGGCTTACTATTGATAGAAAACCACAGTAATCAAGTGTGTTACTGGAAAAGAATAGACAAATAGATTAATGAAATAGAATAGAGAATCCATAAAAAATGGTACAGCCACTTTGGGAAACAGCTTCATGAGGTTCTTATATACCTAAACATACTGTTACTATAGGAGCCAGTAACTTCTCTCCTTAATATTTACCCAGAAGAATTGTAAATTTGTGCCCACAGAAAAACTGTACATGGATATTTATAGCAGCTGTATTATTAATTGTCAAAACTTGGAAGAAACCAAGATGCCCTTCAGTAGGTGAATGGATAAATAAAGTGTGGTACATCCAACAACTGAATATTATTCAGCACTAAAAAGATATGAGCTATCAAGCCATGAAAAGACACGGAGGAATCTTAAATACATATTACTAAGTGAAAGAAGCCAATCTAAAATACTCCATACTGTATGAGTCCAACTATATGACACTCTGGAAAAGGCAAAGCTATGGAGACAGTAAAAAGTTCAGTAGTTCCCAGGGATTAGGGTAGGGGGTGGGGAAGGGATAAGGAAGTGGAATACAGAGGATTTTTAAGGTACTGAAAATACTCTGCTTGGTACCATAACGATGGATACATGTCATTACACATTTGTCCACACCCACAGAATGAATACCAAGCATGAGCCATAATGTAAACTATGGAATTTGGATGATTGTGATGTGTCAGTTTAGGTTCATCAACTGTAACAGATGTACCATTTTGGTGGGGGATGTTGATAACAGGCGTGTGGGTTTATGCATGTTTGGGGGCAGGGGCTATATGGGAAATCTCTGCATCTTCCCCTCAGTTTTTCTTTGAACCTAAATCTGCTCTTAAAAAAATAAAATCTTAATTAAAATGAAGAGAAGAAAAGAAAGGAAGGTTAAAAAATTCCAGACAGTGACTTTCAGCCAATCTGCAATTCTTTTCCCCTTTGCACCTCTCATAACACATGGCCATGGACTTTATATTTATGACGGCTACAAAAACTTGATGAGTTAATCTGCTTCCGCATTCCACACATCTTGAGTGCTGCACTGAGGTTTTCTTTGTATCCATGAGAACAGTGTCTGTGTTTTGCTTATCATTGTATCTCCAGGGCCTGACAGTGTCTGCACTTAATAGACTTGCAAGTATTTGTTGATTGAATATATAGAACATAATGTGATTGCAGAGGCTTTTGATTTATAGACATTTTCTGAGTGATAGTGTAACTTAATTTGTAGATAGCTGAATTTTGAATGAATGTTTAGAAGTGAAAACTCAAGTGTTTATAGGTTATTAAAATGAAAATAAAATGCAGTAAAATGTTTTTTATAAACACGCAAGCTTTCATATATGAAACAACAATAAAATAGCTATTGAAAAGCCCTAATTACTGACAGTTTACCATGTAGACACCTTATATGATGTTTCTAGATGGAAGCTACTAATTTGAATTACTCTAGAAAAATAATGTGTAGAGGCATTTTTAGTTTATCATTATAATATGGTGATACTCCCCCTCTATTTTACTAGAATCCCACAGTGCCTAACAATCATGAATAAATTTATAGATTTGTTTTCCATATTGAAGCAAAATGACTATGAACATGAAATGCCCATTTCTTTTAGTTTCCTTACAGCAGGCAAATGAAACAAAGGACCTAATGGATAGTGAGAATAAATTACTCCATGGAGAAATAAGCACTAGATGCCTATTATTAATTTTTAGGTGCATAAACAAGGAAATAAAATAGATCATATTACTGGTCAATATTGGTACAAAATATAATTTTAATTCTAGTTTTGAACTTGATTTTCAAATAAGTATAATTTTTGAGTTCAGCTAAATGTTGCCAGGAGAAGAAAATGAGTTTGATATTTGCTGGCATATCAATTTGTAAACATGATCACAGATCACAACAATTGCAAGAAATACAGTGCTATTTATATTTTAGATTGCAGTGAGAATTAGTTCGCTGGAAAGAAAACAGAAAGACATTTTAGCTAATATATACTGCTTCTTAAAAGCACAAACCTAATATAATGCTGTGTTAGGAAAGAAATGCTTAGAAAGCAAAGAACATGGAGAAACATTGAATAATCAGATTGCTAGGGATAAAAAGTAAAGCTTAAGGAATTAGGAGGATTAATTTTTCTCTTGCTTTCTGTAATGGATAGGGAGGGGAGAGAAGGGAGCTCTTGCTTAAATGTGCAAGGCTGTTTACATGGGTTATCTCACTTTTTACTCTCACATCAGTCCAATTGGGCTGGCATTATTATACTCATTTCCATATAGAAAAAAATAAAGTTCAGGGAGGCTGGTTGAATAAGTGATTCAAAGTCACACTACTACCTTATAAGAGCAGGCATTCGAATCTAGATCTACATAGCTCTAAAGTCCATTCTCTTTGCATCGTGCCTCGTCTGTGGCAAGACTTCTCTTTATTTTCAGCTATGCTTATCAGAGGGTGCCAATAATTTTGAGTCTTGACGCCACTGACAAAATGATCTGGCATTACAAGTCCACAACCTGGTGGGAATGGCTTAAATTTGCCTTAACTGTAGCTTGCTCTTTTCATTGCCTTTGGGTATTTTTATTCCGATGTTAACAGATGAAGAAACTGGAGTAGTGAAGTTAAGTAAGTTATGGTTACACAGAACACAAATTGCCACTGGAGTTCAGAGCTTCAACATATACATTTTGGGGGAACATAAACATTCAGTCCATAATACCCCAAATGTTCATGGCTTAACACAATAGAATTTAGTGAAGTCCAACCTGTATTCCTTGGCAGGAAGTTTTCAATATGGGTCATGTACAAAGTTGCGATTGATCCCCGCGTGATACATAGTAGTTTCTACATCAGGGAGTGATGTGTAGTTATTTCTAAGCTAGCTCTGAATATAGCTCCTCTTGATCTAGAGTCTTAAGAATTACAAGATGAACTGTCTGCATACTCAGTATATAATATATAATCGTGTAAGATATAGGATAACCCCAATAAACATGCCCATTCAGAAAGAAGATGAATGGGAACACATAGCAGTCTGTGGTCCATTAAAATTCTGAAATCTCTCCATGTTATAAGGGTCCCCTACCCTAGGGATAGGGAATGTTCCTTAATTGGGTAATTCTGCTTTCTGGAAGGTGCTGCTCAGTCCATTGTTCTCTGTGTCTCTCAGGTCTTCCCTTTTGAAGAGTATTCCTTTCCAATATTCCTCTTGGTCTCACCTAAAATGAACGTTGGAGAATATGCCCTCCCTACAGGCCGAGTAGCTTTTTTTCTACCCTGCTTTATGTCTGAGGAAGGTTGGAGGCCAGGAGTTGTTCTAAAACTCAGAAAGTCTCAGATATTTCTAGTCTAGGCTCGTGATTTATTTGACAGAATAATGTTCTTGTAAACTTAATAGGCATTTAATCTGATTCCAGGTACTTTTATTTGCCTATCACACACTAGTTCTTTTCTAGACATACTCATATTTTCTGTATATCTTTTCCTTCTTATCATCTGATTCTTCTCTGTTACTCTCACTCTCATCTTATTATGATCTCTTGGTGTTTCACCTTAATTGGAGTACCTTGGACTTACCAGACTTTGGTGGCAGAAGCATACCCTTAATTTTTTCCCTTGGGTCATTTTGACCAACTGAAAGCATATACTGGGTGTCAAGTCAATTTATTCACAAACCTTAGCTTTCATCTTTGCCAGAGACTCAGTTTTAATCAGTTTTAATTCTCTGCTTTATCTTTTACTATTTAGGTTTGAGGAGAGTTACCTCTGTCAACCCTATAAATCACCGAATTTGTACATTCTTTCTAAATCGTATATTTCTGCTTATTACCAACCAGTTCTTTTCATGGGCTTCTCATTTTCTTGTGATACCTCATTGAATGCAGGCAACACCAACTAGAACATTTTGCTAAACTTCTTTCTAACTTTCCCTTTAGGATCACAAGTTCATCAGCTATATAATCTTCCATCTAAGTTATTTCAGGTGGCAGGTCTGTCAGATGTTTTGCCATGGCATAGTACTGGACAACCATATTTTCAGCCTTTGAAAAGAGTTTCCTCATTACCTGTTGCCTGAACCCAGTGCCACATTTGTTAGGTTTTATTGTTATGGCAGCATCTCACTGGTAGGTACTAATTTCTGCATTTTTCAGGGTAGGCCAGATTATGATATATAAACAAAAACTCCCAAATCTCAGGCTTACTAAACTGAATTTATTTTTCTTTCATGCTACATGCTTAGTGTGGGTTGGGTAACAGGTTTTGTTCATAATAATCACTAAGGAATCAAGGCTAGTGGAGGTTTCATGTAAAAACTTTCTTCCAAAATCATAGGGTGACCAAGCCATTCTCATTTGTCTGGATCTTTCCCAGACTTAGCACTGAAAACCCTGCTTCCCATGAACCCAGTCAAACCAGAGAAGTTTGTCTGGTATTGTTGTGATCTTGAATCTTGAAGTCCTGTGTCCCAGGAAATCCCTCAGTTCTGGGAAAATTGGGGTGGTTGGTCACTCAACACAATCATTACAGTAGTGGGAAGGAAATGTTATGCTTAAGGCATCCACCTAATAATGACACCTGCAACTTCTCCTTCCTCTCACTGGTTAGTGTTAAGTCAGTCGGATGACATTGCCTAAAATCAAGGTGGGCAAAGAAGAGCAACTGACCATGTGTCTGTAAGGCAGAGTCAGAAATATTTAGTGAACAGCGCAAAGAACTACCACACTAGTTCTGTGCCCAGGAAGAAGACAAAATGTATTGATAAGCATCTGGTCAGGTCATAGCATATAAAAGAGATTGTGGTGGTTTAAGATATTAAAACATGAAAAGTTGTACAAATAAAATCAATTTAGAAATGATAAAAGGAGATGTTTAGAAGGAAACCCAGAAAATAAATCAGATCCAAAAGATAACAGATCTGCTGCTGAACTATAAATTTAGCAACAAGTACCGTCTTGGTTCAAGTTAGTATATGTACATATGCATGTGGTGGTGGAAATAATACACGTATAATTTTAAGGTCAGTTACTCTCTGAGAGTGAAATTTTGGAGAATATACAGGCAATGAATGCAAATCAGCCACCTGTGAAAATTGGTCTTTCTGAGCTCTGCAAATGTGAGAATGAACTAAGGATTTCCAAAGCTATCAGTTACTAGAGTATAAGTTCAGAATAGTATTCAATCATTTATTCATCTATCAATTTATTCAGTATTTACTGAGGGACAAAAGCTTTGATAGAGACTAAGGAGGTAGACATAAATGCCCCTCTTCTTATTGGAAGAGATAGATGAACAGGTAAATATGTCAGTTATAGATTGTGATAAGTACAATGAGGGGAATAAACAGGATGACAAGATAGAGAACAAAAAGAGAGGGCAAAGAAGAGGTAGGAAGAATTTTGAATTAGATCATAATGGAGTTTCTCTGTGAGGAAGTCATATAGCTGAAACCTAAAGGGTAGGAATGAGCTGCTAAGGGAAGAGCTGGAATAGCTTTACAGCCGCAAGTGTTAGCAAGTGCAAAGACACTGAGGCTTCAAAGAGGAACCAAATAAAGCCCACATGGCCAGAATGTAGCCATGGGAAAATTGGTACAAAAAGAGGTGGAAGAGGAGGCAAGAGCCAGGCCAGGGTAAGGCGTTTGGACTTTATTCTGATAATAGAAAGATTTTTATTCAGTAAGTGATATGATCTGCTTTTTGTTTTACAAAGAATAATCTGATTACCATTTGGATGATGGATGGAAGAGGGCAAGAGCAAAGGCAAGGAGACTAGTTAGAAGACACTTTTAACAATCTTGGTGAGACGTAGTGGACTTTTGATAAGGGTGGTGGCAATGGGGGTGGAGAGAAGAGGATGAATTTTAGATATAATGTGGAACTAGCAGCAGTGGGACTTGATGATGGATGTAAGGGGGGAAAGAAAGAGAAGGATCAAGGATGACTCTTTAGTTTTTGGCTTGAGCAACCTAATGTGTGGATATACCCTTTAGTGACCTATGAAAAACTTGGAAAGAAACAGTATCTGTGGAAAAATCAAGAATTCTGCTTGGACAGATAATTTGATTTACTTGTTGGACATCCAAGTGGGTGTGTCAAGTAAGCACTTGGATATGTGTTTCTGGAGACCTGGAGAGATACACATTTATGAGACATCAACATATTGATGGTATTATAAGGTCAGGTAGTAGTTAAGAAAAAATAGGGAGAATGTGAAGATACAGAAGAGAAGAAGTCCTTTGCCAATCTGGAAGTACTCCAGCATTTAGAGATTCTGTGGAGACAGAGGAACAGGAAAGGAGATTGAGAAGATGCAGCTCGGTGAGACATAGTGTAGTATAATGGACACCGATGGAGGACGCTGTTTTAAGAAGGAGTAGTGGTGGTGGTGAATTGTGCTAGTGCTGCTGAAATGTTCAATAAGAAAAAACCAAAATAACCATCAAATTTGGCAACATGCAGACTGCAAGAGCAATCTCTATGGAACAGGTTGAGGAATAAGTATAAAATGAGGAAATGGAGACAGTGAGTGCAGATAAAATCTCCAGGCCTAAACTAATCATATCAAATATAAACAGCTGTAATATAATTAAATTGCAACTTAATATACTCCAGTAAATAAAACATTTACCAGTTCATAATTATATTACTTATCTCTAGGTGGAAATTAATTAACAGAAGGTGATAGTGAGTGTAGAACCTAGAAAAGGGAGGCCAAAGTCCAGGAATCTACCAGTTAGTCCAATAGGCTCAGAGGGAGAGTGATGATGAACCGTGAGAGAATTGCTTTCATCACTATAGAGATGGCTTTGGTGAAAAGCAAGGTGAAAAGCAATTCTTCATATTTCACTATTGTCTGATCAAAAATTTCTCCAAGACAGTTTATCTCTCTTCACTTTGATTTCTTGCCTCCCAAACAACCTTCTCACTAATAGTTCTGTGTTCCAAAGTAACTGATACCAGAGAGAAGGGGAAAAAAAAGAGAGGAGTTTTGATGGAAGGCTGAATGGATGGAAGGATTCATTTTGGAGATGACAGTTTTCGGTTTTTGTCTTTTCCTAAGAAACAAGTAAAGACGATAGGATGCAATCAGACACAGCAAAATATGTAGTAATGGACCAAGTGTGGAGCTTGGGCTGCCATAACAGGGTACAACAGACTGGATGGCTTAGACAACAGAAATATATTTTATCACACTTCTGGAGGTTGGAAATCCAAGATCAAGGTGCCGACAAATTCAGTTTCTGGTGACACCTCTTTTCCTGGCTTGCAGACTGCCTTTTCCCTGTGTCCTCACATGACCTTTCTTGTGTGTGTGTATATGTGTGCACACGCGCACAGAGAGAGATTTCTGATGTCTTTTCCCCTTCTTATAAGAACACCAGTCCTATCCGATTAGGGTCCCACCCTTATGACCTCATTTAACCTTCATTACCTAAAGGCCCTGTCTTCAAATACAGTCACTTTGGGAGTTGGGGCTTCAACATATGAATTTGAGGGGAAGACTATTCAGTTCATAACAGATGGTTTTGCTTTTCTCAGAAAAGGAGGATGCATTTCCTATTGACTTTATGTAATAAAAATGGAAAGATTGTGTACCCACACTACAGTTTGATTCCATTCTAAAGCAAGACATAGCAGCCTGGGATTGGAAATTCGTATATATGCCAGAGGTTAAACAGGATTGGAAATTGCATTAGTAGACATAAACAAGAATGTCTGAGAGAGTGGGGGTAGATGTGGGGAGGAGAAAATATTGTTAATGATGGCATCCTCAAAATGGCGGGCCATTGGATTTAAACTAATGCTTTCCTAACTCTTTTCATGTCATGGCAGGAAAATGACATAGAAATGAAATTTGTGTGGCATTTGGAGGCATCTTTATAGGTCTTGGAAAAAATTTTGTACTATCAGTTTTACCATTTAGTAACATACACTTAATGAGAATAATGAATAGCAAATACTACAGAAGATATTACTGTTGCATTTGTCTGCAATTTTAAATAAAATCCTTTAAAATGTTTTAATGGAAAACTTCAATTTGTTTTCTGAGCATATCTTATATTGTTTTCTGAGCTTATCACCTTTTTTTTTTTAACCAGTTACGGCAGTTTATCATAAAGTTAAACACACACTTAGCATATGACCAGTAATTTTGTTCCTAGGTGTCATGCAAGAGACATGAAAAGTTATGCCCACATAAAAAACTATGTGCAATGTTTATGACAACTTTATAATCACCAAAGATGGAAGCAATCCAAATGTCCATCAATTGGTGAATAAAGCAATTGTGGAACATCTATACAATGAAACATCACTCAGCAATAAAAAGGAACAAACTGTTGATACATGGAACAACATAGATAAATCTCACTATTTCGCAAAGTGAAAGATGCCAGACTCAAAAGTCTACAGAGCATATCATTTTTAATAGCAGGATTTTCCCCCTAGAATAGCCATGAGCAATTACTGATCAAGACTTGTAAGTGATCATCCATTTAAATTCCTGATAATCATTATTGATGGAACAAATAAGTATATAATAAAAAATTAAAACAAAATTTTAGGACAAAATTTTATAGGAATTGAAATCAGTTCCAAAAATCACTTAAAAAAAGCTTTTTTCTGTCTTTTTTCATTGACAAATGTAATGGACTTTTTCTAAGATAGTGGAAAGAGATTTCAAATCCAATTAAACTTTTCCAGACCAAGCATTTAAGTGCATATGCATTGTTAGAAGAATCATCATGTAGCTAGCTTGGTGGCTGCTGAAAGGACAAATTAACCATGACTTGTTTATGATGACAGATTTGGAGATGTAGTCTGCAGCTGTGCCTGCCCTGTGTTCTGCCTGACCTCCTCACCCCAACATTCTGGAGCATGGACTGTATTACTTGGTTGCCTGGAACACAAACTCCTTCAACAGCTTCCTGGTTCACTTGTGGGGAATGGGCAGTGACTGAGTGCTGAAGCAGATTTTGAGGATGTCCAAGTGATAGAAAAAACACATCCTTGTCCACGCTCATCACTGTATGACAAAACGGGAGGCACAAAGGGTTACTCATCATTTTTTGTGGGCAGCACTTGGGTTGCTCCCTGAGGAGCCCCAGAGGAGGTTGCTATCTGCCAGAGGTTACCAAGTGGTGCTGTAGTTGATCCAGGCCCCACCGTGCCTCCCCAAGGTTAAAGAGGACATCATTTCAGGGAACTCTGTTTAAGTTTTGTAAAGAGGTGACTCAAATCAGAAGAGGGATGATGGTTTCAAGGAACTAGGAGAAGTTGTAATAAGGAAAAAGAGCAGGATCTTTTACGCAGAGCTTAAATTCTGAAAACCCTATCCATTTTCTTTTTTCCCCCCATTTTGTCTATCATATAAAAACACAACATGCCATATTTATTTAGAGCAGTGGATTATCCAACTCTATCCTTTTCGAATACTAGCACCAAGAAATATTTTATAGGAAAACATAATTCTATTCAAACAAGGAATAAAACCAAATTTGCTTACTTTTCTTAACAACCTATTATAGATAAGTCATCTGTGAATTTGTGTCAATCTTTTTGAATATACTACAATACTCTTCTAGTATTTTTAAACAGCTTTATTGAGATATGATTCACATACCATATAATTCACCCCTGTAAAAGTGTACAATTTTATGATTTTTCATAGGCTCACAGATATGTGCAACTATCACCACATTCAATTTTAGAACATTTTCTTCACCTCAAAAAGAAACTCTGTAAACTTTAGCTATTACCATCCTACTCCCACATAACTTTCCTAGCCCTAAGCAACCACTGATCTACCTTCTGCCTCTATAGATTGCCTGTTCTGGTCTTTTGTATGAATGGAATCATTTGATATGGAGACTTTTGTGACTGACTTCTTTCACTTAACATAATGATTTTTAAGATTCATTTAAACTGTAGTATATATCAGTACTTCATTTCTTTTTATGGCCAAGTAATATTTCATTGTATGAATATACCATACTTTGTTTCTCCATTTGTCCACTGATTGATATTTGGGTTTTTCCCCCCCATATTTTGGCTATTATGAATAATGCTGCTATAAATATTCTTATACAAGTTTTTGCATGGGTATGTATTTTCATGTCTCTTGAGTGTATATCTAGAAGTGGAATTGCTGGGTCATGTGGTAACTCTATGTTTAATTGTTTGAGGGACTACCAGAATGTTTTCCAAAGTGGCTACATCATTTTATACTCTCATCAAAAGTGTATGAGTGCTCTGATTACATCATCATCAGCTCCTGTTATTATCTGACCCATTAATTCTAGCCATCGTAATGGGTGTGAAGTGGGATCTCATTGTGGTTTTGATTTGCTCCTCCCTGTTGACTAATGATATTTAGAGTCTTTTCATGTGCTTACTGGCTACTTGTATATCTTCCTTAAAGAAAGCCCCATTTAAAAAATTCTTTGCCCACTCTCCAGAAAGTGGGCATAGAGGGAACCTACCTCAACATAATAAAGGGAAGTATGAAAAACCCACAGCCAACATCATTCTCAATGGTGAAAAAATGAAACCATTTCCTCTAAGATAGGAGCAAGACAAGGTTGCCCACTCTCACTGCTATTATTCAACATAGTTTTGGAAGTTTCAGTGACAGCAATCAGAGAAGAAAAAGAAATAAAAGGAATCCAAATCAGAAAAGAAGAAGTAAAACTGTCACTGTTTGCAGATGACATGATACTATACATAGAGAATCCTGAAGATGCTACCAGAAAACTACTAGAGCTATTCAATGCATTTGGTAAAGTAGCAGGATACAAAATTAATGCACAGAAATCTCTTGCATTCTTATACACTAACGATGAAAAATCTGAAAGAGAAATTAAGGAAACAATCCCATTTATCATTTCAATAAAAGGAATAAAATACCTAGGAATAAACCTTCCTAAGGGGACAAAAGACCTGTATGCAGAAAACTAGAAGACACTGATGAAAGAAATTAAAGACTATACAAACAGATGGAGAGATATACCATGTTCTTGGATTGGAAGAATCAACATTGTGAAAATGACTATACCACCCAAAGCAATCTACAGATTCAGTACAATCCCTGTGAAGCTATCAATGACATTTTTCACAGAATTAGAACAAAAAAATTTAAAATTTGTATGGAAAAACAAAGACCCCAAATAGCCAAAGCAATCTTGAGAAAGAAAAATGGAGCTGGAGGAATCAGGCTCCCTGACTTCAGACTATAATACTATACTACAAAGCTACAGTAATCAAAACAATATGGTACTGGCACAGAAACAGAAATATAGATCAATGGAACAGGATAGAAAACCCAGAGATAAACCCATGCACATATGGTCACCTTATCTTTGACAAAGGAGGCAAGAATATACAGTGGAGAAAAGACAGCCTCTTCAATAAGTGGAGCTGGGAAAACTGGACAGCTACATGTAAAAGAATGAAATTAGAACAC
This sequence comes from Neophocaena asiaeorientalis asiaeorientalis, assembly GCF_003031525.2. Taxonomy (NCBI): domain Eukaryota; kingdom Metazoa; phylum Chordata; class Mammalia; order Artiodactyla; family Phocoenidae; genus Neophocaena; species Neophocaena asiaeorientalis. The sequence continues at coordinate 5,959,006 of NW_020175410.1, forward strand.
TTCCTAACACCATACACAAAAATAAACTCAAAATGGACTAAAGACCTAAATGTAAGGCCAGACACTATAAAACTCTTAGAGGAAAACATAGGCAAAACACTCTATGACATAAATCACAGCAAGATCCTTTTTGACCCACCTCCTAGAGAAATGGAAATAAAAACAAACAAATGGGACCTAATGAAACTTAAAAGCTTTTGCACAGCAAAGGAAACTGTAAACAAGATGAAAAGACAGCCCTCCTAATGGGAGAAAACATTTACAAATGAAGCAACTGACAAAGGTTTAATCTCCAAAATATACAAGCAGCTCATGCAGCTCAATATCAAAAAAACAAACAACCCAATCCAAAAATGGGCAGAAGACCTAAACAGACATTTCTCCAAAGAAGATATACAGATTGCCAACAAACACATGAAAGAATGCTCAACGTCACTAATCATTAGAGAAATGCAAATCAAAACTACAATGAGGTATCACCTCACACCAGTCAGAATGGCCATCATTCAAAAAAATCTACAAACAATAAATGCTGGAGAGAGTGTGGAGAAAAGGGAAGCCTCTTGCACTGTTGGTGGGAATGTAAATTGATACAGCCACTATGGAGAACAGTTTGGGGGTTCCCTAAAAAACTAAAAATAGAACTACCATATGACCTAGCAGTCCCACTACTGGGCATATACCCTGAGAAAACCATAATTCAAAAAGTCATTTACACAATGTTCATTGCAGCACTATTTACAATAGCCAGGACATGGAAGCAACCTAATTATCCATCGACAGATGAATAGATAAAGAAGATGTGGCACATATATACAATGGAATATTACTCAGCCATAAAAAGAAACGAAACTGAATTATTTGTAGGGATGTGGATGGACCTAGAATCTGTCATAGAGAGAGAAATAAGTCAGAAAGAGAAAAATACTGTACGCTAACACATATATATGGAATCTAAAAAAAAAATCGTTCTGAAGATCCTAGGGGCAGGATGGGAATAAAGACGCAGACGTAGAGAATGGACTTGAGGACATGGGGAGGGGGAAGGTAAGCTGGAATGAAGTGAGAGAGTGGCATAGGCATATATACACTACCAAATGTAAAAGCAGCTGCATAGCACAGGGAGATCAGCTAGGTGCTTTGTTACCACCTAGTGGGGTGGGATAGAGAGGGTGGAGGGAGACGCAAGAGGGAGGGGATATGCGGATATTTGTTTACGTATAGCTGATTCACTTTGTTGTACAGCAGAAACTAACACAGCATTGTAAAGCAATTATACTCCAATAAAGACGTTAAAAAAAAAAGAGAGAGACATGTACCACAATATCCATTGCAGCACTGTTTAAAATAGCCAGGACATGGAAGCAACCTAAGTGTCCATGGACAGATAAATGGATAAAGAAGATGTGGCACATATATACAATGGAATATTACTTGGCCATAAAAAGAAACGAAATTGAGTTATTTGTAGAGTAGCATTGACATATATACACTACTAAATGTCAAATAGATTGCTAGTGGGAAGCTGCTGCATAGCACAGGGAGATCAGCTCAGTACTTTGTGACCACCTAGAGGGGTGGGATGGGAGTGGATAGGGAGGTTGGGAGGGAGGCGCAAGAGGGAGGAGATATGGGGATATACGTAGAGCTGATTCACTTTGTTATGCAGCAGAAACTAACACAACATTGTAAAGCAATTATACTCCAATAAAGATGTTAAAAAAATTCTTTGCCCATTTTAAAAATTGGGTTATTTGTCTTTTTTAAAATGAGTTGTAAGAATTCTTTATATAACCAAGATGTAAGTTCCTTATCCGATATATGATTTACAAGTATTTTCTCTCATTGTGTGTGTTCTTCTTACTTTTTTGACGGTGTCTTTTGAAGCACAGACGTTTTTAATTTTAATGAAGTCAAATTTATCTATTTTTTCTTTTGTTGCTCATGATTTAGTGTCATATCTAAGAATTCTTTGCCAAATTCTATGTTTTCTATGAGTTTTATAGTTTTAGCTTTTACATTTAGGTCTTTGATCCATTTTGAATTAAGTTTGGTATCTGTTGTTAGGCAAGGATGTTTTGATCACCTCCTATTTACCCAGTTGGTGAGGGAGGTATCACCTATCATAGATAGTATGAGATGGCTGAACACATGATATCCAGCACTAGACAGATGAAATCAAATAGATGTTTATTAATCAATCATACTTGCAGCCCCAGGGAGGGACACAGCATATCATACAGGGTCACATGGGGGTTGCGCTTTAGAATAGTAGGAATAAGTAGAGGCTGTGGAAGTCCGACTTCATAGCATCCAGAGGATGAGGTGATCCCTGTTTCCCATGGGAGGTCATTGGCTTGTTTGTGATTGGCTTGTTTGAATTTCAAGGTCTGGCAGAGAGATAAAACCCATTAGACTGAGGACTGAGTGGGTTGCAGCTGGTGCAGCTGATAGAGGAACTAGTCAGATGGGAAGCCTTTCCTGCTGGGTGGGGGGGCATATCTCACAAGAGCAAGGAATCTCATGCTTAGGACTTTGGGGCCCTGTGAGGCTCAAAGAAGTCAGTGCAGCACAGGAAATGTTAGACTTATAATACAAAGAAAACAACTTCAGTTTTTTGTATGTAACCATCCAGTTGTTACCAACCAGCACCGTTTGTTGAAAAGATTATTCCTTTCCCATTGAATGATGTTGGCACCCTTGTCAAAAATCAGTTGACCCATAGATGTATATGTTTAATTCTCAATTTTCAATTCTATTCCATTGATCTATAAGTCTATTTTTTCCTGGTACCACACTGTCTTGATTTCCATTGCTTTGTATTACATTTGGAAATTGGAGAGTGTGAGTCTTTCTACTTTTTCTTCTTTTCCAGAATTGTTTTGGCTAAGTAGCTAATATGTTTTGGAGATTATATTGGAATCGTAAAAGTGGGCTGAGATCCATGTAGAAGAACATAGCTATTATAGACTAAGGAAGGGTTTGCTTCTATCCTATAAATCTTCCTCTTCAAGAGAGTGACAGCGGTAAAAAGGAAGTACATATCTATGATAGAGAAAAATCCTCCTGTTAGACAGAATTAGCCCTGGGTGATGAGGTACTGATGAAGCGGGAGATGTCCAAACAATATAGCCATGTAAAGTGAATTAATTTTCCATGTAAATTGAATTAATTGTAATAGGTAAGAGAGTGATTAGTTCTAGTCATTAAGTGTTTCCAGATACAGTTAGGATTGCACTTTCCTGTACCTGGAGGTGACTTGCACTGAATAATGAAATGTGAACAGAAGTGATCCAAGTCACTTCTAGGTAGAAGCTGTAAAAGCCTGTGCCCCTGTGTGATGACAACCCCAGCTGACACCCTTACCCCCACCCCTGTCCCACCAGCTGATCTGCAATAGACTATATGAGAGTATTTTTGTTATTGCTGGACAACTTATCCTGTCCTGACTGTACAAAAGCCATTGGTTTGGCAGTTCATGGAAACTTTTTTTGAAAATCTGAATATATAAAGTAGGTTGATCGAATCTTTACCACAAGCTTAACTGCTCCTCCAAAAATGGGCTAACCTGTAGTAGATAATTAAGGCACAGTTGAAATAACATTGCATTGAACCTGTGGGCTGTAGCTGCTGAGGTATCTACCTACCATCAACACATCATCAATCAGTGTAAGCTATCCTGTCATTAGCTGAGTTTGGCATAAGCCAGAAGACTTGAAACTCAAGACTAGGTCTGAGAATTGGAGATGGTTTGCTTCCTCCAACTTTAGAGTTAAATGAGTTAGGAGCAACTGGTTCTAGTTTTACAAAACCAGATTTAATATGAGACTTGTTAACCATGTCAACTGAAAAAGAGAAAAGAGCAGCCCATGTAACACTTTTTGTTTTTAACATTTTAACGAGATTTGAATACAAATATACACATATCATATAATTAAGTTACATTGTTAACTTCTTTAGCATTTTATTAAAATAATGTTTATATCTGATACTTCATATAGAACAAAAATTCCACTATACTTAACTATGTAAATTAGCCCCCAAACAATTAGTTTGTTATCTTTAGCTATAAACAGATATGACAAATTCAAGCTGATTTGGGAAGTTATTTAATCAGTTAGAGACAAAATGTGTGCAAATGAAAATGAAATGTCATATCTTACAAATCAATTTCGAGCTGAAATAATATAATTTCTACATACAATTTGAGCTTCCCATAAATATTAACAATGCAAAGTCAAAGCTATCTTTACCTTTATATCACACTTTGATATTTTTCAAGGATATGCTAATGTGAGTTACAGAAAATGAGACTCCATGTATAAAATTTACCAGAATGAAACTTAGAAGGAAAAAAATACAAGTTATATATTTTCCTTCAATTAGGTTTATTGCATATTTATATTTAATATACGGATTTTACATTTAAATTACACTTACAAAAAATAAAAGCTAATATTTATATGTTCCTCACCATGTGCTGACCTTGTGCTAAGTGTTTTATGTATTTTTTTATCTTTACAATTAGCCCATAAGGTAGACACTATCATTATCATACCAGTTTTATAATAAAGAAACAGACACTCAGAAAGTTTAAATAACCTGCCCGTGATTATACTGCTAATAAATGGTGAGGCTGGAATGAATCCTTGTCTTTCTGACTATAAGACTCATATTCTTACGTTATAAGACTTATGCTATAATACTCCTGCTGCCTCCCATAATATTTTCATATTAATTTAACTAAATTCTGGAGAGCTGTATGACTAATAAAGAAAATACAAATAAAGTAAAAACATTTCAGATTAATACTGCTTTTTCAAATGGAAATTTTATGTGGCTTTTTCCAGTGTACATTTAAAAATCTCAATAGATGATTGAACAAGATGTCTGTACTTAGATTTTTCTCTAAGAATGTTGAAAAGTTTGATAAGATTAGTAGAAGAAGAGAAAACAATTAACTGTCCATTCAAGCTCAGAAGCTTTTATTTGTTTTTTTAAATCTGGCTTGAAAAAGAGGTAACTTGAATTGATTTAGGAGCAAACTTAAGACTGTTTCTTTTTTAAAATTAATTTATTATTTCTTTATTTTATGGAAGTATAGTTGATTTACAATATTATATTAGTTTCAGGTGTACAACATAGTGATTCAATATTTTTGTAGGTTATACTCCATTTAAATTTATTATAAAATATTGGCTATATTCCCTGCGCTGTACAATATATCCTTGTAGCTTATTTTTATTCATACTAGTTTGTACCTCTTTATCCCCTACCCTTATCTTGTCCATGCCCCGTTTCCTCTCCCACTGATGTCCACTAGTTTGATTTCTATATCTGTGAGTCAGAAGCATACTGTTGCTTTGTTCTGGAAAAAAAACTGCTGTGGGCCATTTTGTTACACAAAACTACCAAGGAAATTTGAGGAGTTTGGGAATCTCTGGCTCTAAGGGACTAAACTGTCCTTATAGGGAATCATTATTTTTCTAGGAGTAGGCATGTCTGCATTTCTGAAGAAAGTGTTTCCTTTCGAGAAGAGATTCTTTCTCTATGTATGTCATTAAGCACAGCTGTGCCTGCTAACTGGCTTGCTGAGATTGTGTACTTGCTTTAGCCCCAGCTCACAGGCAATCTGCACCTGCGGACAGGAAAAGTCAATTCATTGGACAAATACCTATAGAACATCATCTATGGATCAGACACTGTGGAAGATGCTAGAATACAGAAGGAAAAGTAATACAAAAATCCATATAGTCTATATTCTAGTAGAAGAAGGCAGATAACAACAATAAGTAAAAATGTATATCCGATGTTGATAAGTGCTCTGGAGAAAAATAAAGTGGAGCAGGGAGTGGGGAATGTGTTGAACGGATTCACAATGTTTATATATTTATTTAGAAATTACTTTAAACTTACAGAAAAAAACAAAAATACTACAAGAAACTACTGTTGTTGCAAACCATTTCAGAGTAAGTGGCTATCACTCCTGACTACTTTACTACAAACAAAGATGTTCTGCTATACAACCATAATACAGCCATCAGAATCAGGGTATTAGCACTGATCCTTTACTGCCATCTCACCCCGTTTCATCAGTTGTCCCAGTAATGTTCTTTATACAATAGGACCCTATCCAGGATCACATATTACATTTAGTTGTCATGTCTTTTTTTTTTTTTTTTTTTTTTTTTTTTGCAGTACGCGGGCCTCTCACTGTTGTGGCCTCTCCAGTTGCGGAGCACAGGCTCCGGACGCGCGGGCTCAGTGGCGATGGCTGACGGGCCCAGCCTCTGCGGGGCGTGTGGGATCCTCCCAGACCGGGTCACGAACCCGTGTCCCCTGCATCGGCAGGCGGACTCTCAACCAGTGCGCCACCAGGGAAGCCCCTGTCATGTCTTTTTAATGTCCTTCAATCAAAAACAGTTTTTCATCAGTGGGGGTATTCTTTCACAATATATATGTATATCAAATCATCACATTGCACGTGTTAAATATCTTACAATTTTATTTGTCAATTATACTTCAGTAAAGCTGGGGGGAAAACCTAGTTTTTCAGTGTTTCTTTGACTTTCATTCTTGTCACTTGTGAAGATTACTGGCCAGTTTGTAGAATGTCCCTGTGTATGGGTATATCTAATGGTTCCTCATGGTTAGATGCCAATTATACATGTAAGAATGCCACATAAGTTAAGTTGTGTTCTTATTTCATCCTGTCAAGTGATAGGTGATTTCAATTTGTCTCATAATTGGTAATGTTGACTTTGATCACTTCATTAAGAAGACATCTGTGAGGCAATCTCCACTGTAAAGTTACTGTTTTTCCTTTTGTAATTAAAAAAGCATTTTATGGGGAGGTATTTTGAGAGTATGTAAATATCCCATTTTGCACCAATTTTCATCCAATAGATTTAGCATCTGTTGATATTTCTTGGTTGATTATTACTATGATGGTCCATGACTTTCATTATATTTATTGGTTATTCTATTGATACTATAGAGAAAATCTTTTTCTTCTCTGCATTTATTTATTATTTTAAAACTTTATATCAGGATGAATTCATGAATTTTGTTTTATTCAGCAAATTATAATTTTTAGCATTATTATTAAATTCTTACTCAGATTTTCCCAGATTTGGCCAGTGGGGGACCCTTTCAAGCTGGCACCTGTGTCATATTGACAAAACCCCTTATCTTGTAATTTCTCTGCCCAGCTCTGTAATCAGCAACTTTCAAAGATCCCTGGACCCCGTAAGTGGATAATGACACTGGATATTTGGAAACTAAGATCTGAGTACTAGGTATGCTTATGGCTAGTAAGGTATTGCTGCTCCCAGATCTTTTTAGTGGACAGAGCTGGGGTTATATGTATGATTATACACATGTATACATAATACTTATACACACATATTTACATACACATTTATTTCTATATCTGTATATACTGAAAGCATGAGTTAACATTTGCCTCCAGCTCCAATCCAACACCACAGTTCATTTTAGTTTTATCCCTTTCCATATTTGTAACCCCCTTCTTCCCCTGGGAGAAACTTGGCTGCCTTACCTTTAACATATTTATGTGTTAGATCAATCCTCTCTGAGTAGAACCAATCTCCGGATGCTGCTACCAACCTCCTTCCTCATGGCTGAACTTTTCACTCTCCACCCATCTTTTCCTTTTAAGACTTTGACATCTGACTTCAAGCTTCCTCTGCCAGTGGCCCCTGCACTGATGACCTCCTCACCTCATGGATTCGTACACAGTGCACAGGTTTGCTGCCCCTCAACCCCACTCTGCATGAATGTTTACCTTTCTGGGCTTTGGAGTAAATTGTTAGGAAGGCAGGAAGAATACAAGGTTGCCATTTTCAATAGAGTGGTCAGGAAACACCTTGCTAAGAAGATCAGATTTGAGGGAAGGTCTGAAGTTGGTGAGGGAGTGGGTCCTGTGGGTTTTTGGACAAGAGTTTTCCAGGCAGAAGTAGTAACACGTGCAAAGGCCCCGAGGCACAAAGGTGCCCTGTGAATTCAAGGCAAGGAGGCCACCATCACTGGAGCACAGTGAGCAAAGGAGAGAATAGTAGATCAGGTCAGAGAAGTATCAGGGGGCCAGACTCTGTAGGGCCTTGTAGACCATTGTACAGCCTTGGTTTTTCTCTAAGTGAGCTGGAGTGCCATAGGAGGATTTTGAGCAATGGAGTGATGTAATTTGACTTTGGCGTTAAAAGATGACATCGGTTCCTATGTTGAGAATAGACTGTATGTATGTGTGTGGTGATGAGGGGTGGAGGGAGAGGGAAGTTGAAAGCAAGGAGAACAGCTAAAATACTCCTAGAATGATCAGAAGAGAAATTAGCTGTGGAGGTGGTGATAAGTGGCCAGATTTGAAGGCAGAGCTGATGGGATTTGCGATGGGTTAGATATAGAGCTTAGTATGAAAGATATATAGATAACAAATACTTAAGTACTGTAATGTAAGCTTAAGGAAGTCAGGGATTTTTTTTTTTTTTTTTGGTCAGTTTTGCTCACTGTTGTATCCCCAATTCCTAGAACAATACCTGGCATGTATCAAATATTTAACAAGCAGTTGTTGAATAGTTGAATGAAAAAAGTAAAAAGTAGAGAGGGAAAAAAAAAAGTAGAGAGGAATCTGAGTTTTTGTACTTTATGGGGAATTTACATCTTTTCCTTTAATGGCAGGTGTAGAAATTACCACTGAAAAATATTAGGAAACCTATATTTAGTCAACTGATAAAATGTGAGGTGAGTACAATGAAAAGGACTCAAGAAGGCCAATAAAAATATACTTTTAAATATTTACTGTTACCAAAACAAGGAATACTGAAAGGTTATGAATATGTTCAGTGGTTCTTCACTTCAGGGTATCGGTACTCACTTGCTCTGCTTATGTGAATTCTTGTGCATACATGTGAGTGGTAAGAAATTTACTACCTACAAGGAGGAAGAACCAAAATTTGAGTAGGATTTTGCTTAAAAGAATTAAATACGAGCAAATGTGATTATTTTTATTAATACAGGGTCTCCCTTTTTTTGAACTAAAAGAAGCAGATTTGCAGCAAGTATGCTAGAAAATGTACATGGCCTGCAGTCTATCTCATTTATCCCACACCCATAGTGTTAATTGGTACAAAGTTTCTAGAAGGATATTGACAGTATATATATTGGAAATCTTAAACATATTTGTGATAGTTGATACCACGATTCCCACTCCGTATCCCCTTAGGGTTGTTTATGTACATGGATTGGCCTACTTCACCAGCCTGGTTACACAAAATGTCACATTTAGTTTAAAAAATTTACATAATTCACGTAAATTTCTCACACCTCTGCATGCTCAATGCAGTAGAACATCTGGTCACTCACTTTTGAAGTTGCTTGCATATAAATTGTTGAAAAATTTAGTAGGTTTAATTGGCCAAAAGGGATTGTCTTTCCCAGGGATTCTCTAGGCAGAAAGACAACATAAGAATGTGACTAACCCTCTGGTTTATCTTGCCACTGTAACATTTTATTCCGCCCACACTAATACTATCCATGTCCTTGGCTATGATAATGGCATTATCACTATGATAACCGGCACAGGCCACAGTAGTTCCGTTTGGAGATCTTACTCTCTTACTTAGTCTTACGGTCAGGCATCAGTGACCCACTATTTAGTACCCACAGATGTAGCTTTTATGTAATTAAATTATTAAAATATAAATTATTATAATTTATATATTATAAAATGTTACACATGCTTATAGATAATACAAAAACTAACAGCCAACTAACATTTCAGACCATTTCTTTTCTTTCTGTATTATTGGGATCTTACTGTAATTCTTCTTTTTTTAATGTTCAGCTATTGCACCTTAATATTATATTATTTTTCTAAACTTTTGGGTTTTTTTAAAACATAATTTTTAATAATCACAAAATATACCATTGTAATTACATGTTACCAAAATTTATTCAAATAAACCCTGATTGTTGGACATTGAGGTCATTTTTGTCACTTTTTCCTTTTGATCTGTTCCTATGCTGGGATTTCAGTTGAGCAGGTGAAGGGATTAAAGAATTGGACTCTTGAAAGGAACCATTGATGGGCGTCAGAGTTGGGCAAATGAACTGAGGTGTAAAAGAATCTGTTGCATGTATAGACATGATCATTAGCCCCATTATAGCCCTAACTTTAAAATCATGTTCTGACTCAGGCCTGGAGGTGGAGGAGTCACAGAATAGTGGCACCAATTACATGTCACAATTTTTTTTTCAGGTTGTGTTTACATGATGCTGAAACCTACTGAGTAATTAAATTCAACAGAAGTATGACATTCTTGTTTCAAATCCTGCCATGCTACTAATGGCTACTAGAGGGCAGCAGAAGCCAGGAACTGGCAGGAAAAGCAATAGCATGAATAGGCTGAAGAGGCCCAGGTTCCCTCTGGGGAACCATCTGTTCAGGGTTGAGACAGAAGATTGGGTTCAAGGAGTCTGCAATAAGGTCTTTTCAGTTACTTGAGAAGGCAACAAAATAAAGGAATAACAAGAGTGTTAAAAGGGTTAGGTACTTATCAGACACTTACCTTAAACCTTTTGGAGGATTGAAACAAACAAATGGAGACTAACAAGAATCACCAAGTTTAAGCCAAAAGCCATGGGTTACCAGGTTATTCATTCGATGGAGAGGGTAGAGTTAAAGCTGTGGTAAGATTTGAAGTGAGTGTATCAGGAAAGCAAGATGTCTGTACAGAACTGGTGATGTCAGAGGGCTATGACAACATGACATCATCTGAGCAGACCCTCCATAGAAGAGCCCACTTGAGAGGGCAGCAACTGAGCAAATGTTAAGGCATAAGAACCTTGGGAGGTTTGGAAGCTATAGAAAGAGGTAACATTTTAGTAAAACGGTTTCTAACTTATGGTAGTAGAAAGAACATTGGGCAGGAGTCCTGAGAGCTGGATTTAAAGTCTATCCACTAACTAGTTATATGACTGTGAACAAGTGATTTAGATTTCTTGGGCTTCTGGTTTATCATGGACAAATTGGGGGGTTGGACTGGATGAATTCTAAGATACCTAAGATATCTGAAATTCTAGGAGTGAATTGATTGGTGATTAGTCATCAAAACTATCACCCAGTTACACTGTGCAGGTAGAGTGAGATAGCAGTCCAGCATCCATCTTTCCTTAGTCTCTACAAACTGTCTTCATGTAGCTAGCCAGAGAGTGTTAACAATCCCACCATTTCTTATTTGTACTTCTGCAAAAAACAGAAGCCAGACTACTTGATGTTTCATACTGTGTACTCATGTAAGAGGAAGAAGGAACAAGGTTTCCCAGAATTTGATGATCCTGTTTTAAATACACTGGTGTGTGCCTTTGGGAAATCTTTAAAAAAAAACCCAGAAAAACAAAAAAAACTAAAAGAATGCACAAAAACTCACTCTTGCAGTTCAAACTCTTTAGTTGTTGACACTTTGAGTTAGAGTTAGGATGACTAAAGGATCTTCGGGATATTTTAGACTTTTCTAATCAGAGCTTATATTTTTGAATTCTAAAGTACTAGATAATTATAAACACATTGTCAAAATGTTCATTTCCTTAACTATCACTGTAGGATTACAAATAATTTTTTATTTTCAAATTTCTTTTAAATTTATTTGTGACCTTATTTTAAAGTGGAAGTTATTGCTGCTTGAACTTTATAAGTTTATGAAAGAGTTTAATAGGTAGATAAGTCTGAGGAAGCTGTTTTATAGTTATTACACTACAAACATTTTTTGAAAACCACCTCTTGTGAGTAGACATGGAAGAATGTAGAATATAGACATTTAAAAATTTCAAACAACTTTAAATCTGCTTTAAATAAAATCTGATCTGCTTTTTCATCTAATTTATACAAAGAATTCAAAAATCTTATTAAAAATGATGCATAGTTATATTGATTTTTAAAGCAGGAAGATATCATAGGCTTGTCTGGTACAAGTGGTTCTCGACCTTTTTACTGCCAAAGGCTCCTTTAATTAATTTTTCTCCAGTGATTCAACATTTTGAAATATTTTGTCTATTTTTCCTCACCAAAAGCACTCCTTAAATGATAATTAGGTTTTTCATTTTAAATTAATCTGAACACATACAACTGCTGATCTCTTCAGCATGAGTTCAGCAATGACACCATCCTGAGATGATGAATTTCTACCATATAAAAATTCTAGTATTTAATGCAGACTTACTGTGAGAAAATACACTAATTCTATTATAGTTTTGAGATTTTGAAGATAGCTCCAGGACTCTAGTGGACCCTGGGGAACTATTTCTTTTCCCTACCGCTCTCAGTTTACAGAGAAGTAACTCAATCATTTGTTTAGAGTTATGCTGATACAACTGCGGTGCTCTATCTGCAATATTGGGTGTTCCCTCTTCTTTAGGAGTTTATGGTAATGGATGCAGTAAAGTTTATACTTCTCACAAAAAAGTGAATCTAGAAACTTGGGTTTGGTGATTTTTTTCTCTGTTTTTTGTTTTTTCTTAGATGACACTTAAACTGAACAAATCTAAGTTTAGGGGGCATCTCAGGTAGCAGATTTAAGGAACTAAATTCTGGATATTTCCTGGAATATAAGTTCCAAGATATTGTCCTTTACTGTCGTTTTCTTTTTGGAATCCTTTAAGAATAAGAGTTGAGAGATTATTTTGTTTTAGCAGCCTGTTGATGTGACTGTCATTTCATTACTTAAAATTTATTAGATACTAACGTTGCAAAATAGAAAATCTTTAAATTCTGACTCCATAGAAGGCAAATAGTAACACTGCGCTTGCGTGTGTGTGTTTGTGTTTGTATTTGCTGATTGCAGACCAGCCTTCCCACTCCTGCGCATAAACATGTATCACACGTATGGTTTTCAAGAAGTGAGAATGAAGAGTATTTTGAGTACTCCTGAAACACCAAAGTATAGGTTACCTATACCTCCCACTCATGGAACTGAGTGGAACTATCTCTAGCTCTTTCTTTCCCTCCATATATATAGCCAAAGCTATCTCTTGCCATTCGCTACCATGATGCCTAGAAGTCCCATATCAACCTTTTTTTTTTTTAAATCAAAATATGCAAAAATGTCATCTTGGAGGGTTAAGACAATAATTTATTGTCAGCATAACCAAGTTAACATGAACTATTTTGTTAACCAACAGAGAATAGGGATGAGAAAATTTGGAAATTTGGAAGAGTGGTAAGATGAAGGACAATGGAACTTAGAATGCTCAAGTGACAGGCAATGACAGCCAGAGTTGAAATCAAAGAATAAATGAATTTTGTCTTATTCATAATTTTAAATTAGTAATATACAGAGAATTCATGTTTGGAGGAAAATCAAGCTTTTAAGAACATATTTGAAAATGCCATATTTTTGTAACCTGTTTTTGATACTAATCTAGCATAGGAACCCTCACTGCTAGACCTTGCTATTAATATGCAGTCATCACTAGAGTAAAATGAAAATTATACATATATTTAAAGATAAACAATTTAAAAACTACTCCAGTCTTATACATGAAAAAACTCATAATATTTGTATTTTATATTTGCATTCAGAGAATATTTAGATAAGGCCATCTTTAGAAACAGAATTAAATAATTTGACTAAAAACATTTAGAACTCTTCAATGGCAACGATTAAAAAAAAACCAAAACACTTAGAACTCCTTGGGAACAGACCATTGCAGGGTTTTATAGAATCTTGCGGCTCATACTTGCATGGTTCATTAGTGACAAAACTCTGGCCTAGAGTCAGGTTTCCTGCTTCTCTCTCTTTTTTTAAAGTACATTTATTTATGTATTTATTTAGGCTGCATTGGGTCTTCGTTGCTGTGTGCGGGCTTTCTCTAGTTGTGGCGAGCGGGGCTACTGTTCGTTGTAGGTTGCAGAATCAAACCCGTGTCCCCTGCATTGACAGGTGGATTCTTAACCACTGCGCCACCAGGGAAGTCCCTACTCCTCCTCTTGAGATACTCAATTCACAAAGCAGGGCCTCCTGAGGAACTGAAAATAAACCTAAATTTAAAATGTTTTAGTTTCTCTGTTTAGTAATAACAGGTACCACTTTTCATCAAAGTCCTGTCATGAGCCAGGTGTTTACATGGATCGACTGCAGTCTTTACAGCCACCCTATAAGGTGGTGATAGCTAACATTGAGAGATAGAATAGCACAGAGGTTAAGAGCACTGGTTCTCCGTCACATAGAATAGTGTCTGGTACCTGTCTGGATTCGAGTTGCACACTTTTGCTTAATGGCTGAGCGACCTCCATTTCTTCATCTTTACGATCTAGATAAGTAGTACCTATCCCATAGTGTTGCTGTAAGTGAGAAAGAGGCGAGCAACACCTGAGAGCCAGGAGCTGGCCCATTTCTATCAGCTAGGGCTTGGTGATCTAGTAGCTGGCTTGATACTGCAGCTAGGCTGTGGCGTTTGCTGAACATAAACAAGTTCATAGACCATCAACGGCAGACAAGGCCACTCTGTGATTGTGATGAACCAAGAGAAAAACAAGACTACTCTATAATCATGTCTGAATACAGACAAAAACAAGCACATTGCCCAAACCATAAAAATAACCAAGTATCCCCCTTTCCTGGCTAAAATGAATGACTATAACTTCTTTACCAATAACAAATCTAGCTTTATTCTTCATGCCTTCTAGATAAGAATTATTAAGACACCAATTATAGAATTACTTTCACTTTCTGACCATATCAAATACAAAGCAATGTTCTAGTTCTTTGAACTCTCCCTAAATTACTGACACAAGCTGGAATCCTAGTCCTTTCTAACACCCACTTGCTAAGGTGCCCTACAGTTCTCCCCAATATATGGTCTCCCTTATTGTAACAAGTCAATAAACCCAACCTTGTTTGACCAAAGGTGTGTTCCTGGTGGTCCTGGGATAGAGGGCATTGACATGAGGAATGAATGAGTTAATCCATGTAAAAGACTTAAAATAGTGCCTGGTACCAAGTAATTGTTCAATGAATGTTATCTATATAGTGTTTTATAATTCTGTAGACAGTGATATGGAAACTCAGAGAGGGCTCACAGCTCGGAGAAGGTGGTGGTGTTATTCCAGTTCAGGTTTATTATGCTCCAGAGCCCATGTTTTCACTACACCACACTACTATGCTTTGATTCATCACCATTGCTCTCCCATCCTTCCTGTCAGGAGGTGCCATTATTGGCCCCTGGGATTCGAATTTTGTCTTGATCTATGTTTAAATAAAAATTCTTTTCCTTTAAGAGGCATTAAAAATTCAACTGTTAATCCTTTTCATTTACGTAGTGGCTTGTTAGGTGAAAGACCTTCAGATTTTCTTTCTTTTACTACAGCTTTAGTCTTTTGATCATGGTAAAATTCTTTTTTATCCTTTGAAGTCTCATTGACTGAAAAGACTGTGGTAAAGAATGTTAACTTAGATCTTTTGCAAAATAAGGTAGCTGGAAGACAAGAATGGCAACAGTCCCAAGCTAGTGCCAGTGTACAGAAGTCAGAAGATGGGAGCCCAAGTATTAGGCTTCAGTGAAACCATCCAGCCAACTGCTAAAGTGATAGGGGAATAATATTAGGGAACCTCAAGGAAAGACAACATTCACAGCCAAAGCATGCTTGACCTCCAGAGCTTAAGGTAAAAGAGAAATTAATAATAAACTGGACCATAGACCTAAGTGCCTTTTGAATCCACTCACTTTCTAATTTATTAATCATGGGGATTTCTATGTTTTCTGGGGTGGGTGGAGTGAGGTCTTCTGTACCTATTTGCTTTATGCAAGACCTTCTAATTGAGTTCTTTCCAAACTGTGTTTCTGGAAATGTTGGTATTCTAGGAGACATTAATGTGCATTCTGTGAAAGACAGTCTAAGGGTCAGTTTTTGGAATTGTTCTGTGTTTACTTGAAGATTCACAGAGGCATATTAAAAGCTCTTAAAAATGCAGTAAAATATCTGTTTAATTTTATAAGTCAGGCATTTCTCAAATTCATTTATATTTAAGACTTTTTTCCACCACCACCACCACCACCACCACCACCATCATCATCATCATCATCATCACAGCTAACACGAAGTGCTTACCATACACTAGATACTGTGCTAAGTACTTTGTATATACTAACTCATTGCCTCAACAATTTGGTTATTGCCAGGGATACGGAGGCATAGAGCAGTGCAGTAACCTCCTCAAGGTGACACAGCTAGTAAATCAGTACAGAAATTCCTTTAACTGCTCATGTCTTAGGAGAAAAAGTGACAGGTATTCTTTTGACTTGAGGTAACAAAGAGAAAAGTACTAGATTTATTCAAGTATTCTATCAACATTTGTTGAGAAACTAGTACAAATGCTTTTCAAAGTACTGGAGATACAGCATTGAGTAAGACAGACAGTATCCCAATTCTTACGGAGCTTACATTGTAGTGGGAATAAATAGACATAACAAGCATATAAATAAACAAAAAAAACAGGTAGTGGAAAACAAAACAGAGTGGTCTGTGAGTGTGGATTAAGAGTAGCTTAATTATTCTTGAAAATTAATTGCAATACCTTATTAAATAACTTCATGTGACTCCAACTAAAGCAGAATAATCAGTTTAATCATAGCCTTTTAATAATAGCCTTACTGATTCATTGATAAGGTGTGTTTTTCCCTTTTTCCCCATTGGAAAGGTCATCAATTTGGCTTTTATATTCTTAGAGCAGTGTTTCCCAAAATGGGATCAATGAAGTACTCATTCCTGGGAATTTTAATAGTTGTGTATGTGTGAAAATATTTTTGTGGTCAAAGAAGTTTAAAACAAGTTTCTAACTACATCAGTTACCCAGAGCCTCCAATACATCAAAACATTTTTTTCTGCAAAAAATATAGTGTACAATAATTTAAACTTATTTGACCATGGAACCTTCTCTTGTGGCAGTTTCTCATGAGAGTTGTGTTCTGTGGAACCCACTTTGGAATGTATTACTTTAGAGCTATTTCGCTCTCCTTTTTTTTTTTTTTTTTTGCACAGCACATTTGTGTTGCCATAATTATTAAACTCACTTAAAAGAAGTTTTGATCTTTTGCACTGATTTAGAATAATTCCTTATTAAATTCTCCTTTGTTGTTAGGATTCTGAAAAGCCAGCTTTCAGATCTAAGAGAAATAATATTTCAAAGAAAAGTACTATTTTTTCATATTCCGAAATCTTGTTAATTCTGTTTGCTGGCATTTGGGTTAGTGGAATTAGATATTCTGATTTTTCTCCTATGGCTGCTTACTTTATTATTGTGGTTAAATCTTTCTTGATAAACCTGTGCTACTCTTGGGATCTAGTGGGCACTATGTGTTATGTGCTCTTTCCCTATCAATAAGAAAAAGAGACTGTCCACCTTTCTGTCTCACATGAACAGAACATAAAGAGAAATAAAGTTTTGTCTAAATGTACAGTGAAAAATGTCACGGATGTTCCCAGTTCCCAAAGGCAAAAATTATTACCAGTTCCTTATAGATTCTTATAGAGATATATGTATCACATACATTTGTAATATTTACACTCACATACAAATATAAAGTTTCCCGTTTTGAACACAAGTGTAACAAATGTAACAGTACACTGTTCTACCCCCCTCTATTCACTTTGCAATTTATTTTGGGAATGTTTCTATGTCAGTTTGTAGAGATCTACATCAACAAAAAGAAAAAAAGAGCTAAAACTATTGCAAAGTATTCCACTGTATATATTGTTAAATACATTAAACTTATGTAACTATATTCTACTGTATGGATTTTTTTATGTATAAATTTATTTATTTTTGGCTGTGTTGTGTCTTTGCTGCGCGCAGGCTTTCTCTAGTTGCAATGAGTGGGGGCTACTCTTTGTTGCGGTGTGCAGGCTTCTCATTGCGGTCGCTTCTCTTGTTGTAGAGCACGGGCTATACGTGCACTGGCTTCAGTAGTTGAGGCTCGCAGGCTCTAGAGCGCAGGCTCAGTAGTTGTGGCATACAGGCTTAGCTGCTCCATGACATGTGGGATCTTCCTGGACCAGGGCTTGAACCCATGTCCCCTGCATTGGCAGGCGGATTCTTAACCACTGTGCCACCAGGGAAGTCCCCACTGTATGGATTATTATAATTTATTTAACTAGTCTCCATTTCATAGAAATTTGGGGAATTTTAAATTATTGTCTAAAACAAAATAGCTCCTTAAATGCTAGTCTTGTGACAGTGTAAATTTTGCCTTGATGCTATTATATTAATAACTTTATGGTTTCTAAATTAACATTGTACAATTTGAAAAGATTTTTCACTTGTTATTTGGTTTGGTATAAAAAAGTTTGCAGGTTTCTGGAACAGTGAAATTTTAAAACTTGTGATAAAAACAGTATGCTTTATAAAAACCTAACTGGTTTCCTGTATTAAAATTCTTTCTAATTTTTATCCTTGCTGATATTGTAAGTTTTCATATTCATTACATCATAATATTAACTACATATTTCCACCCCCAAATTCTATTTTAAAATCTTTTAAGTTTTTCATTTTTGAATTTAAGACCCACGACACTTCTGCATGGATTATTGTTCTGAGGTGCAGTACCACTGCATATTTGGTTGACTTCTTTCTATATAAACAAGTCACAAATAATACAAATGAGCTTAGGTTGGATCAGATACAGTGAGGGTCGAAGAGTGATGGTTGATGCAAACAAGCAGGGTAATTAGTATTGTTCTTGCTGCATGATGAATTACATTATATCATGCATTAAAACAATGGATTGTCCTTCAGGATATCGAAGACTTTGTAGCCAACAACATAATGGGAAGAATAGAGTCCTTTATCATTTCAAAAAAAGTGAGGCTTACAAATAACAATTTTGAGAATTCTTTTCAAGTTTCAAAGAACATTGTAGTGTCAGCACTGATGAGAATGTATCCACCTTGTCCTTGGTAATGGACAGGCACAGTGTATTTACTGTTCTTTTACTCTGCAGTACTGTTCTGTGATGACACGTAAGCTGTTTTGATCTCTGGGTACTTTAGCTTAAAGTGGACCAGGAACTCTTCTACCCTTGGGGGTGTTAGTAGGATTCCAATGATTCTGTTTGATCTACCATGCTAAACACAAATGAAGTAAATCAGGAGAAATACACATAGTGAGTATATCAAAGAGTTATTTCTACTTCTGGGCATAAGGCAGTTGCTAAGCAACCTGTGTCAGACTTCATGGTCATCTGTTAGGAAGGACACAAAGTCAATGCTCACTCAAGACACATGAGATCATAAATAAAAAAAGTATTTTGTTGGATTCAAGAAAAAGCTGCGTGGATGAACGTATAATGGTTTCAGGATATGATGCATCTATTTGCAGATGTGTTTAAAGGAACAATTAAATAGGTAAAAAAAAAAAAAAAAAATCTACATTCAATCCAAGTAGGCGGGAAGGACAAAGAAAATCGATTTTCTTTGAATTGTTCCTACTTCCCAGGCTCTACCTTCTAAACACTGTGGCTCTCTGTGGGGTGTAATATCCTTAACAGGCCGTGCTGTGAACCTTCCAACAGCAGGGGAGTCCACAGTGCACCTTTGGAATTTGGAGTTTTATTGATAATAATAAACTTACTTACACTCTTCTTTCACATCTTTCTTCAATATTTTAAGATATGATGTTTGTAACTTAGAAAAGAGTTTTTTCAAAGAAGAGAGGCATGGGATAGGTTTCAGGCTGAGTTTAACAAAGTTATCCAAGTCACAAAGTGTGGAAGAATTATGGTTTTTGCTTTGCAGAACCTATATATATGTTCAGTATCTAAAAATAACTGATGATTTTTCTTCCGTATTTTTTCTAGATAGATATTTTTCTCCTGATATGAGATTATTGCTTGTCCCATCACAACATTTCATTGCATGCTGTTATTAACTTCAAGGCCTCTATATACCATTTACTGGCACCGTGGCCTTAGACAAAGGTTTTTAAAACTCATCTGAGCCTCCAGTTTCTTGAATGTAAAACAGGGCTATAAATAGTCATCTCATAGAATTGTGACAATCTTATGAATTAATAGTTATATAAAATGCCTAGTGGATAGTATGTTTTCATTTTTTGATAATTATTACTACTTATGGCATAGACTATTAGGACAAAGTATTCTAAGTAGGATTATTGCATTTTGTCTAGTAAAAGCACAGTTTTTTAAATGGGAAGGTACATTAACTCATGTTTTCTGCTGAGATTTATTTTTTTTAGAAATTAATTACATTTAATTAGAACCAAAATAATCATTACATTGAAGTTTAAAAAATATTACATCTGTCTTTGAATTACAGATTGCAGTCCATTTTCTTTTTGGTTCTGCAGTAAGTATAAAGTTCCTCAATTTTGTCAGTAAATGAATATTTCTTTCTGTAACATAATTATAATATCTTTAGCATACAGATGATACAAAAAACCTACTACCCATAGGTCCAACCTCTCTCACAGGCTCATAGATTCTCCTTGGAGGCATAGGCCAGCATTTTCTTTTAGGAGAAGAATTTTTGTGTTGAATATTGGGAGTCTGTTGAAAATCTGTTAACATTTTTAACAATGATGAGTTCAGTGATACCATAAAGTCAGTTGGGGAGAGCACTGTGATGATGAGGTAAAAGATCCAGAACCCATCTTGAGGGAGTTGCAGCTCATCTTTTTAGGACTATTTAGGCCTAGGTGTTCTCTCTGTGGCAGTGGAACATTTGTTAATTTATTCAGTAACTATTTTTTGTATGCCTACTATGTGTGCTAGGCCCTGTGTGAGAGATGCTGGGAATATAGTGGTGAACAAATTCAAAGTGAACTCTGCCCTCCTGGAACAGAAGGGAAAACAGTAAAGTACTAAGTTCCTTGAAGGAAATGAACAGGGTGTAGGGATAAATAATAGTGCTGCTGGGTTGGGTGAATGAGTTGCAACTATATAAGGGAGGGTGGCCCAGAAAGATCTCTGTGCAGTTGGCATTTAGACTGAAACCATTCAGAACAAAGTTGACCCCCTGGACCTCAGGGTTCAGTGTGGGTAGCTCTACAACAGCTGATGTACTTGTTAATGACCAACCTTTCTTTGTCTCCAGGACTCTTGAGTTTGAATAATACAGCATGGTTTTCCATCTACTTTTCCTTTATGAAGGCATTCAGCTTTTATCTTTATTTTCTGAGACAGCTGTTTCATTTTACTGATAGATGTTATGTCATCCTTTAGCAAGCCAGCACTTCTTTCATTTTATGAGGATTGTTTTCTTCTACACATTGTCATTTCAACCCATGTCTTTTCATATAAATTATGAGCTCTTTAAAAATAAACTAATCTGTTAGTACAGATCAGGGAGGGGAGGAGCTGTAATCCACATATTAGAGTGGGATTGTTCCATTTTGCAGGTTTGTTTTTCTATATCTTGATTACCAGTTTCTCATAAACAATTGACTATGGCCTAAAAAGAGATTTAGAAGGTCATTTATGTTTTACTAATCACTGCATTTTCATAGAATTTTAAGTCTTTCAAATTATTATGTTATATATATTTACAGACAAAACTCTGATTTAGCAGCAATAACAAAAGCATCCTTGCATTGGTGGGAGTGGTGTTTTCAATTTGGTTAGCTTTCAAAACACCCATGAGTTGTAACAGTAGGAACATATTAATCTACACAATTTAAACATTAATAGACTAGCATTCATCTTCATACATTTATATGATTAAAACCTAAAGTGCACAATTTCTATTTTAATACAAATCAGTGTCTACATGTCTGTTTGGATGATTGGGAGTTTTTGAAATTTATAATTAGCATCTAACAACTGCTAGAAAGATATTATGAGAAAAGAGGCAAACAATATGAAACATGAAACAGAATGCCACATTATAATAACATCTGTAGCCCATGTTTTATCTGCTTTGTGTTAAATGCACTATAGATTAGCGGCTTCTAAAACTTACCTAGGAAGGATACAAATGTGAATCAGTCATGTACATAAAAGAACTGATTAGAATTTATTTTTCCCTAAGAATTTTTTATTGCTTACCTTTAATTAAACAATAATGGAAAACTAAGCTGTTTTACAGTAAAATTTTCTATTTGTAAAGATAAGAAATAAGCATAATTATAAAACATAAAGAAAGGAATTCAGTTATACTGAAGAATGAGAAAATCATTTTCAGTTCAGACTATAGATACATTTTTATAAATAATTTTTCAGACTATATATACTTTTTATAAATCATACATATATGTTATCTTCATACACCATACCCATACATCATTTTTCAGACTCTAACTCCATATATATACCATACCCATAAATACATTGACACAGACATTTGGGAACAAACATGAAAAGAGTTTCATTTAATTTACAGAATGGTGTTTTGAGGTTTTTTTAAACACTTAGGAGAATTTTTTGTGGTTCATCTGGCATTTTGGCTGTGGTTATTAAGACTTAGACTTACAGCAATAATTTAATTACATTTGATTAAAGTGCTGTGTTTATCTTTGACTGACTAATAGGATCACAAAATACTGATGTGTCCAACTTGACCTTAGTGATCCAAATCAATTATTCCAGCTATACTTCTTTGTAGTCATTTCATTAATGGCCTTGCTGAGGTACCCCCATTTTCTGAGAATAGACCCAGCTTTGCCCAAATGACTCACTATGCTACTGTTTATTGAATTAGTTAAAAAAAATCCTGCTCTATTTTAAAGAGTATTCAGACTGAAGACAAAGCTGCTCTTATTGTGGCTTGGCTCTCATTCCCGTGCAAAGGTACATCAGTTCTGTTAAATGTAACACACTGAGTGAGTACATGGGGAAGATCTGGCCTAGATAACTGCTCTCTTTTCATCCTAAGTCTTCCGGGTCTGAACTTTAGAGCCCTGGTTTTAAAATGAGGCTCTAAGACCAAAGTGGAGGAAACTTAAAGAATATTTGCTTTCCCCTCCATTCTCTGCAGTTTCAAACTAATTAAAAATACCAGAATACTATGATATATGTTTATGCTACCCTCCTCGTTGAAGGCAAAGATGGAGTTAATAGGGCATAATTAATCAACAATTTTATTTAACTATTTCTTAGTGTGCATTTCTATGTCCTCTCTCAACTCAAAAAGGAAGTATTTAAATGTATACTTTGCTTGTACATAATTTTCTATTCTTCTTCTCATGTGCATCTTTCCCCCTTACGGCAGTTGTTAGCAGCTATAGTCCAGACACCTTGAGTTGAACATCACATGAGAGAGTTCTTGGGTAAATAAGAATTTAATCACTTTTCACACCTTTTTTACTAGCAAGGGAACCAATAAGGTTAGGAGGAATGGTTGGGGAGTTTTGCTTTACTGAAGCTGCCACTTAGATTCATAGAAGTTTGAGTAATAAGCATTACTGAAAAACATTGCTTTGGCCACTTTAGATATTTTTTAAAAATCCTGACAAAAAGAGTAGGGAGTGATAATGGAGGTATGCTTGATTAGCAAAACTTAAGGTAATGTATCACTAACACTGTTATTCTCTATTCTTCCAGAGGTTCTTTATAAATTACAAGCAAATATAAATATCTTTTTATTATCTTCCTTCAAAGAAATCATGTTATAACATTACTCTGTGTGTTATGTTTTAAAAGTTTTACATGTATTTTAAAAAACAGCCTGTGGGCTTCCCTGGTGGTGCAGTGGTTGAGAGTCCGCCTGCCGATGCTGGGGACACGGGTTCGTGCCCTGTTCCGGGAAGATCCCACATGCCGTGGAGCAGCTGGGCCTGTGAGCTGTGGCCGCTGAGCCTGCGCGTCCGGAGCCTGCGCTCCGCAATGGGAGAAGCCACAGCAGTGAGAGGCCCGCGTACCGCAAAAAAAACCAAAACAAAACAACAAAAAAACCGCATGCGTATATTTGAATACTAGATTAATTTTTTTTTCAGGCAAGGCTTTTTTGGGGCCCCTGCTACAACGGGGGGAAGCGAGAAAAAACAACAGTTTCCCTTGCTTGCCCGCTCACTGAGGGGGGCCGAGCTTGTTCTTTATATGGGATGAGGGTAGGGGTGTGTCCAGGGGTTGGGCCTGAGGGGTGGTTTAGGTCGTTTGCCCACCCCTCCAGTGGTGTTGTAGGCAGGGGGCATGCTCAGTACCCTGCTTTTGCTCCCGACACCCTGCATTTGCTCCTGACTCTTCAGAGGGGGGGCAGTTGAGTTATTTTTGGTCTTTTGTATCTTTTGGTCCAGAATTTGCCCCAACTGTGCATGCACGAAGTTACTTTTAGTCCTGTATAGTTTCTTTGTATTTTGTTGTTCGAAGAGACGTGTGTCCAGTTGCAAGCATTGCAGCACTGCAGCAAAGGGTCCTAGGTCCCAGCCTGTCTCATTCCCCCCTGAGAGACTCTACACCCTTATTCTTAAGGGGTAGGAGGCCAAAGGTCTCTTCTGAACTTCTTCCTGCTGGACAGGGGCCGCAGACCCTAGCCTACCCTAGAGGTGTAGAAGTCCCTCACTGACTGTTCCAAGGAGCTGTAAGGACCTGAACCACTTTCTGCTGGAATGGGCTGAATTCCTTGAGCCATCATGAGCCTTACTTCAAAATGTTGGAGCCTAAAAGGCACAAACTTAACCAAAAGGCTGAATAAACAAGGGCTAAAAAGGAGAAGAACAATAGCCATTAAAGGGCCTAGAAAGGGAAGGAAGCAGATTAACTTTGGGCTTCCTTAGCTGTTGACCAGACAAGGGAGGCGATATTGCCCCTGCCAAGATTGTGAAGCCACTCTGCCTGGGTGTATATTTCCTTTTTTTTTTTTAATGTTTATTCATTTTAATTTTGCCTTTAAAAAAAGTTTGAAGCCAATATATTGTGTTTTCCATGTCTGAAACATATTTCCTTAATATTAACTTTTACCTGTCTTGTCGCATTGATCCGAGTGCAGCAGGAAGTATTAGTTGTCACGCAAACTCTACCTTGTTCTGCCAGAAGGTAATGAAGGGCCAGACGATTGTCAAGAACCACATCAACCAAGGAAACAAGAGAGGGTCCCAAGTCCCTTTAAGGCTTCAAATAGGAGCCAACCCACTACATCATTTTACTTATCTGTCAATGGTGCCTGTCTTTTGAATAGGTAGCTCAGATATTCCACTGGCTCACAGGTGACCTGTGGGGTTTCTGGAGGTAAAAGCTTTAGTCTGGACAAATGCACCCAAAGAGATATCCCTTGCAGTTTGACAGCAGTGGGGGTGGTTAAAATTACTTTATAGGGGCCCTTCCATTTTGGCAATAGTTGGTCTTGGGGGGACCCCTCTTTCCAAGTTTTAAGATGAACTTGGTCCCCGGGATTTATTTGTGATGGAACTGCTCCTTCCTCCGTAGTTTTAGTGGGAGCTGGCAGTGCCTTGTGGGCACAGTCCTGGATGGCCTTCTGAACTTGTCCTAGATTAAGAATATATCTCAGGGCCTGGTTCACTTCCTCATCCAGTACAATGTCAGTAGTAAGAAAAGGCCTCGCATAGGTCATTTCAAATGGACTAAGTCTCAGACCACTCCTGGGGGCTACACGGACCCTGAGGAGTGCAATAGGAAGCAAGTTGGTACAGGGTTCATGAGTTTCTTGGTAGAGCTTTGCTAAGGTTTTTCTTTAAAGTATGGTTCATTTTCTCTACCTTCACTGAGGACTGGGGGTGCCAAGAGGTGTGTAGCTTGTAGT
Source organism: Neophocaena asiaeorientalis asiaeorientalis (assembly GCF_003031525.2). Classification (NCBI taxonomy): domain Eukaryota; kingdom Metazoa; phylum Chordata; class Mammalia; order Artiodactyla; family Phocoenidae; genus Neophocaena; species Neophocaena asiaeorientalis. The sequence goes on from NW_020175410.1 coordinate 5,984,726, forward strand.
TTATCTTTAGAGCCATTGTGAGCCCCTGTGTGATTTTGGCTATAAAAGAGGGTCTGTTATTGCTCTGGGGGGACTTTGGAAGTCCAAACCAAGGAATTATTTATTTTAAAAGGGACTTACAGTCTTCCATAGCCTTTTCAGATTGGGTGGGGAAGGCTTCAACCTATCCTGTAAAAGTATGAACAAACACCAGAAGATATTTATATCCTAATCCTAATTGGTGGCATTTGGGTGAAATCTAACTGCCAGTCTTCCCGTAGAGCACCAGCTCAAATTTGGACAAGTCCTTTATCCTATTCATTCATGAGAGGTCAGGGATCGCACTAGGAGTCCTGACCGAAAAGCTGGGACCAGATCAGAGACCAGTGGCTTACTTTTCAAAACAATTGGACTCAGTGGCTCTGTGATGGCCAAGCTGCCTTTGGGCAGTAGCAGCCACAGCCCTGTTGGTTAATGAGACTTCCAAGCTCACCTGGGGACAACACTTAGCTGTGTTAACCCCTCATCAGGTACAATCTGTGCTGGAAGTCAAAGGACATCATTGGTTGTCTGGAAGAAAGTTAACAAGATATCAGGCCCTCCTAATGGACACCCCCGACATTACCTTAAAGGTGTGCCAAACCCTGAACCCAGCAACTCTGCTTCTGGCAGTCGAGAGTGGAGACGTTGCATCAGTGTATAGAGACCATAGAACAAACTTACTCCAGCAGGTCTGATCTTCTAGAAGAACCTCCTGACAGCTCTGGGGTCAACTGGTTTACTGATGGGAGCAGTTTTGTGCAAATGGGAACCTGAAAGGTGGGGTATGCCATAGTTAGTCTAAATGAAGTCATAAAAGCCAAGGCCCTGCCACCCCAGACATCAGCCCAGAAGGCTGAACTAATTGCATTAATGAGAGCTTTGCAATTAGGGAAGGACAGGCAATTAAATATTTTTACTGACTCTAAATACGGGTTCCACGTGCTACATGCTCACGCTGCCATTTGGAAAGAAAGAGGAATGTTAACTGCTAAAAATTCCCCCATAAAACATAAAGATTTGATTCTGGCTCTTTTAGAAGCAGTGCAGCTTCTGACCCAGGTAGCAGTAATCCCCTGTAGGGGCCATCAGAAGGATGGATGGAACAGCAAAGCTGATCAAATTGCAAAACAGACAGTTCAATTGCAGGAACCTGAACAAGTTACGGCTCTAGTGATTGGCCCCCCTGAACTCCCTAGCCTTCCCCAGTATTCCCCACAGGAACTAGATTAATTTTTGATTGCTAACAGAATGATTCCCTATGGTTCAAAATGCAAAAACCCAAAGCTTAATTTTGTGTGTTTGTGTATAAATATATAATTATAAACATGTAATTTTAAAGTGCTTAGTGATTTGCTAGGCATATTAACAGCTATAAACCTTCGTTTTCCTCCCCAAGAAAATTATGATCTAATTCTGGAAATGAGGTACACATGCCTTTGAAAAGTTAATACTTATGGCAATGTATTGTAACTTTCAAATGTATGTAGAAGACATTACTATGTCTGTAGAACTCATTCTTGTCATTTGACATCAAAACTTCTTTTCATAGAAAAATTACTTTATTATTTTTGTAATGAAGGGTTTAAGCAATTCAAAAAATTGCAGAAAAGTGATAGAAGTGATCTCCAATCTCACTACCCCAAGCAATCATCGTATTAAGTGAGCATTATCCCATTATCTTTCTATATATGTATGCAAACAGAGGCTGGAAAGAAAGCTTTGAAAAATGTTTTTCATGAAATAGGATCATGTTGTATGTGATATTTTAAGAATAAAATGTATTAAATTAAGTTTTATTTGAATTTAGAGCTAGCAAATGAAAATAAGGTGAAGTGAAAGAAGTTGCTAAACATCAAATGTTTTGAATCATTATTTCTTAAAAGATCCCTATTAAAAGATTAAATAGAAGGATTATGGAAATCATTAAGAGTTTGGAGCCTTTTTAAAACTACATCTTCAATTTAAGAGGGTGTTGATTGACTTTTTGATGTTGGGGAATTAGTGCTCTCATGTTTCCTTTTACTTCTTTTCTTTAATCTCCTGGTATTTGTTAGTAACATTATTATTTTCATACTGCCAAGGTTTTGGGCATTTACATTCTATTCTGTAAACATAATCTATTCTGTAAACATAATCTTTTCTTTGTACTCTACTTAAATGGAGACACAACTCATCACTTGTCATTTTTACATTGTTTCACCATTCCCTAGTTTGTTATTTTCATTCATTCTATGAAAGTAATTTTAAATTTTGATATATTTTAAAAAGCAGTATTTGAAGAAAAGCTCATGAGTTTTGTGGTCCCCAAATTCTTTTATGTTTTAGAATGACTGACTGCCTGTTGGTTTTATACTTGACTAATATCATGGCTTCAGGCTGTCACAGAATTTTGTAGACATTGTTCTTATGCTTATGGCATAAAATGTTATATGTAGAAATCTAAGGCCAGCCTGATTGAAGTTCAGTAAGTTAACTAGGATTTTTCTGAAATCTGATATGCTTTTTGGATCTGAAGATTAATTCCTTTTTTTCCCATGGAAATTTATTTATTAAGTTTTCTACTTAGAGGACATCAGTTAACTTTATTTTGGATCATCCTTCTTTCTCCTTCATATATTTGCTTTGCTTTTATCTTTTCGATATATTTGCATTTTAAAATCTGTCGTCATCATGATGTTCTCTGTTTTTTTCCTCTAGGTTGGTAATTTGTTAGCTATATATATTCTGTTACTTATGGTTTCTAATTTTATATACTCTAGTTTCTCTTCAGATCGTATGAATCTTTTGCCTTTTAAATTTAGCTATAATCTTTTTTATGTTGCTTTGATTCTCAATTTATTTCCTTGTAACCTCTGTCTCTTTCTCTCCCATTCTCCCTCCCTCTTAATATTTTTCTTTCTCAACTGATTTTATGTATCAACTTAGCTAGGCTATGCTACCCAGCTGTTTGGTCAAACACAAATCTAGGTGTTGCTGTGAAGGTGTTTTTAAGATGTAATTAACATTTAAATCAGTAGACTTTGAGTAAAGTAGATTACCCTCAATAATGTGGGTGGGACTCATCCAATCAGTTGAAGTCTTTAGAAGAGCAAAGTCACCAGAAGAAGAGTGTTTTACATCCAGGCTGCCTGCAGACTGAGACTCAAGACTGAGTCCTCAACTCCTGCTGGAATTTCAAGTCTGCCAGTCTGCCCTGCATATTTCAGACTTGTCCACCTCCACAACCACTTTTTCTCTCACCTTCTGGTCTTGTCTTATTCAATCTTGGAACTTTTGTTTTCTTGAACTGATGTTTATTAAGTTGATCTATAAATTGTTGGGAATTTTCTTCTGTAGGTTATCTATTCTTACTAGGCTGTGTTATTTGATAATTTTTTCATGTGGTATTTTCTTGCCTTTCACCCCTTTCTTCTTCTATCCCTCCCTCTCCACATTCTTTCTTCCCTTCCTGTATAGTATGTGCATGTATGCACATATGTGTGTGCATACTTTTGCATGGTGTGTTTTCTTTTCTTCAGGTTGCTACTTGTGTGGTGACTTTCTCTTTTTTTTAACATTATTTTATTATGGTAAGAACACTTTACATGAGATCTACCTTCTTAACAAAATTTAAAATACAGTATTTTTAACTGTATAGGTACAATGTTGTACTGCAGATCTGTAGAGCTTATTCACCTTGTTTAACTGAAACTTTATGCTCATTGGTTAGTAGCTCCTCATTTCTTCCTTCTCCCAGTCCTTGGCAACCACCATTCTACTCTTTGATTCTGAGAATTTGACTATTTTAGATTTCCTCATATAAGTGGAATTATGCAGTATTTGTCCTTCTCTGACTGGCTTATTTCACTTAGCATAATGTCCTCAAGTTCATCTGTGTTGTCACATATTGCAAAATTCCCTTTTTTTTAAAAGGCTGGGTAATATTCCATTGTATATAGATGACACTTTTTCTTTATCCATTTATCCGTTGATGAACATTGAGTTTGTTTCAGCATCTTGGCTATTATGAATAGTGCAGTGAACATGAGAGTACATATATCTCTTTGAGATCCTGACTTCAATTCTGTTGGATAAATACCCAGAAGTGGTAACACTGGATCATATGGTAGTTCTATCTCAATTTTCTTCTTCTTTTTTTTGCGGTACGCGGGCCTCTCACTGCTGTGGCCTCTCCCGCCGCGGAGCACAGGCTCCGGACGCGCAGGCCCAGCGGCCGTGGCTCATGGGCCCAGCCGCTCTGCGGCACGCAGGACCCTCCCGGACCGGGGCACGAACCCATGTCCACTGCATCGGCAGGCGGACTCCCAACCACCGTGCCACCAGGGAAGCCCTATTTTAAGTTTTTTGAATTGAATCTCCATACTGCTTTCTACAGTGGCTGCTGAACTATTTTGTATTTCCACCAACAGTTCCAAAACTTTTTCTGCATCCTGCTGACACTTGTCTCTCTCTCTCTCTTTTTTTTATAATAGCCACCCTGACATTTGTAAAACATATTGTGGTTTTGATTTGCGTTCCCCTGAGATAGTAACATTGAGCAGCTTTCACATACCTGTTGGCCATTTTAGAAGTCAATAGGAGAAGGAAAACTGGAAAATTCACAAACATGTGGAAATTAAACAGCACACTTTTGAACAACCAATGGGTCAAAGAAGAAGTCAGAAGGGAAATAAAAAAAATCTTGAGACAAATGAAAATCGAAGCATTATGTACCAAAACTTATGGGATGCAGGAAAAGCATTACTGAGGGAAGTACATAGCAATAAATGCCTACATTAAAAATGAAAGAAAAAAACAAAAACAAAACGAAAGATCTCAAATAAACAATTTAACTTTACACCTAAAGGAAGTAGAAAAAGAACAAACTAAGCCCAAAGTTATCAGAAGAGCAGAAATAAACAATAGAGAGTAGAAAAGCATTAAAAAAAATCAACAAAACCAAGAGTTGGTTTTTTGAAAAGATAAACAAAATCTGAAAACCCTTTAGCCAGGTTTACTAAGAAACAAAGAAAGAAGACTCAGATAAATAAAACCAGAGGTGACTCAATTTTGATTTTATGAGAGGCGGTGATTTTATTCAACAAATTACAACTGATGGCTGTGTATTTCTTTTTTTTAATTTATTTTTTTATTGAAGTATAGTTGATTCACAATGTTGTGTTAATTTCTGCTGTGCAGCAAAGTGACTCAGTTATACAGATATATACATGCTTTTTTATATTCTTTTCCATCATGGTTTATCCCAGGATATTGCATATAGTTCTCTGTGCTATACAGTAGGACCTTGTTGTTTATCCATTCTATATGTAATAGTTTGCATCTACTAACCCCAAACTCCCAGACCATCCCTCCCCCACCCTTCCTCCCCCGATGTCTGTGAATCTGTTTCTGTTTTGTAGATAGTTTCATTTGTGCCATATTTTAGATTCCACATATAAGTGATATATGGTATTTGTCTTTCTTTTTCTGACTTACTTCACTTAGTATCATCATCTCTAGTTGCATCCATGTTGCTGCAAATGGCATTATTTCGTTCTTTTTATGGCTGAGTAGTATCCCATTGTATATATGTTCCACATCTTCTTTATCCATTCATTTGTCAATGCACATTTAGGTTGTTTCCGTGATTTGGCTATTGTTAATAGTGCTACTATGAACATAGGGGTACATGTATCTTTTTGAATTAGAGTTTTGTCTGGGATATATGCCCAAGAGTGTGATGGCTGAATCACATGGTAATTCTATTTTTAGTTTTCTGAGGAACCTCCATACTGTTTTCCACAGTAGCTGTACATTCCCACCAACAGTGTAGGAGGGTTCCCTTTTCTCCACACCCTTTCCAGCATTTGTTATTTGTAGACTTTTTTTTTTTGGCTGCATTGGGTCTTTGTTGCTGCGCTCAGGCTTCTTTAGGTGTGGCGAGTGGGGACTACTCTTCGTTATGGTGTGTGGGCTTCTCACTGCGGTGGCTCCCCTTCTTGGAGAGCACGGGCTCTATGCAAATGGGCTTCAGTAGTTGCAGCATGTGGGCTCAGTAGTTGTGGCATGCAGGCTCAGTAGTTGCGGCACGCAGGCTCTAGGGTGCAGGCTGAGTAGTTGTGGTGCATGGGCTTAGTTGCTGTACGGCATGTGGGATCTTCCCACACCGGGGATCAAACCCATGTCCCCTGCATTGGCAGGTGGATTCTTAACCACTGAACCACCAGGGAAATTCCTGTAAACTTTTTTTTTTAACATTTTATTGGAGGATAATTGCTTTACAATGGTGTGTTAGTTTCTGCTTTATAACAAAGTGAATCAGCTATACATATACATATATCCCCATATCTCTTCCCTCTTGCGTTTCCTTCCCTCCCACCCTCCCTCTGCCACCCCTCTAGGTGGTCACAAATCACCTAGCTGATCTCCCTGTGCTATGCGGCTGCTTCCCACTAGTTATGGGTTTTACATTTGGTAGTGTATATATGTCCATGCCACTCTCTCTTTGTCCCAGTTTACCCTTCACCCTCCCCGTGTCCTCAAGTCCATTCTCTAGTAGGTCTGCGTCTTTATTCCTGTCCTGCCCCTAGGTTCTTCATGACGATTTTTTCTTTTCTTTTAGATTCCGTATATATGTGTTAGCATATGGTATTTGTTTTTCTCTTTCTGACTTACTTCACTCTGTATGAAACACTCTAGGTCCATCCACCTCACTACAAATAACTCAGTTTTGTTTCTTTTTATGGCTGAGTAATATTCAATTTGTATATATGTGCCATGTCTTCTTTATCCATTCATCTGTTGTTGGACACTTAGGTTGCTTCCATGTCCTGGCTATTGTAAATAGAGCTGCAATGAACA
>NW_020175410.1:5991749-6105392 GCF_003031525.2 Neophocaena asiaeorientalis asiaeorientalis
TTCCCTACAAATTGTGAAATTTTTTATTCTAGTGCTGTGAAAAATGCCACTGGTAGTTTGATAGGGATTGCCTTGAATCTGTAGATTGCTTTGGGTAGTATAGTCATTTTCACAATGTTGACTCTTCCAATCCAAGAACATGGTATATCACTCCATCTATTTGTATCATCTTTAATTTCTTTCGTCAGTATCTTATAATTTTCTGCATACAGGTCTTTTGTCTCCTTAGGTAGGTTTATTCCTAGGTATTTTATTCTTTTCGTTGCATTGGTAAATGGGAGTGTTTTCTTAATTCCACTTTCATATTTTTCATCATTAGTGTATAGGAATGCAAGAGATTTCTGTGCATTAATTTTGTATCCTGCTACTTTACCAAATTCATTGATTAGCTCTAGTAGATTTTTGGTAGCATCTTTAGGAGTCTCTAGTATAGTATCATGTCATGTGGAAACAGTGACAGCTTTACTTCTTCTTTACTGATTTGGATTCTTTATATTTCTTTTTCTTCTCTGATTGCTGTCACTAAAACTTCCAAAACAATGCTGAATAATAGTGTTGAGAGTGGGCAACCTTGTCTTGTTCCTGATCTTAGTGGAAATGCTTTCAGTTTTTCACCATTGAGGATGATGTTGGTATGCGTGTATCATATATGGCCTTTATTATGTTCAGGTAAGTTCCCTCTATGCCTACTTTCTGTAGAGTTTTTATCATAAATGGGTGTTGAATTTTGTCGAAAGCTTTTTCTGAATCTATTGAGATTATCATATGGTTTTTATTCTTCAATTTGTTGGTATGGTGTATCACATTGATTGATTTGCATATATTGAAGAATCCTTGCATTCCTGGAGTAAACCCCACTTGATCATGGTGTATGATCCGTTTAATGTGCTGTTGTATTCTGTCTGCTGGTATTTTGTTGAGGATTTTTGCATCTATGTTCATCAGTGATATTGGCCTGTAGTTTTCTTTCTTTGTGACATCTTTGTCTGGTTTTGGTATCAGGGTGATGGTGACTTTGTAGACTGAGTTTGGGAGTGTTCCTCCCTCTGCTATATTTTGGAAGAGTTTGAGAAGGATAGGTGTTAGCTCTTCTCTAAATGTTTGATAGAATTCACCTGTGAAGCCATCTGGTCCTGAGCTTTTGTTTGTTCGAAGATTTTTAATCATTGTTTTAATTTCAGTGCTTGTGATTGGTCTGTTTATATTTTCTATTTCTTCCTGGTTCAGTCTCAGAAGGTTGTGCATTTCTAAGAATTTGTCCATTTCTTCCAGGTTGTCCATGTTATTTTCATATAGTTGCTTGTAGTAATCTCTCATGATCCCCTGTAGTTCTAAAGTGTCAGTTGTTACTTCTCCCTTTTTAGTTCTAATTCTATTGATTTGACTTTTATCCCTTTTTTTGTGGCCAAAGCATTTGAGCACTTGAGAAGAAAGTGCATTTTGTTGTTTTTGGATGAAATGTCCTATAAATGTCAATTAAGTTCATCCTGTTTAATGTGTCATTTAAAGTTTGTGTTTTCTTATTTATTTTCATTTTGGATGATTTGTCCAGTGGTGAAAGTGGGGTGTTAAAGTCCCCTACTATGATTGTGTTACTGTCAATTTCCCCTTTTATGGCTGTTGGTATTTGCCTTGTGTAGTGAGGTGCTCCTATGTTGGGTGTATAAATATTTATAATTGTTATATCTTCTTCTTGGATTGATCCCTTGATAATTATTTAGTGTCCTTCTTTGTCTCTTGTAATAGTCTTTGTTTTAAAGTCTATTTTGTCTGATGTGAGAATTGCTACTCCAGCTTTCTTTTGATTCCCATTTGCATGGAATATCTTTTTCCATCCCCTCACTTTCAGTCTGTATGTGTCCCTAGGTCTGAAGTGGGTCTCTTGTAGACAGCATATATATGGGTCTTGTTTTTGTATGTATTCAGCCAGTCTATACCTTTTGGTGGGAGCATTTAATCCATTTACATTTAAGGTAATTATTGATATGTATGTTCCTAGTACCATTTTCTTAATTGTTTTGGGTTTCTCATTGTAGGTGTTTACCTTCTCTTGTGTTTCCTGCCTAGAAAAGGGAGTTCCTTTAGCATTTGTTGTAAAGCTGGTTTGGTGGTGCTGAATTCTCTTAGCTTTTGCCTGTCTGTAAAGGTTTTAATTTCTCTGTTGAATCTGAATGAGATCCTTGCTGGGTAGAGTAATCTTGGGGTAGGCTTTTCCCTTTCTTCACTTTAAATATGTCCTTCCACTCCCTTCTGGCTTGCAGAGTTTCTGCTGAAAGATCAGATGTTAACCTTATGGGGATTCCCTTGTATGTTATTTGTTGCTTTTCCCTTGCTGCTTTTAATATTTTTTCTTTGTATTTAATTTTTGATAGTTTGATTAATATGTGTCTTGGCATGTTTCTCCTTGGATTTATCCTGTATGGGACTCTCTGGGCTTCCTGGACTTGATTGACTATTTCCTTTCCCATATTAGGGAAGTTTTCAACTATAGTCTCTTCAAATATTTTATTAGTCCCTTTTTTTTTCTCTTCTTCCCCTGGGACCCCTATAATTTGAATGTTGGTGCATTTAATGTTGCCCCAGAGGTCTCTGAGACTGTGCTCAATTCTTTTCATTCTTTTTTCTGTATTCTGCTCTGTGGTAGTTATTTCCACTATTATATCTTCCAGGTCACTTATCTGTTCTTCTTCCTCAGTCGTTCGCTATTGATTCCTTCTAGAGAAATCTTAATTTCATTTACTGTGTTGTTCATCATCGTTTGTTTGCTCTTTAGTTCTTCTAGGTCCTTGTTAAACGTTTCTTGTATTTTCTCCATTCTATTAACAAGATTTTATATCATCTTTACTATCATTATTCTGAATTCTTTTTCAGGTAGACTGACTATTTCCTCTTCATTTGTTTGGTCTGGTGGGTTTTTACATTGCTCCTTCATCTGCTGTGTGTTTCCCTGTCTTCTCATTTTGCTTAATACTGTGTTTGGGGTCTCCTGTTCGCAGGCTGCAGGTTCGTAGTTCCCACTGTTTTTGGTGTCTGTCCCCAGTGGCTAATGTTGGTTCAGTGGGTTGTGTAGGCTTCCTGGAGGAGGGGAGTACTGCCTATGTTCTGGTGGATGAGGCTGGATCTTGTGTTTCTGGTGGACATGTCTGTGTCTGGTGGTGTGTTTTGGGGTGTCTCTTACCTTATGATTTCAGGAAGCCTCTCTGCTAATGCGTGGGGTTGTATTCCTGTCTTGCTAGTTGTTTGGGCTAGGGTTTCCAGTAGTGTAGCTTGCTGGCCATTGAGTGGAGCTGGGTCTTGGCGTTGAGATGGAGATCTCTGGGAGATTTTCATTGTTTGATATTACGTGGAGCTGGGAGGTCTCTGGTGGACCAATGTCCTGAACTCGGCTCTCCCACCTCAGAGGCACAGGCCTGATGCCAGGCTGGAGCAGCTAGACCCTGTCATCCACATGACTCAGAATAAAAGGGAGAAAAAAAGAAAGAAAGAAGGAAAAAAGTAAACTAAACTAAAATAAAGTTATTAAAATAAAAAAAAATTAAAAATAAAAAAAAATTTTAAAGTAATAAAAAGAAAGAAAGAACAGCACATCCAAACCAAAACCCAATCCACCAATGATAACAAGCGCTAAAAACTATATTAAAAAAACCAACCAAACAAACAAAACGGACAGACAGAACCTTAGGACAAATGGTAAAAGCAAAGCTATACAGACAAAATCACACACAGAAGCATACACATACACACTCACAAAATGAGGAAAAGGGGAAAAAAATATATGTATATATCGTTCCCAAAGTCCACCACCTCAATTTGGGATGATTTATTGTCTATTCAGGTATTCCACAGATGCAGGGTACATCAAGTTGATTGTGGAGATGATTGTGGAGATTTAATCCGCTGCTCCTGAGGCTGCTGGGAGAGATTTCCCTTTCTCTTCTTTGTTTGCACAGCTCCTGGGGTTCAGTTTGGATTTGGCCCCGCCTGTGCGTGTAGGTCGCCTGAGGGGGTCTGTTCCTGCTCAGACAGGACGGGGTTAAAGTAGCAGCGGATTCAGGGGCTCTGGCTCACTCAGACACGGGCGAGCCTACGGCGGCAGAAGCTGGCATGACGTTGCACCAGCCTGTGGCACACTGTGCGTTCTCCCGTAGAAGTTGTCCCTGGATCACGGGACCCTGTCAGTGGCGGGCTGCACAGGCTCCCGGGAGTGGATAGTGACCTGTGCTCGCACACAGGCTTCTTGGTGGCGGCAGCAGCTGCCTTAGCGTCTCATGCCCGTCTCTGGGGTCTGCGCTGATAGCAGCAGCTCGTGCCCGTCCCTGGAGCTCATTTAGGCAGCGCTCTTAATCCCCTCTCCTCACGCACCAGGAGAGATGATTGTGGAGATTTAATCCGCTGCTCCTGAGGCTGCTGGGAGAGATTTCCCTTTCTCTTCTTTGTTTGCACAGCTCCTGGGGTTCAGTTTGGATTTGGCCCCGCCTGTGCGTGTAGGTCGCCTGAGGGGGTCTGTTCCTGCTCAGACAGGACGGGGTTAAAGTAGCAGCGGATTCAGGGGCTCTGGCTCACTCAGACACGGGCGAGCCTACGGCGGCAGAAGCTGGCATGACGTTGCACCAGCCTGTGGCACACTGTGCGTTCTCCCGTAGAAGTTGTCCCTGGATCACGGGACCCTGTCAGTGGCGGGCTGCACAGGCTCCCGGGAGTGGATAGTGACCTGTGCTCGCACACAGGCTTCTTGGTGGCGGCAGCAGCTGCCTTAGCGTCTCATGCCCGTCTCTGGGGTCTGCGCTGATAGCAGCAGCTCGTGCCCGTCCCTGGAGCTCATTTAGGCAGCGCTCTTAATCCCCTCTCCTCACGCACCAGGAAACAAAGAGGCAAGAAAAAGTCTCTTGCCTCTTCGATAGGTCCAGACTTTTCCCCAGACTCCCTCCCGGCTAGCTGTGGCGCACTAACCCCTTCAGGCTGTGTTCACGCAGCCAACCCCAGTCCTCTCCCTGGGATCCGACCTCTGAAGCCCGAGCCTCAGCTCCCAGCCTCCGCCCGTCCCGGCAGGTTAGCAGACAAGCCTCTTGGGCTGGTGAGTGCTGGTCGGCACCGATCCTCTGTGCGGGAATCTCCCCGCTTTGCCCTCCGCACCCCTGTTACTGTGCTCTCCTCCACGGCTCCAAAGCTCCCCCCTCCGCCACCCGCAGTCTCCGCCCGCGAAGGGGCTTCTAGTGTATGGAAACCTTTCGTCCTTCACAGCTCCCTCTCACTGGTGCAGGTCCCATCCCTATTCTTTTGTCTCTGTTTTTTCTTTTGTCCTACCCAGGTACGTGGGGAGTTTCTTGCCTTTTGGGAGGTCTGAGGTCTTCTGCCAGCATTCAGTAGGTGTTTTGTAGGGGTTGTTCCACATATAGATGTATTTGTGGGGAGGAAGGTGATCTGCACATCTTACTCTTCTGACATCTTGAAGCTCCTCTATAGACTTTTTAATGATGCCCATTCTGACCATTGTGAAGTGGTACCTCATTGTAGTTTTGATTTGCATTTCTCTAGTAGCGATGTTGAGCGTCTTTTCTTATGCCTATTGGCCATCTGTATATCTTCTTCAGAGAAATGTCTATTTAGGTCTTCTCCCCATTTTTTCAGTTGGGTTGTTTGTTTTTTGTTGTTGTTGAGTTGTATGAGCTGTTTGTATATCTTGGAAATTGATGGCTGTGTATTTCTTATGTCTTCCATAGTGAAGAACTGTGAGGAGGGGAGTTGGAAAGAGAGTTGAGCCCAATTCTGTGCAGGCTTTGTTAGAGTATTCGGACTCTATTCTCACTTCTGAGGTTTTGTTAAACCTCCCACACTAGGGTTCCCTGAAAGTAATTGGAACACATGTCCCATTCTTACTGAGGGAACAGGGAACTGGATCTGCCCTCTTCCATGTTACACGTGTAGCCTGGGGCCTTTGCTTCTAGTAGAGGTACTCAGCTTCTTAACTTCATTGTTCATTTCCCAAGCTTTACCTGTTTCTTCCCTGTAGCTCTGTCCACTTCTCCCCATCAGAACATCACTCAGTTCATTTTTTCCAGACTTGGAGGTATTCAGAAATAACTCACTATTTGGCTTCTGAGGGATGAGAGTAGATGCCTCACTATAAAATACCTGCCACTCTGCTCCAGATTCTCATCTTTTGTCCCCCTTTTGGCTGCCACTTTTTGAGCTTCATGGCATTGTATTGCCTAGTTGCTGCTGCTGCATTTTTCCTGGGTTTTGCTATTTTTATTTCACTGAATTGAATGTTGGGAAAGGAAATTCTGTGCACCAGTCTTATTACACCATCCTAGCACAGAAGTCCCCAAAGATTTTTATTAACTACAAAAATATTTCTATTCATTGTGCAGATATGGAAATTTGCAAATAGAAGATTAAGTGGGACACATTATCATGTGAACAAGTACTTAATTACATTAGAGATGCAAATGTTTTTCGAGATTATACTTTTGTAAACAAGATGATCTTGTTATAATGGAGGATTTGTGATAACTGCAATGTAAAGGAGCCTCAGAGGAAAAATTAGGAAAACTAAGTATGTGAACTATTTATTGTCCGTGTAAGTAGTATGCATAAAATCCAATAAGTACCAAAGACTGTGTGCAAAATCACAGCATAGTGCATTCTATAACACAGTCTCATTCTCTTCTTTTAAATATCTAGATTACTTTTCATTTCTTGTAAGTGAACTGAAGAAATGTTGTCTCAGACTGACACACTTCTGAATGTTTTAAATCTCTAACAATCAAAAACATCCTTGGCAGAGGACTAATTTCACACCTCAGGCATTAAAATTCAGAGTCTGTATTCATTGTTTATTTTACATAATGTAAAACAGCATGAAGCATGATATATTATACAATGGATGAATGGGAATTTTAGAAAATAGGGCATCATTTTACATTTACACCTGCTAGATGACATTTTATGTATTACAAGGTGACCTGATATATCAAACATAATGATTTTTTTCAATCAACTGAAATTTTTGTTACTAGCATACATTAAAGAATAAAAGATTTCTATTATTATTGTTTGATTGTATTTTTCTAGAATATAATGGTCATTTTATGAGTTATTGTGATATCAATGTTAATCTTAATAGACCAGGCTTTGTTTTAAATATGGGATATATAAAAGTTAGAGACTACCATAAAATGTAGATTAATTAAATTATAATATGCTTAACAATAAATAGCTGGGCCAATTAAAAATAAACCTTTAGGAATATAATGATTCATTTCTTATTGTAAAACTTTTGAACCATTAGTGAGTGTATTAATAATTGCTGTTTAATTGCTGGAAACAAATAGCTATGTATCGGTGTAATTTCTATTAGTGTTTAAATTATTTCAGGTACAGTTATTGGTAAATTAGTGCTCAGTGAAATAAATAATTTGGAAGTATGCCATTTTTTTGTCCAGTGAGAAGAAAACTATCATATCATTATGGTAAAGGCTAAACTATACAGTATAGAATCATAATTATCAACTGAGTTGGTGACATGTTTTCTTCTACGAATTCTGGGATAGAGTTTATTGGAATTGACCTAGAGCTGCTATTTCAGGTTCATGCTATGCTTTGCTAGAAAGACTCAAGTTGTTGATGTCAGCTCAGCATTGATTGAGGCTGGTGGCTTCTGCTCGGTTTTTGAATACCTGATTTGCGTTCCTCCAAATAACAAGTTGTTATAAAGAAGTTAACTATGAATAGAAGGGAGGGAATGGATGATGAATACCCAAAGGCTGTCTTTTGGTTGCTCTTAGGTCCGCCCTGCCCTTGCATGCCTTACTCTGTATACCAAGAAGCTCAACCCTTGCAAACTTCAATTTCCAGACGCTTTGCCCAGTAGCTTCCAGTTAGATTTGACTAATAGGAAGTACCTGTGAGAGACTGCAGAGGGGAAGATAGGAGTAGCCTCTGCTTCTGATGGCATTTCCAACAGGAGAATACAGCTATTCTGTATACAGTCCAGTGTCCTTAGGTCGTTTCTCTGGTTGTCAAAGTGACCTCTGTGATTTTAGTGGTATCAGAACTAAGATCAGGGGTGACTACCATTCCCAGTGGCTTTTGATGGTTCAGGCTAGGGTGTCAGAGATTTTATTGGCAACAGCAGTCCCTAGCAGTTTTAGCAGTCTTTGTGCTCTGGGTTCTGGTAATCTCCTCTCCTCCCTTTTGTTATTCCAGCCCAAGGGGTGGTAGCAGCTTCTGTAGTTCTTATTCTCTGATTTTCCTCACTTAAACATTTTTTGTTTGTTTGTTTGTTTGTTTTTTACGGTATGCGGACCTCTCACTGTTGTGGCCTCTCCCGTTGCTGAGCACAGCCTACGGAGGCGCAGGCTCAGCGGCCATGGCTCATGGGCCTAGCCGCTCCGCGGCATGTGGAATCTTCCCGGACCAGGGCACGAACCCATGTCCTCTGCATCGGCAGGCGGACTCTCAACCACTGCGCCACCAAGGAAGCCCCACTTAAACATTTTTGATCCTTCAGGCCTTCGATCATTTTTTATAAGGGTTCCTTGCAGTACATCCTCTCTGAACTATTTAGCACAATTTCTGTTTTCCTAATGAGGCTTTACTGATTCTGTACTGTCAGTATCTTTCTGGCATCACCCCAAACTATTCTAAACTGGGCCCTCTTTAGCCTTGAGCGGGCACTCTCATTCTATCTGTGCCTGTGGATCTGTCTTGGACTTCAGTAACAAGGGTCAGGGGTGCTCTGTAGCTTTGTGCATGAGTATGATGTGATGGTGAATATTATTTCCTGACAGGTATTGGCATTCCCTAGGGTTTGCATTTTTTAATACCTCTCATTCTTAAAAGAAAAACAGACTATATGTACAAACTTATTCTGAATGGAACAGCATTTTCCCACTAGACTGTAAGCTCCATGAAGGAAGGCATCAGGTCTATCTTGTTTACTGTTATGCCACTAGTCCTTAGTACTAAAGAGTTAGTGGCTTCTCATTAGATGTTTGAATGAATAAGTGAACAGCTTGCTCTATAAACGTGTGTGTGTGTGTGTGTGTGTGTGTGTGTCTGTGTGTGTGTAGTATTTTGGGGAGCTGAGGGCTGCGCTGTAGGCTTTTGGCCTTTGGACCTCTCCCACTATTATACTTGATCCCTCAATTTCTCTTGTTATAGTGTCCATTTATACTTTTTATTGAATACATGAACTAGTTTCTACCATTTTACTTTGTATTTTCTGTTTACCTCGCTTAATTTTTTTTCTAATTTTCCTACTTTTTGTAAGAATGATAAAGTTTAATTTATTCCTTTCAGCTCTTTGTTTTTAATCCCTGGGCTGTTTTTGGAAGCTATAGATAGCATTTTCAGCCTTTCCATGTCTGTTGCTTAGAATGCTTAGAGTTCTATCATTTTTAGTTATACAGTTATATTAAATTTGCTAATATTTTATTGAGGAACTCTAGATTTAAAATTTTTAAAAATATCATTATTTATACAATACTTAAAAAGCTCTTTGTTATGAAAAATTTCAAACATGCATATGTTTTTGACACCAGTATAGTGAATTATCTTGTGGCTGGTATGGCTTTAACAATGATTACAATTATAAAAAAATGGTCAACCTTTTTTCACCTATTAACGTTCCCTACTTTGTATCATTTCTTAAGTAACCATTTCAGTATTTGTTTCTAAATGATATTCTTAAAAATGTAATCACAATGTCATGATCACTCCTAAAAATTTACTTAATGTCATGTAATATCCAGTCAGTGTTCAAATATTCCCGATGGTCTCATAATTTTTTTGTTGTTGTTGTTCAAATAGGAATCTAAATAAGGTTCACAACAGCAAGCAGTTGAAAAGACTCATCCGTAATCTATTTTAATTTGTGTTTCCCCCTCCTTTCTCTTTTTTATTTTTCCTTTGCAATTATTCTGCAAATTTTCTTACAGTATGGATTTTGCCAATTGCATCTCATGGTTTTCTTTAACAGGTTTCTCTTTCTCCCTCACTTTTTATAAATAAGTAGTTAGATTTAAAGGGTTGACCAGATTCAGTCTGATTTTCTTTTTTTTTTTTTCCTTGCAAGGAACTTTCATAAGGATATTCATAGAGAGCACAGGATATCTGGTTGTTTCTCTTCTGTTGATGTTAGTAATCAATTGATGATCACTGCCTGGATATGTTATTTTATTAGGAGTTGCAAAATGATGATGTTTTACTCTCCTTTTAAAATTTATTACCTGAAATATTTCTATAAAGAAACGTTCCCTAGGGCTTCCCTGGTGGCGCAGTGGTTGAGAGTCCGCCTGCTGATGCAGGGGACATGGGTTCGTGCCCTGGTCTGGGAAGATCCCACATGCCGTGGAGCGGCTGGGCCCATGAGCCATGGCTGCTGAGCCTGTATTTCCTAATCAACTATTTAATTACCCTCAAATATCCTGAATTCATGCAAGGAAGTCAGGATATATAAGTTTTCAAAATAATGACTTGGTTCCCTAGTATTTTGCTAAGGTGTGCAATAATTTTTTAAAAGTGTCATTGTGTATCATGAATTTTGGCATTTTTGATTTTTCAATCAATTGCAGTTATTATTCTTGTTGATTTTCAAATTGTCCATATTTTGACTAGAAAAAATTTTATTATCTCTTGAATCCTTTCTATCTGTCCTCAGTAGTCTTTGATAGATTTTTTGGTTCCTGGCTTGACAAAATATTCTATAGAATCATCTTTTACATTTCCTGCCCCATCTTAGAATCCTCTATTTGTCCAAGGAGTACTAGTTCCTTTAGTGGAAAAATAATATTTAGAAAGCACAAGATGTGTATTAAACATGCTATTGCCTTTTTAGTGAACAGAGCTAAGAAATGTGTGTGTGTTAAAAATAAAGTATATCATGATTTCATATTGATAATTTCAATTCAAATTCAAGAACATAGAGATTTTACTTAACCTTTTTAGTCTTACATTTGCTTCTCTTTGCATTCTGCCAAAAATTCTGGTTCCCACCAATGCCAGTATAATTAATTTGCTTTTTATTTTTTTTAACAGTACACTTAGTATAGCGATACTACACTACCTCCAATGGTATGATTACTGAAAACAGTTTAAGAATTTTTTTTGCAGCTCTTTTTGTATATTTGCAGCTTAGTGTGTATTCCACTAGGCATGTAGGATCAAATTACTGTATTTTAAAAACACTTGAAATAATGATGTGTGCAGTTATGCTACTAACTTGTTACACCATTTAATTTATCAATTTTTTGCTTTTGCTTCTTTAGAGATTGCTTTAAAATTTTACAATTATGTGAAATATTTATATGTTCCCAACATCAAATACACAAAGCAAAATAAATTCTGAAAATTCTAGCTTTATCCTTGTTCCCTTTTACTTGTTCCCTCCCTTCCCCTATACATAACTCTATTAGTCAAGTTTCTCCAGGGAAACAGAACCGGTATATCATATATATAATTTATTATGAGGAATTGGCTCATATGATAATGTAGGTTGAAAAGTCCCACGATCTGCAGTCTGCAAGTTGGTGACCCAGGAAAGCTGTTGGTGTAATTCAGTCTGAGTCTGAAGACCTGGGAACCAGGGGAGCTGATGATGTAAATGCTACTCTGAGGGCAGGAGAACATGAGATGAGATGTCCACCCTTCTAATGCAGTCCTTCTCCACCTCTGTTGTCCAGGGGGTGCTTCAGCCTCACCCCCAGGTTCCAGATATATAGTTCTTAGCTGATCTTCTTTTGAGGATGAATAAAGTCTGGAATGACCTATGTCACTGTCCTGATGACCCTCCTTGAATATCTGCAATATACTTATATCAAAGTCACTTAAAATATACTTATATCAAAGAGCAAATTTATCTTTCTATTGTTGAAATTGTTAGTTGACTTTTTTTAATGTTATTTTTCTTTTGTGCTTTTGAGCTCATTCTGAAAGGTAATTATACTTTTTTCCTCTCTGTGCCTACTCACATTTTCTAGCTCTTTTTACATACGATTCCCTAACACCAGAACAAGATTTTAATTTTTTCAGTTTGGTGACATTGTCCTTTGCTAGTATCAGTATTATCACAATCACTGAACCAATCATGGTGTTTGTTACACCATATTTTTAAAAAATTTTAATGCTCTGTATGTTAAGCTAGTATTAAGTACTGAGAGACTGGCATATCTTATTGGTGGGATACTGTTATCTCAAGTATTGATCAGCAGCTTTGTTCATACTTACTGGCAGTTTTTCCCATTCCTTTACCTTCCCTTTCTTGCCTCCTGTTTCTTATCCTAACACCATTGCCAAAACCTCCCTTAGCCTCTCTTTACAGCTCAGCTCCTGCATCTCTCCTTCCCTGTCTCATTGGCCATCAATAAAACAATCAAACAAACACCAAATGTTGAACATTGGCTAGACAGGACACAATTTAAGTCATCAGACAAGCCAAGGCTATCCTTTCTTGTTTGGCTGGAGATAGAGCCGAACTTAGAGTGCTGTTCAGGTAGTAGAAGTTGTCCAGAGGTGGCATTACCAGAGCTTCTCTCAGGGTAGCTACAATTGGGAAGTTTGTGTTGAAGTTCTGACTACACCTACTACATGGGGGATGGCAGCTCTGGGTAGTGCTTAGGTTGAAGTAGACTATATCAAAAAAGGCAACACAGCTAGTAGCTGCCAGAGGGATGAGGTGTCTCATGAACCTATTATTTTGGTATTTAAAAATAATATAAAATCTGACTCATTTGTATTTTTCTAATGTGCTTCCCATTTTATTTCCATCTTTATTGAGGCATAACTAACATATAACACTTATATTTTGACATCACAATCAATGACACAAGATACTCAATTCATGGTGGAGAAGAAAAATTTGTTGAACAACATCTTCCTTTTTTTTTTTTAAAACAAGAGTGATATACACTGTAGCAACAATGTAAATTGAACAAAAGTACATTCTTTTGGAAAACTTTTTCTTTTTAGACATTCACAGTCCTCAGGAGGAGGTGAAAATAGTTTCACAAAGCAAAAATTTCTTTGCAAGACTAATTCTTACTCAGTTTTAAGTTTTCCAAACAAGTAGGATATGAACACGAGGGCACTGAAATTTCTGTCAGTGTCTCAGTTCTGGGATATCTATCTATATATTTATATTTTGAAACTAAAGATGATGACACAGAATGTGAAACGCTTTCTTTGAATCAAAAACTGCACTATGAAACACAGTGCAATCCCTGCCAAAAAGCTAAGAGCTGTTCAAATAGAATTCTCCAAAGTTATCAATATTTTTATGAAGTTGTAAAAAGATGCAATTCTTTGAAGACAAAGGAATCAGAGGAAAATATTTGAAAGTAGCTTATAACCATCTTGTTAACATTTTTTTGGCCAGGGCTGAGTCAGAGAGAACTTTTACAGCAGCTGGAGAATTCTACAAAAATATATCTATGACTAACAATGCCTCTGTTGACACAGTTTGATTTTTAAACTAAATAACACTTTGTTTTTTAAAGTAAATAACATTATTTTCCCCAGCTGTATATAATTAAACTTTATTCACTTTAAAGTAGTATGTTTTGTTATTTTTGACTAATACTTTACTTCTATTAGTTTATTTACTCATAATTTTTATTAGAATGAGAATGTATATTGAAGTTTATATTAATATTTGACAAATATTTTTAGTGATATTTTGTAAAAAACATATTAAATATTTGAAATGAGTTAAAATTGTTTTACTCATTTTAAAAGTTTAATGAATTATGAACACACTCAGTAAAATACCAATATTGTTACTAGTTTAGTGTTATATAAGAGAAATAGAAAAATATGGCATTGTCATTCCAACCAAGAGTGTCACAAGCAGCTCCATGCAGGTGGTGCCACAACATGCTGGAATCAGCTTTCACTGGCTTGCAAGAACCAGTTGTTAAAATGTCAAGAAATATAAGACAGCCATTACACACAGTCATTATTACAAATTATGTGTAATATCTTTTAAAATTACCATAAATATTTCCAAAATGACAACAGTGAAATACAGAGAAAAAAAATAGTTACCTCTTTTCACATTAAGGTATATAAAGTTAAAAAAATTAAGTTATACAAACTTACAATTAAATACATTATATGAAAAACAAAGTTAATAGATATTCAAAATGTATCACTTCCTAGTTATTTTACTACATTTTTCTATTATCTATGCTGTTAGGGTTATCTATGTCTATTGTATTTTTATGGTTGATATATGATATAGCAGTGTGATGCTGTGTATGTATCAGTTCCCACTCTGTGTTAGTGATGTCTTGTTGGTAGTTTGCAATTGGCCATCGTGGGAGTATTTTCCTGTAGAAATAGGCAAATTCTACAAAGCAGGGCTTGATTTATTGTTTTGTTGATATAATTCAACTTAAAAGTGTGCTGTATATTTGTAGCCATTAAATGGTGAATAACACAAAAAAGAAGAAATACTCTTCCAGTATTTAAAACTACTATTACAGAAGTCCTTTACATCACTGATGAATGAGTGAAGTTCTGACATAGTTCATTATTTTATCTTACTTGTTAATGTAAAGGGAGATGTCAGCAAGCATACATGTTGGAACTATGCTAACTTGTCAATCGCAATTACAGGTTGGCTATGGATACAAGAGTTCAGCAAAAATCAACAGAAGCATTCTGTGAAAATCAATGGACTATATAGAATTTATGATAAAGAGTATTGTATATTTTATTATTTTTAAATTGGAAAAAATATTAAAATCATTTAAATAAAAATAATTAAAAATAATTTAATTAAAATAATTTAAAATTGTAAGACACATACATTCCCTCCCACCATAGCTATTCTTTTAAACATTTATCAGCACATCAATGGCTGTTCTGGATTTAAAACGAAAGTTTAACAGTGTTATTGAAGTATAATTGATATACAAAAAACTGCACGTATTTAATGTATAGGATTTGATGGGTTTGAACATCTGCATACACCCATGAGTCATTACCACAATTAAGGTAATAAACATCCATCACATCCAAAAATTTCTTCCTGCCCCCCATCTTTTTCTGTGGTAAGACCAGTTAACTTGAGATCTCTTAACAAATTTTTTAATGTACAATACAGCATTGTTAAGTATAGGCACTATGTTGTAAATTGCAAACTGTGATAAATTCTATAAGTAAAAATACAGGGAGCTTTGATTGCTTGTAACAAGAAGACCGGATATAGTCCAACATTCATCAAAGTCTTCCTTGCGGTTGTGGTATTTGAAGTAAAATTTGAAGGGCGAGTAGGATGTTATGATTCAAAACAAGGAGAAGCGTTGGGAGCAGTGAGAACAGGAAAGAGGGCTAGTGTGTTTGGGAATGGAAATACTAGGGGCAGAAAGTGCACAGAAATCAGAGTAGGAAGACATGCAGGGGCTGGAGTATACAGAGCCTTGAGAAACGATTGAGAAGTTTGAGTAATTGAATCATATGATTTGATATGTATTTTAAAAAGATCACTTTGTGAAAAATACTTTGGAAGGAAGCCAAAGTGTGGGTCATCAGTCACTTAGAAGGCTAACTGATGCAGGCAGTCCTGTGAGAGATCATGGAAGCTTAGCCTTTGGGGGTGGTGATAATACTGCAGAGAAGTGAATGATTAGAGAGATATTTAGGAAGCAAGATTGATAGGACTTAATGATGTATTAGATATTGTGAAAGAGGGAGAGGGCAGTTTCAAGAAGTTTTACTGTTTTTTTTAAGAACAACCAGAAGAATGGTACCAATTATTGACTGAGAGAAAGGTGACAGAGGGCCCAGTCTGAATTCAAGTTTTGGACATTCTAAGTTTGAAGTGCCTTTGAGATCTCACAATGGAGATGTTGATTGTTAATTAGATATAGCATGCTTATGCCTTTTATATGTATTATCATTTGGTTTCTCTTTTCAGAATGTGAACTCTTTGAGACTAGCAAACATATATATCACTCAAAGTTCTTATTTTCAGGTAGCAGATACTCCAATTAAGCAGGAGCTTATTGAAAAGATATTGGGTGCATGCCAGATTTAATGTAAGGCTAGAACACTATGTATGGAAAAATGTTGCAGGAACAAAGCTCCAAATCCCATATCAGAACTTGTGCAATGAGGAATCCATGGCAGAACACCAGTCTACACCTGTACTGCTGCCCCTTTGGTGCCAACACCTCAACTTTACCACAGCTTCTACCACATGCCATTTCTGTGCCCTGACCTTGCAGCCTCCATCTGCAGAGAGTGTGGATGTGTCAGAGTCAGATATGGTTGTACTTGATTGCCAGAGCCTAGGTCACGAGATTATTCTCTGTTTGCAAGAATGACTAGGAATGTGAGTGTCTAACATACTCAGCCCCTGTAAAGGGAAGAAGCTTTTGCTCTTCCACCGAGATAATAAAGTGGAGGCAATGCACACAAAGTAGAAAGAGGTTTAGATTTTGCATGGCTAACACAAATGGCAGATTTCCCCTTACATATATCTTATTCATCTTTGTATGCTTAGCACCTTATGTAGCAGATCTGAAACAATAATTTACTTTGAATTGAAAAATTTTAAACAATGAATTAGAGTAATTCAGGTAAAAATTTTCTTCTTCATTTTGATCATTTAGGCAGTCTTTCTATTACTAGATTATTATACATCATTTTAATTTGTTTTTTGTAAGCTAGCCTCACTGTGATATTCCATACTTACTATTATACTTTGTTCTTTAGAAAAGTATGTATTTTTTTCAAAACAGCAGTGGGCTTACATTTCTTGAGGGACGTAGGGCACATTTCAGTGCCCCAAATATTTTAGATATTTAGTGCCCCAAACATTTTATTTAAGGAAAACATTTTTTTCCATTTCTCCTTTCCTACCTGTGCCTTATAATACTAAACAAATAAATAATATCTGACATTTCCTATTGTTCCATGGCGTGTTTTTGCCCTAGAACTTATTTCACATTCTATCAGTCCCATTCAGATTGATGGAGTGCGATCATTTAGCACTTCTCTTGCCTCCTTCCTTTTTATGTTTTGGGCTTTCTAAGTTTTATTTTTCCCTTCAAAAATTTGAAAAAAAAATTGAAAAGCCTTGCATTGTCTTCATAAGCTATAATAGATAAGCAACAAAGATTCTAGTTGAACCTTGTTTAATGGTGGTGATGATTAATGAGGAAATAATATCTTATTAACTTGAGAAAGCAATCTTATTAGATCATTTCTCCCTCAGATATGCAAATCAGACAGTTTTACTTGCGTATTCCTATTATACGTTTCATGTTTTGGTGTAAAAAGAAGGCTTTTGGTTTTTTTTCCCCATCAGTGTTGCAGTTTTCCTTGACACTAACGTCTTGAGTTTTTTCTTTCTATGATAGCAAGAACTGTTGTTAGAAGAGGCATGCTGTGTTATAATGCTAATTACCTGTCCATTTACTCCAAACCTTGTGGTAGTTTGTAGTGTGTCACTTATACTGGAACCATATGTTTCTAATGCTCCTCCCTGTGTTGGTTTAAGTTAGCATTGGCCAAAAGAGTACTTTATGCAAGATTTGGAAGGCAGAAGTGAAGCAGTAACCATTTTCCTAGAAGGCCGACATGGTTAGATGCAGTAACTGACAGATGCAGAGGTGCCCGTGGGTGCTGGCATGTTCCAGCTGGCTCTTGGTCTGCGTCCAGCTTTTCTTTCTGATTCTTTAATTTTTTTTTTTTTTTTTTTTGTGTGTGGGGGTGTGTGGTACGCGGGCCTCTCACTGTTGTGGCCTCTCCCGTTGCGGAGCACAGGCTCCGGATGCGCAGGCTCAGCGGCCATGGCTCACGGGCCTAGCCGCTCCGCGGCATGTGGGATCTTCCCGGACCGGGGCACGGACCCGTGTTCCCTGCATCGGCAGGCGGACTCTCAACACTGCGCCACCAGGGAAGCCCTCCTTCTGATTCTTGACCCACAGTGGTTCCAGGCCCACTCCCAAGTCTCTGTAGTGGACTCAAAGGAGTGGTAGCTGCACAGAAGCACACTTCCCATAGAGCTTCCTTTGAAGTCCTTTCAAGTCCCATTTCAGTGGCTGGATGTGTTTGGCTTTTCAGATTGCCTGGCTGGTCACACTCACTCTGATCCTCCAACTTCTTGGACCTCCTGAGCTTCTTGAGCCTCCTTTGCCCAGCTTTCCCTCTAATTTTGTGAGCTCTAACTCCTATAATAAATCTCTTAGCCTGAAACTCATGGTGTTTCTGTCTTCTGGTTGAACCTTGACTGATTGAGTTCTTCGTGCTAAAACTTAAAACTTGTTCTGATACCTTTTTCTTTGCTGTTTGTATTTGTCATGAATTACTTTTTTTTTTTTGTGCAAGTTTAAGACTTGTCTCTTGTCTTAAATAATTTTATTTCCATTATTGGCAAGGAGTCTAAATTATTTTTTCTAGAGTTATTTAGTATTCTCCTTCTGGTGAATTCTGAGCACATAATTAATGTCTGCATTAGTTTTCTACAATTTATTAATTTGAAAACGTGAGATTATTATGCATCCCAGTGTAGTTGTGAGAATGTTAATAAATTTTAAAGCATGTTATAATTGGTAGTCACCAAGTTATTCTGTAGATATATGTGAACTTTCTCTATTCTGTCCTTAGTAAGAGAAGATACACTAAAACAACAACAACAAAGCCTATTTTGTCGTTGGGAACTTGGGTGTGTTATCCCACCATTTCTAGATGGGAGGTATATTGCTTAATTTAGAAATAAAAAAAGTAAAACAATAAGTGAAATATATATGAATGGTGATATGAAATAAAGATATTTATAAGAGTAAAAATTGGGCTCCTTTTACATATCTGACATGTGCAAATGTTAAATCAACTTTGTTACATATTCTTAATGGAATGTTATGTAGCATTAAAATGTTTATGAAGACTTTATAATAACTTGGGAAAATGTTTAAATATTAGTGGAAACATAAGATATGGAATACTACATATTAAAAAAAACTGGAAGGAAATACTTTAAAATATCAATAGTAGTGGCCCGACAAGTAAATTTTTTCTTTGTTTTCCTGTGGTTTCTAAATTTTCTGTTACCTTTAAGATAAAGTATAAACTTTATTTGATAAGTTGTGAATTGCTGTTGAGAATGGTACTCTGCTGTTTATTCATAGGTGTGAATCACAAAATGATAGGGAAGCCAATAAATTGCTTTTTAATTCATTGGCATAGCTAAAGAAGTATGTGAGCAAACTTCTTTTCTTAAATAGCTGGCATACATTTTCTTTCTACTTTTTTTTCCCCCCACAATTACTGCTGGATTTGGCATTGGCACCAGTACAGCCTTTCATTTTCTGCAGAGGATTGCATGCAATATTTATATATTATATATCATTACTTAGAAATCAGTTTATGATAAAGGGAGCCAGAACTCTTCCACGGGGTTGCTTCTTTCTGTTTAAAGAGGCATCTTTTCATTGGAGTGTAGTAATGGCTGTAGTACTTTGGCAAATAGCTATAAAACATGTAAACGTCCTCCATTCTTCTATTAATCCATCAGGAAGCTTTCGGGGATTCTTCTTGTCTAAAATATTCATAGGCAGCAGAATGTCCTGAATGCCCTACAGAATTTGTGCAGAGCCAAGGGAATGATTGATAGTGAAGTTCTGTTCTGAGTCACTCACAGTATGTGATTCTATTTGTCTTGCCAAATACGGGAGAACAGGCAACTCATAAAAGGTAAAGGTAATAGACACTGTATTTTCTTACATTTAAGGAAGAGCTTGGTGTGTCCACTTCACTGTACTCCACTGAATATAGCAAATTTTTTTAAATAAAATAAAATGCAGTTGCGCCATTCTTTGTAGAGTGGTAAAAAGTTTCATTAAACAGATGTCATTTATTATATTGCACATTTCTCTTTGGTATATATTTGCCTGCCTGGGTGTATCTTAAGTAAATGAGGTTCAAATGCTTAGTTAAAGAAAAACCAGTCAGGGTGCCTACTATAAGCAGGGTATACAGTAGATATTCAATACCTCCCTTAATGAATAAAAGTCACTATCCATCTTACAGTATTTTTTTTTTAAGTTTTTAAATTTTTTTTTTTTTTTGCGATACGCGGGCCTTTCACTGTTGTGGCCTCTCCCGTTGCGGAGCACAGGCTCCGGACGCGCAGGCTCAGCGGCCATGGCTCACGGGCCCAGCCGCTCCGCGGCATGTGGGATCTTCCCGGACCGGGGCACGAACCCGTGTCCCCTGCATCGGCAGGCGGACTCTCAACCACTGTGCCACCAGGGAAGCCCCATCTTCCAGTATTTTTGACATTAGTGTTTTTAAGATATCATTCAGTTTTCCATTAAATCATTGTTAAAACGGAAATTCTGTTCAGGCTAATCTCATGAGGTCAGGTAATGCAACAGATAAGCAATAGACGATATTGCAATTGCTAGGTGGATTTAGCACTTTGAACCACTCTTATTTCCTGAGGGCATGAGTCTATCATTTGCACTTGTTCGCAAGTCCCAGAGTTTTGGCTGAGTCAGGACCTTGGAATCAGGTCTGGAGTTCTTGCTTTTGGTTTTCATTCTTCAGAATATAACCTATCATTGTTTATGTCAGATACTGTGCTGCATTTTATCTAAAATGATTTGCAATGTATTGGAAAGGTAGAATAAGTTAATTACAGTGTTCAAATTTTATTTTTCTTTAGTAAAACGGTACTGGAGTTACAGAAATATAGCATCACTGTGAAAAAATTCTTGATGTATGAGACCACTGAAGTCAATTGGGACCTTCTACCTACAAGGAAGAGGTATTTGAGCCAAGAGTTGATTATAAGTGTGTATAATTTGGTAGACTGTAATCGGTTAAACAGCAAGGGCCATATTTCAACATTATTCAATTTTTGCTTTGCACATAGTAGGAAATCAATAAATATTGCATTAAGCAGAAACCCGGAAGAGTCTTAGACTGCAGGCAATAATCATTTAGGCAGAAATTGCCAACTGGTGGGTTTTCCACAGGAGACTCATTAGACCTTGAAATTTTGGTATTACTTTGACTGGTTTGTGTTACATTTTTCATTAAGCTCGCTTCTAATAATATCTCATGCTTTAGCATATCCCTTATCTTTATTCTTGACATACAGAATATAGTTACCTTCCAATCTTTAAGACACACAATAAATTTGCCCAGAAATTTGTCCACTAGGCAAAGAAAAAATTTGCTGACATAGGTAACCAAAGATATATACACATGTCTAACCTATCCTGAAAACATCTTCCTGTCGATTGTAATTTGTTGAGAATTTTTATGCTCTTTCCACTGAAGTGAAGAAAAGTTGCTTTTCAAGTGGTATGAAAACAAAGTGGAATTTGTAGTCCTCTAAGTTTGTTAGTTTTTTTGCCCCTATGCAGAGGGGCAAAGATAGAATAGGCTACTTTAAAAAAATGTTTCAACTTTTATTTATAATTTAAAATAAGCATGAGAGGAGCATAATCTGATTTAAATTTTATAGAAATCATACTGTTATATACTATTTTAGGGATTAGAGGGGAATGTAAGTGTAAAGAAGAACATAAATTAGGAGGCTATGGAAGTAATCCAGGAACAAGATGGCAGTGGAGTTGGAGAATAGTGGACTGATTCAGGATTTTTTTGGAGGTGAAATTGATAGGTCTTGATAGAAGATATTGGAGAGTGAGGGGAGCTGTTATATAAAAAAATGGGCTGACTTGTCTAGATTTAATTTGAAAATATGAAAGAAGATTGCAAAGAGTTTGCCTCTCAATATTTGACGTTTTACTTTTAAGTAGACAAGAACTTAGTTGATGAGCTCTTTTTGATCAGATAAATTAAAAGAAGGCAGTGAAGTTAGTGGTTACAAGAACAGGTTTTGGACTCAGACACTAAGGGTTGAACCCCAGTTCAATCAGGAGCTATTTACATGAAGGAAAATTACTTTTATTTTCTATCCCTCAATTTCCTCATTTATAATTGTACCTATATGGAAGGTTGTGGCTAATAAATGAAGCAATTCACCTAAAGTACTTGGTACACTGTGGCCCAAGGTAAACACCCCATTGCAGCTATTACTTTTTTATAAAGTGGGCAGTTCACAGAGCCAGTCTAGATAGCTGAGAAGCAAGAAAAGGTGATCTCAGATATCTAGATATTTGAGGTGTACTGGGGTGAATTACCTGAATTTTGTCCTCTTCTACTCAAGTTCAAAACTTTTAGGCTATCATATCTTTTGCAGAAATGAGTATCTGCCTTTGAAATATCTTGCTCACATGGAAAATTGAAACTATATAGAAATATTTTTAAACAGTTAAATTTACCATTGAAATTTTTATTTTTCTTAAGTCTTGAAAAAAATGTTTTACATGACACTAGTCTTTCCTAGTAATACACACTGGCCATCTGCCATAAGAGCCACCTTACAGCAACACTTGGTTTTTCTCTAGTTCTTTTATTAACTGATATTTCCCTGGAGAGTCTGATTCCCTAAACGTGGTATGAGCTGACAACATGGATTTAAAGGCAGAGGATCAGTGTTGCTCTGATTATTGATGTTGCCACATGGGAGGTTCTGGCAACAGAATGGGTCGTTTCTGTCTGTCTCTATGGCTGCCCCTCTGAGGGGTACTTAAGAGCAGGAGCCATATCAATGGGAGGCAGTCTCATTAGTGCTGCAGCTGTCATCAATTAAAACTTCTCCTTGGCAACGATAGTTCCTCTTCCCTCCACTTTGCTTGTAGTGCAAGTGTCTGTTTTTTTAATAAATTTATTTATTTATGACTGCGTTGGGTCTTCGTTGCTGCATGTGGGCTTTCTTTAGTTGCTGCGAGCTGGGGATACGCTATGTTGCGGTCCACGGGCTTCTCATTGTGGTGGCTTCTCTTGTTGCGGAGCACGGGCTCTAGGCATGCAGGCTTCAGTAGCTGTGGCATACGTGCTCAGTAGTTGTGGCTCACGGGCTCTGGAGCTCAGGCTCAGTAGTTGTGGCGCACAGGCTTAGTTACTCTGCGGCATGTGGGATCTTCCCGGACCAGGGCTCGAACCCGTGTCCCCTGCATTGGCAGGCGGATTCTTAACCACTGCGCCACCAGGGAAGTCCCCAAGTGTGTGTTTTTAAAGAGTATCTTGATTTGGCTCTCTATTCCCATAGTTGACAGAGGAACAAATAGAAATAATATTTGCAACAACAATAACAGCAGTAATGCTTATTGAGGACTTATCTGCTTTACAAAATTAAAAAAAAATTTAATACAATTTAAAAGGCTATTTTCCATTTACAGTATTAAAAAAATATTGGCTATATTCCTCGTGTTGTACAATACGTCCTTGAGCCTATCTTACACCCCAAAATTTGTACCTCCCACATCCCCATGCTATATTGCCCCTCCCCCCATAACCATTACTTACCCGCTTTTTATCAATTTTTTTTTTTTGCGGTACGCGGGCCTCTCACTGTTGTGGCTTCTCCCGTTGTGGAGCACAGGCTCCGGACGCGCAGGCTCAGCGGCCATGGCTCACGTGCCCAGCTGCTCCGCGGCATCTGGGATGTTCCCAGACCGGGGCACGAAACCGTGTTCCCTGGATCAGCAAGCGGGCTCTCAACCACTGTGCCACCAGGGAAGCCCATGCTATTTATCAATTTTATATATTTATCTTTTATGACCCTTGAAAAGGAGAGGAGAAATTGCTTATGTAGGCAAGTAAGTAGCATGCCCCTGCCCTATTTCATTCACTTGTCCAGCTTTTAATTTTCCTTATTTTGTACCTAAGAACACAGAGAGTGTTCTGAACATGGAGCTGCGGAAGCCTGATTGGGTTTGGATTGAG
Source organism: Neophocaena asiaeorientalis asiaeorientalis (assembly GCF_003031525.2). Classification (NCBI taxonomy): domain Eukaryota; kingdom Metazoa; phylum Chordata; class Mammalia; order Artiodactyla; family Phocoenidae; genus Neophocaena; species Neophocaena asiaeorientalis. The sequence continues at coordinate 6,015,561 of NW_020175410.1, forward strand.
AAAGGGAGTGGTTGGAAGAAGAATGAGTGTATTTAGACCGGAGAGAATTTGTGAATAAGAGGCTCTGCAGGCCTCTGTGGCGTTGCCTATAAGCCGTCCCAGTGTGTACTGTAATGGAACCAAACGATTTTGACTTGTGTCCCAACTTGGACTTCTGCTTTGGAGCTGGTTTAAGACTGAGCAGCAAAGCAGAACCAGGACTATATGTAGCTTGGGCATTCTCTGTGCTTTCAAGAATCCAGGTGTGACATTCTTTTTCTAAATTAAGGATTCACAGCCATGGGTACATTTACTCAGGTAAATGATATGATGAAAAGACTGCATGAGCCATTAGTTCAGTGGCAAGTGTTTAAATGAGAAGAAATGTGATATACATATAGATAGATATGATATAGATATGTAGATGTAGACAGATAACTGAAGTTTTGGAGGGAATGAAAATAGCACTTATTTGGGGTTTGGCTAGCCACTGAGGCTTTATTTAGTGGAGACTGTTTGGAATGCTATTGGGATTTTGTTTTGCTGAGTAGGGTACATCAACTAGGGGATTTTGAATATATCAGCTGGGGTGGGGAGTTGAAATAGAGTTAGCAGGGGTTGATAGGGCTGTGAGAATTTTTCTTTCCTCTGTGACTGTAATATAACTTCTCTTTTGTCTTCTGATGAAAATTTGATTAAAATATTCTTTTGACGTTGAATTCGTGTTTTATTTGGGTGTGTTTTGCCCTAAGATGTATTCAAGGAGTATCAGGGTAAGAGCCGAAATTGTGAAGCTATCCGTACTTAAAACAGTTTACATGGTGAAGGAAAAGGGGGATTGTGAAGTGCCCTCCCGCCCACTGAGTACAGCAAAGAGAAGGAGCCCAGAAAACATTCATCAGTGGGCTCTAATGCCTTTTCTAATGCCTGCCATATGATAGATACTGAAGAAATGTTCGTTGAACAAATTTTTATATTTTAGAATGAATGAAAAAGAGGTGGCTGGAAAATGGACATGCAGAGAGTTTACTTCATGAAAATTCCCCCAATGTTTGGGAATAGAAATGTGTCCATGTTCACTCTGAGCGAGTGAAGTACTTGAAAGGTGTGTGTATGCGCTCGTGTATATGTGTGTGTGTTTTAAGGATTAAAAATACGCAAGAACTCTGCAAGAAATTTCATCTCTTTTTGCGGTTTAAGAATAAAACCAGCAAACCAGTACATTTATAGTACTTGAACCTGAAATTAAGAATTTCTATTTGGGGACTTCCTTGGTGGCACAGTGGCTAAGGATCCACCTGCCAATGCAGGGGACATGGGTTCGAGCCCTGGTCCGGGAAGATCCCACATGCCATGGAGCAACTAAGCCTGTGCGCCACAACTACTGAGCCTGCACTCTAGAGCCCGCGAGCCACAACTACTGAGCCCATGTGCCACAGCTACTGAAGCCCGGTGCCTACAGTCCGTGCTCCACAGCAAGAGAAGGCACTGCAAAGAGAAGCCCATGCACCGCAATGAAGAGTAGCCCCTGCTCGCCACAACTAGGGAAAGCCCGTGTGCAGCAACAAAGACCCAACGCAGCCATAAATAAATAAATAAATAAATAAATAAAAAGAATTTCTCTTTGATCTCTTAAGACCATTCTTCTCTTTAATGTTGGGGAGACATTTTACTGTGGATGTGATGGTGGGTTATGGCAGTGTATCTTTGGTTAGGAAAGAGCAGGATAATAATTCATATAGAATGTATCTTGATTAGTTGTAGATTGCTTTCCTTTGAAGAACATGAAATGAAGCATGACTTTAAACCACTGTTTGTTTGTTTTTTTTTCTGATAAAGCAAGCTAAGTTTCTTCTAAGGATCTTCATCACAAGTGAAAACAAACAGGAATAAAACAAAGCCTATTATTTTTCTCTTTTTCAATTTTTAAATTTATCCTCCTTTTGGCTATATTGATGAAAAAAATAGATTGGAACCTAGTTGATTTATTAATTTAACCCTGATCAATGTGGATTGCTTGCAGGACTAGTTAAGTTAATGAGGAAAGTGACAAAAATGAATGGATTTTGAATAGCCAGATCTACATCATTCACCTTTAACACAGACTTATCTTTGTTTTAAATAATCAATTTGGCAATGAAGCAGGCAATCTTAAAGGGCAAGGTCCTTTTTCTTATTCTTGTAGACATTGCCACTTTAATTCTAATTGTCTTTTTATGTCCAAAACAAGGTGGATATATTTGAAACATATGATTTCCTGAAATAGAGCTAGAAGTACTGGGACTGATATAAATGTAAGTGAAATCCAAGAAAACTTCAGCAGACAATAGCACTTGAAAATTTTAAATTTTATTTTCATTGTCACTTCCAGAAAGCTATGCAATGGAGGAAGAAGAAATGTACGATGGAGAATGAAGTAATGTAATTAGGTACATATTCTGATCTTGAATTTTATGCTTTTAAAGGAGAAGTATATGCATGTGTGTGTGTGTGTGTGTGTGTGTGCGCACATGTATGTGTATATACGTACATATACACAGAGGTCTCAAAACAACCTTGATTTAAAACCAGTAATGTGCCTAAGAAGAGCTTCTCATTTGATGTCTATAATAGAGTAAAATTCACTACACTGAAATTGTAGCAAATAGAAATGAAACTTTATTCATCTTCTGTGGATATCTTCTAGTCTGGATATAGCATCTGACAGCGTTCTATTCTGATAATTTCTCTTTGATGTTTTTCTTCTTCCCCAAACAGTTTGTTACAATTTGGTATGGCTTATAATATGAATTTAGAGATGCATTTTCGACTTCTTCCCAGAGCATATTGTTATCTTTTAGCAACTCTTTTGTTGGATACAGCAGAAGGCAACTTGCCATATTTTTCTTTTGAGGTGAATCTGTTTACAACAGCCTACTAGTGAGTTGTAGCTGAAAAGAATCAAATCGAAGGCACACATTTATAAAAGAATTTCTCAGTCCCCAAGAAAAGGATTCTCACACCCTTATAGTGTATAACTCCCTCTGGGATCATGAGACAATATCATTTGTATAAACATATGTGGGTATTCTGTTTCTCTTAAGTCTATGTCTATGCAGTATAGACATGTATTTCTTTTTCTGTGAAAGTAGAGAAGGATTGATACAATGCATTGGAATAATTCTGATATTCCAATTAGAATATTTCTGATAGTTCCAGAATATTAGGAGCTGTAGAAAGAATTTTAACTACCTCTGTTAGTTGTCCCAAAACATAACCAGGTAGGAAACAGGTCTGATAATGCGTGGAAAGGTTATGGACTAATCGATGGGATCCTCAGAGGACGGTTGATGCCCGAGACTTGATTCCCAGTCTGCCTCAAGATTTAGTACTAATTAAAGTAAAATGAGCAATAAGATATGACGAAGTAAATAGTATTTGATCAGGACTTAATGGACAAGCACATGAAAAGAAGGGGAGAAGTGAAAGAAATACGGCAGCTCTGTAGTTTAGATAAACCAGACTCTTACTGTTTCCTGTTACAAACTTTAGAAAAAAGTCAAATACAAGATCTAAAAAGGTGATTTAGTTAGGTTTAAAGAATACAGTCCAAGAATGCAGAGTATGTACACTTTGGTCGTCTAATCTCACCAAGAATTAGAATTAGACGGTTTAGATGAGGGCTTCACTACTGAAATCTGCCAGATACAATATCAACTGCATCAAGCCCTGTATCCCTGTTTATATCAGTTACCACAAGAAACCCAAAGCCCACTTGGATTATTTATTACTTGGATTCTCATTCTCATATGGCTCTGTGCAACTGCTAAGTAGGATTCCATTTCTCCCTTTCCTCCATTTCTTAAAACTCTTCTGCCCTCTAGAATACATTTGTCATAAGCAAAAATACCTCATCTTTAGAGCTCAGCATCATGTCTATTTCTTTCACTTTTTTTTGCCATAACTTAAGTCAAATACTAAAGATAACATTTTGCCTCTGTAATTCTAGATGGGTGACTGCTTCCTTTCCCATACTCCTTGAACCAGTGGGCTGGGAAATGGTATAGATATACTACTTGCTCTTCATTGTTGTTTTCAAATTTTTCACCCTTTCTGCCCCTAAAGAGCCACAGCTTTAAAACTCATATCATCAGATTATAACACCCACTGCACCCTTGCACAGTCATTTGGAGACCCCAAGTTGTTTCTCTTAACTCTTTGAAGATTTCAGTGTCTGGATTACTGTCATTCTTTCTAGATTACCCCATTCACAATTTTGATGGGTTCAATAACCAAAGCAGAAGATCTTTTTAATACCCTTGTTTTCTTGATTCTTCCTTCTCCTGTGGTCTTCTCTCCTTCCTACATCAGCTACTTATCCTCATGGTCACACTCTCAACTTTGTTACTACCACTGACTACTTTCCATCTTAAATATTAATTTCAAGGCTTCTCCCTCCTGTGTATCCAGCTTGTTCCCTCTAATATATGATCTCCAAAAATACTTTGTACCCATTAAGACATACAGTCTTTTGGTTATATAACTTTTAAAATGTCTCTCAATATAGTGGCCATGAGACTGCATCTTGCAGACCTCCTACTACAGCGACTGAATTGACACAGGACCCCAGCAGCTGCATTCACCACCTGAAATCCATTGCTGCATTTGCACCGAGACCAGTGTCTGAGTTGGTGGGCATTTTAAGGCAGACCCATTCTTGGGAGACATGGGACTCCTTTGCCAACTTTGTCTCAAGGACTCTCATGGCTTGCTGAACTTTCTTTAGACTGCGTGATAGTCTAGGATACTTACACCCAACCTTGTATCCCACTTGTCAGATAGATTGCATCATGTTCTGGCAGTTCTCCTAGCCCTCTCTGCCTCCATTCCTATTTCCTTTTACAGAGGCATTCTCCCTTATAAGATTTTTATACTTTTAATCCTATTTGCATCTGATTCTTGGAGGAGTGGGACTAAATACTCACTCTGCTCATATCCTTACTTCCATCCTTACCCATATTAGACTCCATAGTTCACTCACTTTTGTACTCCTTCAACTCTCCCACTCCCTTTTCACTTTGTCACACTTGCCTGGCAAACCCCGAATCCTTCTCATAGCCAGTGGTTTGCCTACTCTGTGCCTGCATCTCTGTAGCTGAAGATGTTGGATACAACACCATTCTGAATCATCTCATTTAAAATTCAAGACCAGTAATGTTTAAGGGTGATCCTCTTATGCCTTCTTATTTCACATAGGGCCTTGTGGACTGTTGAAGAGCTTTGGAAGATATGATCGAGAATTTATGTTTTAAAAGGATTCCTCTAGTTGCTGGATGGCTAAATGACTCTAGTGGGTTATTCAGAGGTTGTTTACTTGCCCCCCCCCCATGTTTAGTCTCTCTGTCTTCCATTAATATTTAGCTGGTCACTTGGTTACCCAAAATTAAGACTGCATTTTCCAGGCTGCCCCCGACCCCAACCCCCTTGCAGTTATGTGTGGCAATGAAACCAAATTCAGCCCTAGGGATGGAAATTGGAAATGTTAAATGTAACTTTCAGAAACTGACTTTTAGAAGAGGGAGACTTTCCTCTTCAACCTTCCTGGCTACATGCTAAATCAGATATGGACTTATGGCTGAAGCTTTCATGAACATCTTAACTGTGAGGGAAATCTTCTTCATTGTGGAGAAACATGATAGGAGTATGGGTTACTGATATCATAGAACATCATACCAATCCTGAACACTCTCTACCTGGACTATTTCACATGTGAGAAAAATAAACTCCTGTCTTGTTTAAGGTCCTATTATTTCCGGTGAACTGTCATATACACAAATACCTAATCCTAACTGATACAGGAGGAAGTGAAGACACAAGAAAACCTATTGTGAGGTCATTTCAATAACCCAAGTGAGAAAGAACTGTGGCTTGGACTAGGTAACAGCAGTGGAAGTGGTAAAAATATTCAGATTCTTAGTGTTTAATGCGGTAGAATATTTGCTTGTGACGAGTAAAGGATAAAAAAAAGTCAAAGTGATCCAAAATCCAAAGGTGTGAACCTGGGTAACTGATGGTGCAGTAAACAAACAAACAAAAAACAAACAAAAAACAAAACAACAACAACAACAAATGGGACCACAAGAGGAGAAATAGGTTTAGAAGGGAAAAGGATGAGCTCACTTTAGACACTATTGTTCACTATTGTTTGAAGTTCTGCCGGGATCACATGGAGCTGTTCAAGATTTCTAAAACATTCAGATGTAGATCTGTGGATTATTCATATTGAATTGATAGGTGGTCAGAAAAGCATACAGGCTAAAGCAAAAGAGAAAGGAGGGGTAAGGATACTATTCTCTGGATTAATTCTCTACTGGGGATATCCGTAGTTAGAAAGCTTTATGTGGTATTGAAGTATGCAGTGAAAAGATGCACTAACCTTTACTAAATTGTAAAATTAGACACTGGCTGCTTTTTGTTTGGCTCTGTTTTCCCATTTAAAAGAACATGTTGGGCTTCCCTGGTGGCGCAGTGATTGAGAGTCCGCCTGCCGATGCAGGGGATATGGGTTCGTGCCCCGGTCCGGGAAGACCCCACATGCCGCAGAGCGGCTCGGCCCGTGAGCCATATCCTGTGCGTCCGGAGTCTGTGCTCCGCAACGGGAGAAGCCACAAAAAAAAAAAAAAAAAAAGAACATGTTCTTTCTTTATTTATGAAGGGCCTGAATCCAAATTCTCTTCAATGAAATTATTTTGGTAACTTTGGGTGAGTATTCTACGGACCACAGGTTATATCACTAAATTATCACACATTTGGTACAACAGTTCAAGAAAGCCTTTTATGTGAAAGGCCAAAATTAGCATAGGAACCAAAGAAGAATATAGCATAACTTTTTTGCACCCAAGGAGCAATCTTTTCATGTGGATATGTTGGCAAAATGATGCTTACATTTAGGCCTACTTTGAAAATTAAAGCAAAAAGTCTCTCTTTTGGGAATAAAAAGCACAGCTTAAAGTAATTTTTTTCAGGAAGTTTTCTTGCCTTAAATATAAATGGTCCTCTTACATATTGTTTTATTGACAGTATGGTCTGGCATACAATATAGTGACATGAGCCTTGTACACACCAGAATTCTTTTTTTTTTTTACATCTTTATTGGAGTATAATTGCTTTACAATGGTGTGTTAATTTCCGCTTTATAACAAAGTGAATCAGTTATACATATGCATATGTTCCCATATCTCTTCCCTCTTGTGTCTCCCTCCCTCCTACCCTCCCTATCCCACCCCTCCAGGTGGTCACAAAGCACCAAGCTGATCTCCCTGTGCTATGCGGCTGCTTCCCACTAGCTATCTACCTTACATTTGGTAATGTATATACGTCCATGCCTCGCTCTCGCTTTGTCACAGCTTACCCTTCCCCCTCCCCATATCCTCAAGTCCATTCTCTAGTAGGTCTGTGTCTTTATTCCCGTCTCACCCCTAGGTTCTACGGTTTGACTCTTCTCCCTTTTTTTCTAGATGAGTCTGGCTTCCTGGTGGAGGGGACTAGGGCCTGTGTTCTGGTGGATGAGGCTGGATCTTGTCTCTCTAGTGGGCAGGTCCACGTCTGGTGGTGTGTTTTGGGGTGTCTGTGGCCTTATTATGATTTTAGGCATCCTCTCTGCTAATGGGTGGGGTTGTGTTCCTGTCTTGCTAGTTTTTTGGCATAGGATGTCCAGCACTGTAGCTTGCTGTTCGTTGAGTGAAGCGGGGTGCTTGTGTTGAGATGGAGATCTGTGGGAGATTTTCGCCGTTTGATATTATGTGGAGCTGGGAGGTCTCTTGTGGACCAGTGTCCTGAAGTTGGCTCTCCCACCTCAGAGTCACAGCACTGACTCCTGGCTGCAGCACTAAGAGCCTTTCGTCCACATGGACACTCAAAAAAAGAGGAAAGGGGGAACAAATCATAAATCTTGCTCTCAAAGTCCACCTCCTTAATTTGGGATGATTCGTTGTCTATTCATGTATTCCACAGATGCAGGGTACATCAAGTTGATTGTGGAGATTTAATCCGCTGCTTCTGAGGCTGCTGGGAGAGATTTCCCTTTCTCTTCTTTGTTCTCACAGCTCCCAGGGGCTCAGCTTTGGATTTGGCCCCGCCTCTGCGTGTAGGTCGCCGGAGGGCATCTGTTCTTCGCTCAGACAGGATGGGGTTAAAGGAGCCGCTTCTTCGGGGGCTCTGGCTCACTCAGGCCGGGGGGAAGGAGGGGCACAGAGTGCGGGGCGAGCCTGCGGCGGTAAAGGCCGGTGTGACGTTGCACCAGCCTGAGGCGCGCCGTGCGTTCTACCGGGTGAGTTGTCCCTGGATCCCGGGACCCTGGCAGTGGCGGGCTGCACAGGCACCCCAGAAGCGGGGTGTGGATAGTAACCTGTGCTCGCACACAGGCTTCTTGGTGGTGGCGGCAGCAGTCTTAACGTCTCATGCCCGTCTCTGGGGTCCGCGCTTTTAGCCGCGGCTCGCGCCCGTCTCTGGAGCTCCTTTAAGCAGCGCTCTTAATCCTCTTTCCTGGCGCACCAGGAAACAAAGAGGGAAGAAAAAGTCTCTTGCCTCTTCGGCAGGTCCAGACTTTTACCCGGACTCCGTCCCGGCTAGCCGTGGCGCACTAACCCCCTGCAGGCTGTGTTCACGCCGCCAACCCCAGTCTTCTCCCTGCGCTCCGACCGAAGCCCAAGCCTCAACTCCTAGCCCTGCCTGCCCAGGCGGGTGAGCAGACAAGCCTCTCAGGCTGGTGAGTGCCGGTCGGCACCGATCCTCTGTGCGGGAATCTCTCCGCTTTGCCCTCCGCACCCCTGTTGCTGCGCTCTCCTCCGGGGCACCGAAGCTTCCCCTCTCTGCCACCCGCACTCTCCCCCCGCGAAGGGGCTTCCTAGTGTGTGGAAACGTTTCCTCCTTCACAGCTTCCTCCCACTGGTGCGGGTCCCTTCCCTATGCTTTTGTCTCTGTTTTTTCTTTTTTCGTTTGCCCTACCCAGGTATGTGGGGGGTTTCTTGCCTTTTGGGAGGTCTGAGATCTTCTGCCAGCGTGCAGTAGGTGTTCTGTAGTAGTTGTTCCACTTGTAGATGTATTTATGGTGTATCTGTGGGGAGGAAGGTGATCTCCGCGTCTTACTCTTCCGCCATCTTCCCGGAAGCCCAGAATTCTTTTTTGATGTATTGCTAATGGATTTTTAGATTTTGGAAACAAATTTACAATTAAGAAGTAGCTAATAATTTTTCAGCATTTATGATTTTCTTTTACCTTGTTCAATAAAGGCAGCATGTTAAGGCGAAAAGAGCATGGACTTCGGCATCAGGCTGATAGTGTTTTGAATACCACTCTGCCACTTGCTACTAGTGTGACCAGTTGGTTTATCTAAATAAAGAAAATCACTCCTCTGTTATAAGGTTGTGAGGATTAAATGAGGTGTTGCCAATGAACTGTATTTCATATGGAACATTATGATCATAACAGTATTTTATAGTAATTGTTGTTGCTAGTATAATTATTAATAACGATTTCCATCCATATCAAACACTGGCTTAGCATTCTTTTTGACGTAAAAAGAAAAAGAGAAATAATGTTTTAGCTGTAGAATAATAACCCTGTCTTTTGTGGTGTTGCAGTGCTTCTTATAGATAATGTTCACATAGGCGACATACTCTCACGGGCATGTGAAACTTCCATGGGTTATAAGTAATTCCTGGCAAGCTGGTTATTTTGTCACTCTCTCTACAACTCAGGAAAGTATATTGGGTTACAAAAGGGATTTATTCATTTAACAACTATTTGATGAGAGCCTACCATATCTGAGGTACTTTCTTGATGGAAGAAAAGGGATGGAATTAGCCACCTGAAGCATACAACCTAGTAGGTGTGAAAATGATGTTATTATATGAATAACCTTAAATGTGATCTAATTTTTCAAATGGATCATTTCCCAAACCTTGAAATTCTAATGTGCAATGAATTATTGTGGCATCCTTCACAACTAATTGAGATATTTCAGTATGTTGCAACTTTGGAGTTGAAATCTAATCTAAAGCATCATGATTTATGCTAAATCCATCTAGGGAGCAAGAAAACCATAATAGGAGATGATAGCTAACATGTATAATATCTTATTAACAGGTAATCACAGAATAGGTAGTGTGGTGAGCATTAGATAAGTACTTCAGGATAGCTCTGCTTCTTTCACATTCTGGCCTGATATTTTAATCAAGAGAAACCCAACTTGAAACTAATGTGCATCCTTTTGGGTACTTCGACTTGTGCCCCCTCAACCCACTGCTTCCCTTGGAGGGCCTCTGGTGATTCCAAACTGTATCTAATGACAGTTTTCCTGTGGGAAGCACTTTGCCCTGGTCATAATGTTGTCTCTGACCATCTACTCATACATATCAATGTGGCTTTCGACAGCAATGTGGGAAGCCTTGCTTGTGACTCTGGTATAGAGGTCAGCACAAGGGATGCTGGAAATGTATCATGGGTGGCATCAGAGCAAGCTCAAGAGAAACAGCTTAAAACTACATAGATTCAGAAGATATATTTTGGGTAGAACATGGAGTAATAATAGCTTGTGGATTATTTTTCTTTCCTGTAAATATCAGTAAGACATTTTTAATAGTACAGGTTCATTTGTAACAAAGGACACCGTTTAAGAATACAAATAACTTACCTTCTTTTTAGTTCTCAAAGTTCACCTCTTTTTCATTCTGAAGGATGGGACTTGTAAGACAATCTTCTGATTCCTGGAGCTCTTTTATTCTTTAATTTGGCTCTACTATGAAACAGCTTTCAGTTTATGGGCAAAAGGTAAGAACACAAATGATTGCACAGATATTTCCAGTGCACCATAAGGGATGAGAAATTACCGCAAAGTGCCACTATCCTAGTTGCCTTAGGATTTTGCAGACATCTATTGGTTATGTTAAAATCTGCTTTTTTAGGACAATGAAAACACAAGGAGCCACTGGAGCATTAAGAAAGACAGTGTCGGTGAGAGATAGGTAATAGGTCATTTAATCAACATGTTTGAGAGCTGCCTTCTTGCAAAGCAATGCTCCCAGCTCTAGGGCCAAGTGGAGGCAGCTTCACAGTGCCACAAATAGGCAGTTCCCTTCAGTTAGTTCTAATTTCATGGTTTTAAAGGTGGTTCTAATTAGAATAAGGTTTAATTTGGTCACATCTAAAGTATTCATGATTGTAATAAAAATTTCCCTAAATAAGCAAGATTTATACAATAAGCACAAATTATCTTTGAGTTTCGAGACTTTCCTGCTCAGTGTGCCTTTATCAATACTGGAACCCCTCTGTTTATACCATCCCCAGTAATTTTTTTTAAAATTTATTTATTTATTTAATTTATTTATTTTTGGCTGCATTGGCTCTTCATTGCTGTGCTCAGGCTTTCTCTAGTTGCGGTGAGCAGGGGCTACTCTTCGTTGCAGTGCGGGAGCTTCTCTTTGTGGTGGCTTCTCTTGTTGTGGAGCACAGGCTCTAGGCGCGTGGGCTTCAGTAGTTGTGGCACATGGGCTCAGTAGTTGTGGCTCATAGGCTCTAGAGCGCAGGCTCAGTAGTTGTGGTGCACGGGCTTAGTTGCTCTGCGACATGTGGGATCTTCCCGGACCAGGGCTCGAACCCGTGTCCCCTGCATTGGCAGGCAGATTCTTAACCACTGCGTCACCAAGGAATTCCCCCAGTAATTTTTTGATATTCCATTTCCAAGGAGTTTGATAAAAGCTGGCCTAGTTAACTAGTTTTGCTATATATCTAAATTCTGAGAATCTTGAGGAAAGATGATTTAAGAGGGATGAGGGGAAGAAGGTTAGAAAGCAGTATTCCAACAGCACAATCACACTTTATCCCAATAAGGTAAAAACAGGGGAAGCATTTAAACAAGTTAATGTGGCCACAAAATCTAGGTGTTAAAAGGGCATGCACAAAAGATGAAAAGAGGATAACCATGGGAGAATATGAAACTAGCAGATATTTGTGAGACATATTAAGAAGAACAAATTTATATCTTATTTATATTTAAAATAGATATAATAAAAAGGAACAAACTATTGATGCATGCAAAACTTATCAGATGAATTTCACAGACATCAGGCTGAGAGAAGCTAGTCTCAAAAGGTTACATACTATATGATTCCATTTATATGACATTCTTGAAAAGACAAAACTGCAGTGATAGAGAACAGATCAGTGATTAGCAGAGGTTAGGAATGAGAGGTGTGTGTGTGACTATAAATAGGTAGCAGTAAGGAGGTTTTTGGGGTGATGGAACTGTTCTGTATCTGACTGTGGTAGTGGTTACATGAATCTAATATGTCGGTGTCCATAGGACTGTATACCTAATAATAAAAAGTTATGCTTACTGTATGACACTTGGAAAATAAAATTAAAGAAATAAAACTTCACAGAGGAAAAAAAGAGGTATAATAATACCAGGCTTATGGAGCAGTTGGTAATATTAACTGAGATCGTGTGATTGTATGTAAAGCACTCAGCACATCCTTAGTTGGTGCTCAAAACACCAACTTCTCTGTGCTTCTGCTTTTAGGTAAGTCATCAATCCTACCTATACCTCTAGTTCCTTATCCTTTTTTAAAAATTGAAAAAAGTAAATCACACTGTTTTAGACATGCAGCAGATAGTTTGTGTGTGTGTGTGAAAGCTGGAAAATTCATCAGAACATGTTTTAGATATTTTTGAATAGATTTGATGTACAGCAGGGATTGTTTTCTGCCAATAGAATATTGCCTTCTAAGAAATCTCATTTGGTTGTTATGAGGATTAAATCTGGTATTGTATGTAAAGATAGAGTATACAGTAAACAAAAAATTGGCAGTCAATTTGCATTTGAATCTAATTCTAGTACTAGCCATATTCACTTCACAGTGTTGTGGGAAATACATGTCAGTATGTTGTAAACTGTAAAGTATTATCTAAATATAATATTGTCTCTGTAGCTTATTTTCCTTTAAATTACTCAATGCATACATAAAGTGAATATATCCAGTGTGTCATCTATTTAGATTCCTTACAGTGGTTTGTCTTTAAAATAATATTTTTCTTAGGAGCATCAATTTTTGTTGGAAACAGAGATCTCAAAAACATACGAGATTAAAATACTGTATATGCTTTTGAGAAAATTCTGTGGCACTAAAAGAAAATAATTATTCTAAGCAGAAGGAAAAGCATATTTTTAGGGGAGTGTTTGCCTTCCTCATAAGTATTTCATTTAAAAAGCTTTGGAAAACTTATAGTGAGACTTTAGTTTGTAAGATTGTGACATACTTGTCTTTTGACCATTTCCTGATTTCTTTTTTATTCTCCTATGAAATAAATGGTCCTTACCCAAAGGATGGGTAATCTGTTCTCTTCTGGAACTATAGTGATGTCTGTTTGAAAGCCAAGGTTTAAAAATATTCTTTTAGAGTACCACGTTTAGTGAAAAAAATGTAAAGAAAAGCAAGGATATTTAAAAAAAAATGTGGTCTGTATTTTTTCACTACAACAGAAAAAAAGATAAAGCTATATTTTCAGAAGAACACCAGAGAGCTTTCTGCGAGAGTTGGCAAATGCATCAAGGCATTGTTTGTAGATATTATTCTTGATAGGTTTGATATACAGCATAGTTTTCCAAGCCAATGGAATATTGTCTTCTTACAGATCTCATCAGGCCAGCAGTGCTGCTGCCATGTGCTGGCTTATCAGCTCCAGCCAGAGTCTGCTGCACTTGCACACACCTTCATAGCCTGAGAGGAAAATAAATTGTACCCCAGCAGTTAATAAGAAAGAATTATTGTGAGTGAGATGCATGACATTATGAGTGAGCATCGTGTTTTACAGACTAAATGTTGATTTGCCAAAGGGAAAAAAATGCTCCCTATACATGAAATGAAAATTTCATTTCAAAATTGTCATTTTAAGTGTATTTGCTGGTTTCCTAGTTCAAGAAGTGAATATTATCTATTTTTCATGTGTCTTGGGGATAGTACTGAAGAGGCAATTCGCACTTTCTGTGTTTTGCTAATGGACATTTTTATCCATTCCAGGTATTTAATGAAACATCTGTTTTTATTTATTGAAGCAGATATATAATACCTACAGGTACATAGAATGTATGCTTTAAAGCACCAAACATAGGAACATAATCTCTAATAGCATGACTGAATTGCTTATGAGGAGCCTAAGGTCCTTATTACTTTTTTTCAATTGCTTGGGTCAGCATTTCTAATGTCAAAGTATCTGTGCATGGAGAGCCTGATTAGTTGAATTTAATAGGTGTTAACTGTTAATATAAAGTATGATCTTTGCTCAAAAAGGGAGATGAAGTCTTAGTCCTTCTATTCTAATTAGTTATGGCCTCAGAAGTTTGTTAATACTTGATCACAGTCAAAGAGGTGAAATAACTTTTGTAAGGTCATAGAACTATTACTTGAAGGAATTATACTTCAGACTGAGAGCTGTCCAATTCTAGTCAGAAAATGCATATTTTGAATTAATTTTGCTTACTCTATGTTTAGAAACAGAAGAAACCAGATATAAGATAACACTATTTGCTGTCATAAATGAATGCCAAATTTTTAATAGTTTGACCCAACAAAACAACATTTATTGCTCATTAAGAATCCACTGTGGATCTATGTAGCCCATGAGCAGCTTTCCTCCACCCAGTGATTCAGGGACTCGGGACTCTTATTTGTGGCTCCAGCATCCATTATGGCTTCAAAGTCATCTGGTAGGTTGGGGAAGAGGTATTGGAAAAGGAGCACCTGATTTTAAAAATCCTGGCCTGGAAGAGACACACACCATTTCTGCTGCTATTCTATTGGTGAGAATGAGTCAACACACCAGAATATAAGAGAGGCTGAGTGCGGTAGGCAGAATTTTTGGATGGCTTCCCAAAGATGTCTCGCCCTAATCCACAGAACCTGTGAATATAATGAGATATCACTCCCATGATTATGTTACATTAAATGTCACTGTTGCCCTTAAGATAGGGATGATCTTGGTGGGTTTGATCTAATATAAGCCCTTAAAACAGAGTGCTCTGCCTGGCTGATGACAGAAGAGGAAATCAGAGACACTCTAAGCACAAGGGGGGGGGGATTTGACAGCTGTTGCTGGCTTGACTATAGAAGGAGTCACCTGAGAAGGGGTGACGGCAGCTTCTAGAAGCTGAGACAGCCTTCAGCTGACAGACAGCAAAGTGGAACCTCCTTCCTACATCTGTAGGAACTGGATTCTGCCAACAGCCTAAATGAATTTGGAGGGGGATTCTTCACCAGAGCTTCCCAGGCTGGCTGAAACCTTGAGAGACACTAAGCAGAGAAAGTAGCTGAGCCACACGAGACTTCTGATCTAAAGAACTGTGAGCTAATAAACCACTAAGTTTTATTCAGCAATAGAAAACTAATCTACTTTGAAATGTTCTTATTAAAAGATTCCTGGATCGCACCCCACAGAGAATCTGATTCAGTCTGGAAATCTGCATTTTTAACAGACATGCTAAGTGATTCTGCTTGAAGATAGTACAAGGATCACACTTTGAGAAGAAAAAAGAAATCTCTAAGTCAATGAATGGTTTTCAAATATGTATTTTTTTGGGAAAAGTGTCTAGGGTGTAAGTGATTCACAGAGAGAACTTATTCAAGGTCTTGACCTTATTCAAGTTTGGGAGGTTGGCTTCCAGAGTGTCTGGATTGGGACCCAGAGAATCTGTACTTTCTACATTCTCCCTAAGTGATTCTGGGCACCTTGCATTTAGAAATCACTTTCTTAAGGCTTATAGTATCCTCCCTCTGTAAGACCATGCCGTGGGAGACCCAAATTCCAAAATTTAGAAAGGCATAGCTACCAAAGAGTAAGCTGAAGAGATGCCACCTGAACATTTTTTTCCCCCTCTTTTCATGTCCAATCCTAGAGCAAGAATGGCTTTTCTTAACTTGTGTAGATAATAAGGAGTATGGTTTTGCTTTTGTGAAAAGTTTTTTTTTTCTTCTGAACCTTTTGAAAAGCATTAAACCTCTCCATATAATGAAATATGCTTTTATTTGGAGACAAAATGAAAGAAAGAAACAAACAATAATTAAATCCTCTAAATAATGTGAGCTTTGTGGTTAAATCTCCCTGCAACTCCTTGAAAATTTAATAAGGGAATAAAGGCTGTTTTCCATTTGTGTAATACAGTGCCTCATTTCTCTTCTCTATGAAATTGTCTCTGGCTAAACAGTGCCTCACAATTTAGATTGCTGAGTATCTAGCTTGAGAGAATTTTATGCGTCTATTTTTTAACTCAGGTCACTCGTGTACAACCGTATCATCTTACATCCAGGTAGGATATAAAACCAGGAGACTAGGTGAAGGGAAAAAAGTCAGGGATGAATGTCATATTATATGATCCAATTACCCACAGTCCCTGACTTGCGTATGCCTGACTTATGAATGTCCTTGCATTTACAAATGGGTTTCTGAGAGAGGGTCAGCAAAATTCTCTCTTTCTCTCACCGCTGTCCCTTTCTGTTTTATTCGTAGGTTGAGCACTTTTAGAGCTATAGCAAAGAGGTCGGCGTCTTACTGCTGTCCCCCATCTTCATACTTTACCATTTCTTAATACTAACATTGGAAGTAGTAATGTATAGGAAAAGAAGCAGGAGCTTTAGGGGGGAAAACATGCAAACTTCATTCCAACTTTATTTCTTACTGCCTCATCCTCTTCCTCAGCCCTCACAATGCTTCTTTTTTTTTTGCGGTACGCGGGCCTCTCACTGTTGTGGCCTCTCCCGTTGCGGAGCAAGGCTCCGGACGCGCAGGCTCAGGGGCCATGGCTCACGGGCCCAGCCGCTCCGCGGCATGTGGGATCTTCCCGGACCGGGGCACGAACCCGTGTTCCCTGCGTCGGCAGGCGGACTCTCAACCACTGCGCCACCAGGGAAGCCCCCACAATGCTTTTTTATAAAAAAAACTGTAAAACACATATTCACCTTTGCCAACTGCTTCTCATGTCCGTGTCTCACCCCAGAGCCTCTCTCTCAGGCAATGGGCACTAGATTACTTATGGTCCAGAGTTGATGTGCCTCACTATTGAACAGAACATAGTAGGAGAGGAAGGAGATGGAGTTCTTGCTCTCACTGGGGGAAAATGTGCTGTTAACAGCTCAGGCTGGAACTTGAGATATATTTTTCTACAGAAACAATGATTTGGATGATGGTTACCATTCATCCTATTTGGGATGTGGTTAATACATATTTTGATTTTAATAAGATATTGATAGTTATCTTTGGAGCCCAATCGTAATGTATAAACTACCTCATGAACAATAACTTGCATAGAGTTGGTGTATGAATGAAATAAAATGGAAGTAGAAAATGAATGTAAAGTTCCTATCACTGTGTTTAACTCACAGTAGACAACTGATATTTTTGTTTGCTTTAAAGATTATTTCTCTTTCTTGTGATTTTTTTTTTCCTGTGAGAAAAAGTTTTACAAATTCCAAATGACTGACTCAGAAATAAAGTTTTGAGATGTAAAAGACATACCTCTCTTTAGGTCTTTCTGTACCCATAGTGCTCACTGAGTGGGTGTGGTCCTCATGAACTCAGGACTGAGCTGTTATTCCTCGGACAGCCATTCCACAGGCTGACCAGGGATTGTAACGCACTGTGGTACAATAGGCTTTTATTAAGCCAGCTGGGATATCCCACCAGAATGCTTTTTTTTCCCCATAAAAATCTGAACTAAGGGACCATTATTAATCAGTGCACTTTACTGGAGCTGAGGGCCATGTTAAGGAGCTGAGGCCGGCAGCCTTCTTAGGCTGGGCAGGAGGTCGGTTGGCTGAGTGGACTGCTGGCAGGATGAGGATGGCACAGGTGCAACCTCAGAGAGGAGCACAGGCAGGAGACCATGGGGCTGCTGAGCTATGGGTCCAATCGCCTTGGCTCCAGACTTTCAGATCCCAGTTCTCGTTTGCCTGAGTTTCAGCTACATTTTGATTCTATTCCTGGATCGAGTTCATGGTTTCCTCCAGTTCTCTGTGCTCCTTCTCCCTCAGCCCTGTTCTTTGTGACTTCGACTCAAGCAGCACCTGCTGTATATTTTGTTGAGCTCTCTGTCTGCCACGCTTTCTGGAGTTTCTTGGTATAATTTTGATACATGTAGAAAGAGACTGCAGTTATTGAATCCATGCTAATTATGTGGTTGACACAGTACCCAATATTAAAGCTGGACTTAGAGGGAATATATGTCTGCCTTTAACTTTTTTATCTTAATTGTTCCCGTTCACTTAAGAAGCATCTCTCGGGCTTCCCTGGTGGCGCAGTGGTTGAGAGTCCGCCTGCCGATGCAGGGGACACGGGTTTGTGCCCCAGTCCGGAAAGATCCCACGTGCCGTGGAGCGGCTGGGCCCGTGAGCCATGGCTGCTGAGCTTGCGCGTCCGGAGCCTGTGCTCCGCAACGGGAGAGGCCACAACAGTGAGAGGCCTGCGTACCGCAAAAGAGAAGAAAAAAAAAAAAAAAGCATCTCTCTTCCAGAGCTCACATTGATTTTACAGTTCTTAGAGAACTGTGCTTATTTACCCTTTGCACAGCTATTAAGTTATTAACCTCTGTTGTAGAAAATCTTTTAGGTAGTGTATGAAATTACAGAAATTAGGACCAAAGTTGGTAAAATGAAGGAAGCATCTCAAACTTGTATGTGAACGAAAATTAGCTTTTATTTTAACTTTACTTCGTATCTCTTTCCGTTTCCTTCTAGGTTGTTTTATCTTGAACGAACTGCTAAATCTCTAAGCATTACATTGATTGTAATGCAACAGCTCCTCCTGTGGGCCCCAGGAGTTAGCCAGGGATCTGAACTCAAGTTGACCACTTTCTAGTTGTATCCGGGAGGGTCAATTCATTTAGTTACTTAAGAGCAAGGAGCTTTTGTTTCTGCATATATGAGATGCATCAGTTTCTTAAAAGTTCCAAAACTAATAATATTTGTTATATCCTGTCAGAAAAAACATTGAGGTGAATGAAGAGTTATTATTCTGACTTCTCCCTTGTCAGTCCTGTTATTCGGATGTCATAAATATTTTGATTCAAATCCTCAATAATCTTCTCTGCTACTACAAGTATACATCAACGTAGCACGTAGAACACGTCCTAACACATGTTGAGAGCTCAAAATATCTTTTTTGAGTAAATAAAATAAATCATATATACATTTGTACATATTTTTTTTTCACAAAACCCATGATCTTTTACTTTTGACTTGTTTTTTTTACAAAAACAAGATCATACTGCACACATTATTCTGTGGTATGCTTTTATTGATGTGATTTCTAATTGGTTCATTTTTACTGCCACTAAAAGCGATACTGTAATAAACTTCTTTGTACATACATCATTATGTGTAGGTGCTTTCCTTTTTTACAAGATACATTGCTAAGTAGGCACTTTAAAACTTTCAATAGGTATTGTCAGATTATTTTTCCAAAATTTTGCAGTAATTCACGCATTATTTTGTAGTAATTCACACCGTCTATGTATGGGCTGCTCATTTCTTAAAATAGGAATACTAATATCTAAATTATAGGATTGATAAGAAGATGCAATTAATCTCTCACTTTCCCTCTCTCTCCATAGATTTGGTACCTAGCACATAGTTGCACTAAAAAACTCTTTTTCTTCTTTTATTCTCCATGCCTTCTTGTTACTGAAAGTGTCTCATGAAAACTTCAGTATTTTTGTAACTGCCTTTCTCAGTTGACTGACATTAGAAAAGTGATATACGTAGGAAATAGGATCCAACTTACAGTCAAACAGTTTCTGGTTATGTAAGTGACTCTTCCGATGAACCTTAAAAATTGTGGGAGAAACTTTCTGTTGACCAAAAAGCAAACCCTAAGGCTAGGTGACTGTACCTCCCAGTTTTCCCAGCACAATCTCGTTTCATTTGCTGCTACACTATCCTTTTTGCTTTGTGCTTTTTTTCACTTTCAAAAGTGCCCTAGTTTGAACCATAAACTATGTGGTTACCCAACCTAAGGCTAAAAATTGTCTATTTAAGCCACTAGGAAAAGGGGCAGATTAAAGCCTAAAGATAAATTTGGGGAAAAAAACACTTAAAAACTTTACCATAGAGGGACTAAGTCACCCAGAGTAAGCAGCAAGATCTGAAAAGCCTAAAGCATTAAAGAAGAAGAAAATGGAGGTAATCAATTAAACTTTTTTTCTTTTGCTTGGATGAGTGAAAATGAAAGCTTCCAGTTGAGTATGTCTGAGAGATTATCCTAGTTAATGTTAGGATGAAGATTTATATAGTGTACTCATTATTGCTTTGCCTTGGGAACAGAGAAACGTGGAGAGTTTTTAAAGTAGGTTTCTGTTTTGTTGAACAGGTATTTTTCTCTTGCGACTTGGTTCCACTATATGATCACATTTCTTTGCATAATTTGTATTTGATATATGTATGAGTCCCCATTTTGAACAGACCATATGGAAAGCTCCATGAGTGCCCTGGGAACCAGGAGTGTGTGGTGATTAACCATGGGCTCTGCTATTTGTGCAGCAGATGAGCAGAGCTGTGAAATAAAAGGCATCACACAATTGTTTCGTTGCCCTTATTTTGTCCTTTGTTCGTTGATGCTTCACTAAGGACAAAAAAGTAAAACAAAATGAGAAGTCCCAGAGAAGCAAGGAAGAGAAATGGTAAAGAGTTTTTCCAGAATACATTCGAAGAAGGTAGGCTATTCATTGTTCGAACTTTGACAGCCAGAAGAGTAAATTTTGTGAAAATGAAACTAAAAATATGGTTACTGGTTTCTCAGGAAGCCCAAGGAACTTTTTTATTTTTTATAAAGTTATTTATTTATTTTTGGCTGTGTTGGGTCTTCGTTGCTGCACGTGGGCTTTCTCTAGTTGTGGTGAGTGGGCGTCTCATTGCAGCGGCTTCTCTTGTTTTGGAGCACTGGCTCTAGGCGCGCAGGCTTCAGCAGTTGTGGCACATGGGCTCAGTAGTTGTGCCTCACGGGCTCTAGAGCGGAGGCTCAGTAGTTGTGGCACATGGGCTTAGTTGCTCCGTGGCATGTGGGATCTTCCAGGACCTGGGCTCAAACCCATGTCCCCTGCATTGGCAGGTGGATTCTTAACCACTGTGCCACCAGGGAAGTCCCAGCCCAAGGAACTTTTAACATGTGTGAGACAATGCAATTGACAGCAACTGGTTTTGTAATTAAATTTGGCTTACCATGTATTTATTTAACAAGTATTTTATATGCATATGTTATTGGAGGTACTATTGTCAGGCATTGAAAAGAATGCAGCTACTTATCTTTAAAAAATTTATAGTCTGTTTGTGGAAACCATTCTAACACAAGAGTAAATATCTAGATGAAATAATAAGTTGAAATTGAATCCCTATAATATATTTAGCAATATATCAGTTTCAGAATTTAATATTTGAAGTTCAAATTTTCTTAACAATTTTTAACCAAATTATTAAATGGACATTGAATAAAAATGAAACAGATTTTCTGTGCTTTGAAAGACATGCTTTACCTTGTTAGTCCAGGGTTGTATAAACTTGGCTAGCTTTCTCTATAATAATAGTGTCTCTTAAATTTGGCTAAAAATCAAAATGATGTGGCGGGTTTGTTAGCAGTTGTCTAATAGGCCCTTCAGTCATCCTTTACTCATGAATTTAGTGCGCTGAGGTTCCAGAGCAATGAAAAGGTGACAAATATGAGTCTGTAGGAAGAAACTTAAGAACGGACGGCGTTCATTCTGTCCACTGACCTTCCTTCCAATGAGCAACCTTTTTCTGAAACTCACGTTAGTTAAAATTTCCCAGTGTGCACCTTCTCCAATGTTCTTCCAGTTTGTCCTGCATCTTATAATAATCTGAGACACTATCCAGAAAAGGAGGACTTGAGACTGTTAATAATGTGGTAGGAGTGGGGGAGGGACATTTTAACCTCCCTGTCAGTGACTCCGTTTAGCCTTTAATCCTTTCCTCATGCATGTTGGACAAACATGTCAATGATACTATAATTCACCATGGTGAAAGTTCTGGTTGGATTTAGGGCCTCCTGATTTTGGACCTTGTTCTCAAAGTAAATCATGCCTAAAAGGTGGTAGAAAAGCAAAGACCTTGGTATTTTTGTGGAGTGGTAGTCACCATGTGTGGTGGGGGGAAAGACATTTTAAACCCCTGTGTGTAGCCTACAGTTGTGTAATGTTGGGAGGCCCATTTTGAGCCTCTCGACATTTTGTGTTAGCACTATCACACATGCTCTCTCATCCTGCCCACCATATGAACTCCCTACTTTTTCATACCTTCCCAACTACAGAAAATGGTTGCTTGATGCTATGTAATCATAGTTATCCACTATTTGGGGATTGTTCATTTGCATCAGCTGTCTTGTTTGATCCCCACAAGTCCTACCTCATCATGGGTGTCTTCTCTGCCACTCCAGTTTAAACCAGGACCCCTGGTCCTACTCTCTCAAATTATCCTGTGTTTTTCCTCCATTTCACTATCACAGTTTGTAAGACTACAAGACTTTCAGCTTACATAAGCAGGAGCAACTCCAGTTCTTCAACAGTGCACCCTTCAAATGTTATACAGTGTTTAGAATATAGTACATATTCAATGAGAGTTGTAGAGTGAAGAAGCAGAATGAAATCCAACTGCGTGTAGCAACACTGGAAACTGCTGCCTACTTCACATGCTTAAAGAACTGAGACACGTTGAGCAACAAGACTGTGTTTTGCACTCTGCTTATCCAGTTATATTCAGAGTCATGGCTTCTAAAAATAATTATACATGTAGCTAAATGAGAGTGGAATGTGGGGTCATCCTAGTTTTATTGAAAATCAGAAAGGCTTTCGTTATTTTCTGGGCTAGGTAAAGTGAAGGAGAATCTGGAAATCTTTTCATTGAAATGTTAAAAATGTTACATATTTTTTGAATAAGTGAATCAATGAATATTATTATAGCATTTTTAGTGGTTTAATACCTTTCTGTGAAACATCTGAGATGGGATTCTATAAACTACAGTGTACTCATGAGGTAGTTCCAGTTCGGTGACAATTATTCCTTTGCTTTCTTTTTAGGAAATTAAAGTAATTGAGAAAGAAATATCAATGAGAGGACTAGAGAAAATCATTCTAGAATACTCTCAATGGTAAAGTGAATGAGATTGAGCACTAAGTGTGTAAACAGTAATAGAATATGGATTGGAGAATAAAAGCAACTGAGGCAAAGGGAAGGGAGGTGAGCAAAGCCAAGGAAAAAGACAGTTGTATGGAGCATCTCACTGGGACAAATGGGAGCTATTTTTTTAAAACAAATTAAATGTTATTTTGTGAGAGCAGGCAGTTATTCCCCTACTCTCTGTTACAGGATGAACATACATTTGACTTGGCTTTTACAGAAAACTCTTAAGCGTGATGGCCACACAGAGGAACAACGGTTGTTAACTCTCTGTGGGGAAATAAGCTACAATGTAAGTAATACAAGTGCCTATTTAGCCACTATTAAAGGACCTGATTGAAAATAATTGCCTGTATCTAAGGCTGAAATTTAACTTGGTTACATCACATAACTACATCAATAACCTCTGAATAAAGGTCACTTATGGCATTAAGAAGGTATAAATTGCTAATTAATACTTTATGTTGAAATTGAGTTACCTAAGATTTTGAGAAAATGTTCAATGAAATAGTAATGGGTACTAAGATTTCAAATTACTCAGATTTCTAAAGGTGATACAACTCAAGAAAGGAAATTTCAGCCAGTAACTTTAAAAGTCTGTTTTAGAGAGAGTAGTGAGTGTTAATTAGATCAAAATTTCTATTACCTCTAGAAGTGCATTCTTTGATTAAATACAAAGAACTTAAAACTTTGTACCGCCAAATTTGGCTTTCCCTTCAGGAGTTTTGAATAAATGAAAGAAACAGATTAGAATTCTCTGAGTTTTGTAATCTAAGAGTTTTAAATTCCTTTGCTGGTGTAATGAAGGATATCTAATGCTGGTTCAGGATGGTGGCAAGGGCCCAGTGCTTGGCTATTGGCTGATGTAGAGGAGAGGTGGATTCCAGAAGCAGAGCCCTCTGGACTGGGATTCTAAAGCAACCATTCTATAGGTACCAGATCCAAATAAAGCTGGACATACAGAAAAGTATGCTGCAGAGAGGGAAGAAAATGGAACACTTGTTGATGCCTACCAACTGCCAAGCTCTAGGACATGAACTTTCATATATATATTATCTATTTAACACACACAGTGACCCTGAAAGGCCAGTAAGGAGATGATGTCTATGAATTGGAGACATTTGAGGATTTGCTTAAGTTCAAGTGTTAGAGTCCATATGCACACTCAGTGCTGTGTGACTGTGGAGTCTATGCTGTTTTCCAGCATATTATTTTGCCTTCCCTGGAGAAGGATTGGGTGTCTGAGATATGATGGAGAAAATTACAAGAGTGTTCTTAGAAAGAGGCAATATGAATATGGCTGATCTATACTGGAAGCTATTAACATTAGTGAAAATGATTTTCTGATGTTAATTTATTAAAATTTTCATCCATCCAACAAATCCATATGTTTTGAATATTTACTCTATGCTGAACACTGTGCTAACCTCTGTGGTGAGCATAGCAGATGTGTTCCCTGCTTCAACAAGTGATATTACCTAGGGTAGGAAGCTGCCTAGCAGTAGAACATCTTATATCAAGAAAACGCATAAGAAAGTAGGTGGTAACTCTTAGACCTAAAGGAACAGTAATTTTAGATAATTACAAATATTGGATAAGTACTTAGGAATTCTATAGATTGCGCTGTCTGATTTGTTTATTTTAATTTAAGCAGGCTGATATTTAATTACTAAATGATATTGAAGCCAGATTTTAATTTCCTTCATTAGGCAAGCCTATGAATTTCATAAAAAATCTGTGATGTGTTGGTAGTAGGATAACAATCAGGGGCTCTAAGACTGGAGAAAAGACAAATGTATCACCAGTCAATAAGAACTCATTAATATTCTACTTCAGTGAAATCTTCAAATTTAAAGGCAATTAAAGATGACTGTAACTCTTTCCAAGTAATCATTCACAAAATTCTATTCATTCTTTGCTAAATCATTTAGCTCACTTTCATTGCCTTTTTTTTTTTTTTACATCTTTTTTGGAGTATAATTGCTTTACAATGGTGTGTTAGTTTCTGCTTTATAACAAAGTGAATCAGTTATACATATACATATGTTCCCATATCTCTTCCCTCTTCGTCCCCCTCCCTCCCACCCTCCCTATCCCACTCCTCTAGGTGGTCACAAAGCTCCGAGCTGATCTCCCTGTGCTATATGGCTGCTTCTCACTAGCTATCTGTTTTACGTTTGGTAGTGTATATATGTCCATGCCTCTCTCTCGCCTCGTCACAGCTTACCCTTCCCCCTCCCCATATCCTCAAGTCCATTCTCTAGTAGGTCTGTGTCTTTATCCCTGTCTTACCCCTAGGTTCTTCATGACATTTTTTTTTCTTAAATTCCATATATATGTGTTCACATACGGTATTTGTCTTTCTCTTTCTGACTTACTTCACTCTGTATGACAGACTCTAGGTCTATCCACCTCATTACAAATAGCTCAATTTCATGTCTTTTTATGGCTGAGTAATATTCCATTGTATATATACCACGTCTGTCTCCTCAAAGGCAATGAGGGGTTCCTACGAAGCTGGCCTGGGCTCTGTTCTCTGGGCCCTCTTTTTTCCCTTTCAGTTTCTGAGAGGTTCTTTGAAGAACAGTTTAAAAACCATCAATCTAGCTAAATTGCCCAACTGATCTGGTGTACACCAGGGTTGGCAAGAAAGAAATGATCAGAGATAGATAACAAATCAAACAAGTAGGTATTTGCTAAATATCTAGTACTTGCTTGGCATTGTGCTAAAGAAGCTTATACTGTAGTTAAGGAGACAAACCGTTAACACATCTAAAATTAAGTTGAGTAAGACTAATTTCAAAAGATTAATGAAAAAACTTAACATGGACAAATTTGGGAGAGTCTAGAGAATTTAGGGAAAGCTTCATGGAGGAGAAGATACTGATAGTGACTTTGAAGAATGGATCTATTGAGTAGATTGGGAGGAGCAGAAACAGAAGTCAGGAAACTAGCTTTTGTCCTAATGACCCACTGACTTTTTTTTTTTTAATTGAAATAGCCACTTCTATTCAATATACTGTTGGAAGTCCTAGCAATCAGACAACAAAAATAAATAAAAGGAATCCAAATTGGAAGAAATACATAAGCTACAAGGACCCATTGACTTTTATGCTATATTCCGGACAACAAGGATATGGCCTACTGTTTAACACGTGACACAGCTTGTTACTTTTTCAGTGTAGTCCTGGACTGTTTAAGCCAGAAACTTTTTGTATAATTACTTTTGCAGTGTTTAAACTTCCAGTTAGGTAATACCACAGTTCCAATTGCAAAGGACCAGGTTTTACTTAAAGTCATTATCTAGAAGGGGAAATAAACATTTCATAGGACATATTTTAGTCCCCCACCCCCCCATAATATACAGTTAGTGATTTTTATGCAAAAGCTTCCTTCATAAGTCTTTAGCCCTCTGCAAGAATTTAAATAAAAGGAGAAGATAGGCAGAGAAATTCCATAAATGTAAATAGTTTAGAGATTTTGGTAACTTCTACTGATGCCCTGAACTCATGATAATGATTCTATAGTGCCAATGAGATTGCTAATTGTATGGAAATTGTTACTGATTGCAGCTCAAAAGGTTTGTGTTGTTTTAAAAAAATATATTTTAGGAGATTCTTTGGAGAAACACAGTAGCTTTTTTTTTCTTTGCTTTGATTATATGTGTAGGTCTCTGAATTCTTGAAACTAAAAATCCTAAATCAGTGACACTCAGAACTGGACTTTAGAAATATTGTGAAGTTACTTTTGATAACTTTATTCAGTCTTGGGAATTGGGAATTGTGACCATTCCCCTGGACCCATCACTATTTATGCTCGGTAGAGACTTCAGGATGTTGTCCAGTGTAGAGGAAAGTGATTCTGCCATCTATTGCTTAAAAAACAACAACAAAAAAGATTAGTCTGCAATCTGTTCATACAAAAGATGTCAGCATTTCTTCTTCAAACATGTAGAGCTCTCTCCACTTTATCATAGATATTCTTCTGAGGCTGCAATTTTTTTTTTACTTTTTCCCTTCATGGTGGCTCTTTATGTTCTTGTTTATGAAAAGAGAATCAGTTTACACTGAACATTGATGGAGGACATGCGTGGTTGCACCAGGTTTGCACCCTGCTAAGAATGGCCCTACCCTCACCACCCTAGTCCTCAAGTTCCTCAGGCTACACTTCTGTAGCCCCCAGATTCTACTTTAGTGTGCCATCCAGGCCTGTTCTTGCCAGAGTATGTTTTTCCTCTACCTTTATTTATTTATTTATTTATTTTTTGCGGTACGCGGACCTCTCTCTGTTGTGGCCTCTCCCATTGCGGAGCACAGGCTCTGGACGCGCAGGCTCAGCGGCCATGGCTCACGGGCCCAGCCCCTCCGCAGCATGTGGGATCTTCCTGACCAGGGCACGAACCTGTGTCCCCTGCATCGGCGGCAGACTCTCAACCACTGCGCCACCAGGGAATCCCCCTTTGTTGTTTTATAATTTCTTCCCCCTCAGAATATTCCCAATTTTCCCTGGTATATTAATGGGGAGGCGATCTGTTTGAGCTAGTTTACGCTGTTATGAATTACTGATAGCCCCCTAATCTTACCAGGAGGATTTATATTTAAAACTTTCTATTTTTAATTAATTTTTTTACATTTAAACTTTTTAATACAAATAAATTTCTAATTGGTAGAGTTTCAGCCAATTCCAAAAAAAGCTTTACAGCCAAGGAGAGCCATCATGGGTATTCCTTTTAAAAAGTCTAAATAGAATGACAACGCATTCTGCCTATACTCGACCCACCCTGATGGTATCACATCAAAACTGCAAGTCTATAAACTCCATGACAGCTCTACTTTTTCTGTTACTTAACTAGCATTTGACTCTAGTCTTTCTTTTAGTCTCTTCCTCATTTCTTATGTCTCCTTCAGAACGATCTTTTAAAAACAGGTAGAATCTGGCAACTTGCACCTGATAACCCCTCTTGCATATACAACACAGTTTAGGGCAGGGTCCAGTCTTCTTTCCTAGACTCATCATCCCTAGCACTGTCTTTCTGTCCCCATCAGAATTTATTGCCACATTCCCTTTGGCCCCTCTTATAAATAACACAAATTACTATACTTCAAATTTTGTTTTTAAGTTATTCTTTTGATTTTCTTTTATGTATAAACACTAATCATTTTGAGGGCAAGCACTCTGTCTTATTCATTTTTGTTTCTCACCACGTAATATGTATAATATTTTAGGCAGCTCAAAAATGGTTTCTTGAATTTAATTTTTTGATGAATTGAACTATCGTTATGGTATGCAAAACGACTAGTGTGCAAGAATGCATTTGGGGCCTTGAGGATAGGTGAAGCCATATTTGGGGGATCTTCTCAGGGTTGATTATAAAATGATGGGACAAGAAAGAAAGGAAGTATTTATAACAATTATGATTGGTTTGGGACTATTTAAGGAAGACAGCCAAAGTAGACTGATTAGTGAGCACATTATGGGGGAAGAGAAATCGGGCTCTGCTCAGGCCAGACAGGGAGCAATGACTTTGGACAAATCCAGTAGAGATGGTGGGATGGGAAGTTAAAGAGTAAAATCCAAAATGGCAGGTTCTGATTTAACACCTGTGTTTAGTTTAGTGATGAAAATCTTTTGAGAAATAATACACCAAGTGCGTTTAGGAATGAATTTTTTTTTCAACCTATTTTTAGATAGAATTTACAGCGCGGTCTTAATTGTTCTAATTGTATGCTAATAACGAAGACAGTACTTTTGGTTGTTTGAGTAAATCATTACCATGTCCTTTGCCCTTAAACTTGACTGCAAGCCTTTGCTGTCTAATACACATGATTTCTGTCCAATATACTTAGGAATATAAAGTTGGGAGCCATTTTTAGGCTGCTTTGCCAATGAGATTAACCTTTTTCTGAGAGAGAAATAGATGCTCCATCATGGTCACATTAATAATCAGTAAAATACATGTTTATTAATACCATCTTAAATGTTGTTGTTTACAACTCAGTTTTCTAGAACTGAAGAGCTTCCAAAGAGCCAGAGTCTTAAGAAATAACTATTAAATCCCTCTAAATCTTTGTTTGGGCAAGATTTAGCACTACTGATTTGTGTAAATACTGGGATAATCCTCTTGCCCATGGGAGAAGGGAAATGTAACACAAAGCATAATTAAGTGAGCCAACATCAAAGAACGTTAAGGTAAATGTTGATGCTATAGACAGATGCATGATATTTTTCGTTCCCAATTATGAAGACAAAAAGCTAATTTGACCATTTTACCAAAGGAAACTGCAGACAAGAGATCCCCAGCCTTTTGTCACTGGTACTGACTTCGGGGAAGGATTTTCATTCCCTGGTTTTAAGTGTTTCTCCCTAACTGGCTATTACTTACACAGGTCAAATGGAAAAGGAACAAAAGAATTAGATCCTAGAATTATGTTTTTTTCCCTCTCTTTCAAGAATATGTAGTGTATTTTTCTAATTCCTTTAGTGGATGGTTTAAGATAGATATATTTTTTGTTTAGAAATACCTTTTTAAAATAAAGCATTAAAATATGAATGTAGCAGCTGTTTAAAATACCCCTTATTTATTGACTTTTCTTTCTTTTCTCATAATCTGAAAATTCTCAGAAAGAATAGAAATTCAAGTTAGAGTTAGATAGAGAAAATGTAAAATTGCAGCTGACAATAAAGTAAGGTAAGTATATCTTTTCCTCATTTATGTATTCCTTTTGTATTTCCTTTCTCAGATTGAAATAATGATAGAAGGTCTTAGAGATAGATGAATGGAAAATTTTTAAGAAAGTTCCCAGATGATATGGGATCGGCAGAGCTGAGAAGAGTAATTTCTTGAAATTTTCTACTGTGTAGCAATAAAAATTGGCTAGGATATTTTCTAACCTACTAATGGTGAAAATATAGAGAAACTTGTTCATATTTTGTGAACTTTTTTTGGTGAGTTATAAAAACTAGATGGTAAGACTAGATGTATTTATTGAATTTTTTCTTTGTTTATTTTAGAAGTTTATACTGGGGTTATAATGTGATGAGTTGAGTTAGGAGATGAGACATCTGCAAGTAACTTTCTGCCTAGGAAATCTGCATGTGTCTTAGTTCCCGTTGATTAGGATAATGGCCCTGTACATTTTTCTAGACAAGAAAAGAACATCACCACGTCAGTTATCCCCAAAGCTTAGTAAAGCTTCAAAGTGGGAGAGAAGGTTGAAAATTATTCAAGGGCTTTGAAATGCTTCATCCTCCAAGATTACTTCCTCCTTTTCTCCCTGGCCCCTCACCCACCAGTACATGGTACTCCCTAAAACTAGTAAGTTTGCTGTTTCCATTGTTCCAGTGGCATAGGTACTCTGTCTTATCATGTGAAATAATTACCTTTGTATTTGTCTTTTGCTGTCCATCTAGATTTTATATGCACTTTGAAAACAGGCATTGTGTCTTAGGGAAGTTTGAGTCCACATGAAATTATAATTATGTAAAGGCCTCAGGTAGAATAAATACCATTCCAAATTTGGGATTTTTTTGGTTTTTTTGGTGGGGATTATAGGCTTCTAATCCTAGTTTTTTCATTTTAATATATTTTAGAAACATTTTAATGTAATTTCTTCTATGAAAAATTTAATAGTTTTATGTTATAGTTTATGACGAAATGTTTTTTCATTATTTACATAGTAAGGCATATGATTAAAAACTTACTACTAATAATTCTTTTGTGATTTGAATATATCATTTAGAGGTATAGAAAATTCAGGAAAAATACACAGACATAAAAAGAGAATAAAAAATTTCCCACTTTCCACAGATAACGACTGTTAATTTTTCTGTGAACATTGTTCCTCTATACAAATTTGTAAATAATTTTAATCATATGGGATTATACTATGCATGTTAATATACAAACTCTTTTTACATTAAAATTTTTGTGTAGATTTTGTTCTTTTATTTCCTTTTTCATTTCCTATCATTTTTTCTATATATCTTACAGAAAGGACTATAAAGTTTGAATTTGTTTGGGTTACATATATATGTATATATATATATATGTACATATATATAGAGAGAAGACTATATACATATATATAGTCTTCTTTGGGAGTGTTTGCAAGCCAGTGTGGAATGTACACAGATGTTTTCATATGAATAATCATAAATATGTATTATATTTTAACTTCATTATTTTGATTTTTCATAACTTATGAAGCCAACAGTATTAATAGTCCTTTAGGATATTTCACTTTCTGACTATTATGAACACTGCTAGTCATTGCTTTCTCTGGGGCCTAGTTATCCTAATTCTAGTATAAATTTTTAGAAGTAGAATTTCTAGGTGATACCTGTTGCCAGACTACAAAAGTTTGAATCCATTTATACTGCCTCCAGCAGTGTATCAGGGTGCACTTTACATCCTTACGAATACTTGTTACCATCAATTTGTATGACAGAAAGAAAACGACTTAAAAATCATTTATTACTTTTAATAGGGAAAAGAAAACAAAAGTGGACCATATTTCCATAAAATCAGTTTATGTTTACAACTAAAAAAATGGATATGCACGTGGTTAGAAAGTTTAAACAGCACAGAGAGATGTAAATAGAAGTTTAAAGATATCTCTCTACCCTCAGAAGCTTTCCTCAAAGGAAATTACTGTGAACAGTTTCTTGTGAACTTTCCAGAAAATTAAAATTTATGCATATATATGTATCTTTTTTATTTACAAAAGTATATACAAATATTGCCATAGTTCTGCACTTTCTATTTTTCACTAAAAATATTTGGGTATAAGTCTATATCAGTGAGTATCTAATTCTTCAAATACTGACATTGATTTCCAAGAAATATAGTCTCATTTATATAATCTGTCTTTCATCAGAGGCATTTAAAGAATTTATAGTTACTTTTTGGTTATTTTATTTAATTTTACAGTGATAAATACCCTTTTACATATCTTGGGTACTTGTGTTAAAATTTTCATAAGGTAACTTTCTAGCCACAGAATTGTTGGGTCAAAAGTATATGTATTTCCAGTTTTGAGAGGCACTGTCAAATTTCTTTAAAAAAAGTATTTTACCAATTTATTCATTTTCCTCACACCGGATACTACAGGGTATAAGGTAACTTTTGAATTAGCTAATAGCATAGCTAATAGCATGAAAAACAGCATCTCATTATAGTTTTCATCTGCTTTTTAAAATTGGAAGTAAGAGCAAACTTATTTTTTATGACCTTCTCCCCACCTCTAGCTGGGAATTGCCTTTTCTTCTTTTTTTCCTATTTTGTTTATTTTATTTTATTTTTTAAAGTTGGATTACTTATTCCTTTTCCATTTTTATGAATTTTTAAATTAAGAATAATATTTTTTGTCATGCATAAAAAATATCCCCTAATTTGTCATTTGACTTTATGATGTTTTGTTACCATGCTCAAATGTTGAATTTATCCAAGTTTATCAGTCTATTTCTGAATGGCTTCTTGATTTTGTTTCCTATTTACAAATGCCTACTCTACACCAAAATTACAATTATATTTTTCATTTAATATTTTTACTTTTTAATCATTCTTTGCTGGACTTGGATGTTATTTTGGTGAATGGAATAAAGGGGAAATCTACATTTATTTTTTCCAAATTGCTATACAGTGTGTCAAGTTCATTTATTGAATAAATTCCTTTCTTCCTGCTAATTGAAAAACCACCTTTAATGTCAAGTATATTTTCATATTATTTTGGGTATCTATTCTGTTTAATTTGTTTGTCTAATATTTCCCTAGTACCAAAGTAACTTAATTATTGTTGCTTCACAGTATATTTTAATATATAGTAAGTCACCCCTCATTCATTTTATTCATGATTTTTCTGGATACTGTCACATTATATTTGTAGATGAACTTTAGTCTTATTTTATAAAGTTTCCAAAATAATCCTATTAGTGTATGTTGAATCTTTTCAATTTTGACTGTTACTATCCATGAATAAAATTGTTTTATATTTCAGTAAATATAAAATATTTTCTTATAAGTTCTTCACATTAAAAAAATTCTATTTTATCTTTTTTTGCTATTGTAAACAAGATTTTTTTTTCCACTATCTTTTCTAGTGGGTCATAGATTATACATGGGAAAATTGTTGATTTTTGAGCATTAATTTTATAATCAGACATGTTACTGATTTTTCTTATTATTTATTATAGTTTTGTATTGATTTCTTGAGATTTTCTAGGTATATAAAATTTCATCTGCAAGTCATGGGAATTTTACCTTTTCCTTTTCTTTTCCTTTCATTGACTGATACTTCTGGGGAAATATTAAATTATAATGGCAAAAGTGAACATTCTTCTTATGTGAATGTTGAAGTTTTCAAGTGCTTCTATTTGATATCTATTGAAATAGACATATTTTACTTTCTTTTAGCCTGTTAATATGGTGTAGTATATTAATAGATTTTCTGATACTGAATCACCTTTAAGGCAAATGGATTTTAATGAAACCAATTTAAAGGGCACATAACGAGTATCATATCTTAGCAAATGAAAAGGAAATGTTTTACTTTAGGAACACTATCCAAGGTGAGGGAGAAATGGCATTCTCAATAGTTTAAATTTTAAGCATCCCTAGAGCACTGTGTGTGAAGATCATTATCTCCTCTTTGTTGCCTTTAGAGGCATTATTGTAAAATCCTGGCCAATTAGCTATTTTCTTTTTTTTTCAGAGCATTTTATACTATTTATTTAAAGAATAGTACTGAATATTTTCTTATTTGAGTCAGTTTGCAAACTAAATAATTATTTTTAATTTCTCTGTCATGGCTTTGGCACTCTGTAATTTAACTAAAACCTTTGTATAATCAGGATTTGCACATCATAAAGCATAATCAAAAGATGCTAGTCTCTAGCTTGTTTATTGTAGAAAAGGGATGCTACTTTGCTACATCATTATCTTCTTTCTTTCAAGTGAGATATCAAAAGAATTTTATACAAATAAGAAAGCAAATTTGGGTCAAATTTCACATAAAAATAATGAAAATAGTGCCAAATAATATGTTATTCAGGGGAAAAAAAATCTTTCAAATGTTTGAATATCATAATACCAGACCAACCTATTTTCTAAAATAAGCTCTCAGAGCTGTAAGCTCGGTTGTATGTTCATGTTGATGGAGTGATTTATTAGAATAACAAATTTTAGGGCTTTTGAATTGAAGTGAAATATCTTTATTTTATCAATTATTATTTTCACCCTTTTTTGGTAAACAAAGTTAAGTAAAATAGCATGGTATTTCAAGGTATTATTTCACAAAACACATCAAAGTTATATCTATTCTATAATATGTGAGGAAAAATAAGATGTAAAAATAAGATAGTCCTTTTCAACTAATTTTAATTTGTCACATGCTTTTTCTCAAGTTTTCTGGTGTATCTAGTCAAAAGAGAGGTGTGCTACAAGAAAAATGTATTTGAATATATAAATTACCTAAGACATAAGTCCCAGAAAATTTCAGTTCATGAATTCCAAGTTTCATTGTTGGTTGAAGCTTCTGGGCAGACTATCTAAGGGTGTCTGTGATTTTCTAATATGCTTCTTGTTTGCCTTCCAGAAATTTGTCTCATATATGTAGTCTCCTGTATATTGTGAGCTGTTAGGAGTTCTGTGTTTTATAGATATTTGTGCTTCCCACAGTGTCTGGCTCAGAATATTGTTCATAGTAATTGCTTATGAAGTAGTTGTGACCACCTTATGCTTCATAAGTATTTTCTTTGCTAGGAATGAAATGTCAGGTTTCATTGGCACTGAAGATGAAAGGCAACCACCCACATAAAGTAAATAGAAATTAATTTACAAAATTTGATAACCAGGTTATTGACTTCTGTGAACTTTTAAGTAGATATTTGTCCTTATTCAGTTCTGAGATCTGACCCTTGCCTCAATTTAGCTCTTTCAGGGTCCTATTGGACCATGGCATTTAAGAAGTCAGTGGGGTCCTTCTTGGTTTACAGTTATTTTGGGTCCTTAGTGGTCCCAAATTTTGACCAAAATTTAGTGAACCACACGTTTGGAAAAAATATAGAGAGAGCTTAATAATTTGGCACCAATATATTATCTCATAAGCTATGTGTTTTATACATCCAAATATGGGAAAAGAAAAAGTGTTGGGAACACCTATCAGCCATGAGAACATTTTCATTTCTGAATTCTCCTCTTTCAAGGTAAACAATGCCTATAGAAGTTCCTATTATATAGCCTCTCAAACTTGCTTTCTTTGCAGCATTAAATTAATATTTTATATCATATTTCAAATTCTGTTTATATGCAGCTTAGCTTTGTTACTTATATTTGTTTAACTTTGTATGTGGTTTGGGTGGTGTGTATAGATGGTCCTTTAAGGACAGTTTGAATGTTGGTTAATATTTTAAATGGTAACAATGGCAATCTATCAACACTGGCGTAATTTAATAAATGGTGACAGGAAGAATATTTTACTTGTGACTTTTCATAGCCTTCCAAAATACTAGAAGTTGCTTATATGTAGTAAATTGTTTTGATCCACATGGGATGTTTGAAATGGTCACTAACTCTAAACCTGACTAGTAGAGCTGCCTACTTAAAAAAATAAATTTAGATGAAGCAGTCCCTTTTATATTTAACATATATTATATTTTAATTTATTTTATTACATATTATATATTAATGTTGTCTAAATCCAAATGACAGAAGACAAATTTTATTTATTAATGAGGTTTTAATATTTATTATAGGTTGAGCACTATATGAAGGAGTTCTAAGCAAATATAACACATGGTCTTTGTCTAATAGGAACAAAAATCTATTTGAGGAGTTAATACATGAAAATTCTCTAGTGGTTATCACAGTTCCTGGGCTTCAATAACTACATGAGTGAGTGAATGAATGATAGCAAAAGGATAAGGCATAAATGCAACAACAACATACATTAAATGCTGAATGTAAGGCAATTAATGTGATTGGAGTTAGAAAGTGAGTTAATATTTCGAATCTGGCTTACTCAGCAGCTCTCAATAACTTCTATTGCTCCCGTATGATTTACACTGAAGAGCTGGGAAGCTGAGGATGTGAATAAAAATATAATGGGTGTTAAGAATAATAGAAAATAAAAGTTTTGAGATTCAGCTTTCATATTTTTCAATGACTATTACGACAGAAAGAAGAAAACTAAACATACTAAATGTTTTGGCATATGTAAATTTATTTCCAGTTGTGAAGTCTTAAAAGAAAATATTACAAAGATCATAAATCATGCTAAAATACTGTCTTTCAAAATTTTGTTTTGATTTACTCTGAAGACATAGGGACAGAATCAAGGGTTGTCATCTGCTAAATAAAGCATCTAGATATTTTGAGTTTACAAGGACTGTTGGTAGAGCAGGTGTCTGAATCTTGACTTTGAGCGGCTGGGGGCTGAAGTGGACCCAAATAGTTTGCTTTTTGAAATTTAAAAAAAGTTTTATAAAAATTATATGTGAAAATAATTTTAAAGTCAAATTAATCTTGCTGTGAATGACAATAATCTCTCCCTGCTCTCCCCCACCATTTCCTGCTTTCTATAAGTAACTAGTTTCAACTTTTAAAATATTTTAATGTTTACTGTCATTTTGCTAAATAAAAAATAACTTAGAAGATGTAGATTCAGCTCATTTTCACCGCACCACCACTGACCTCATCATATACATGCACTTTTCCAATGTAGTTATATGTTAGTTTTGTTCAGATCAATTCTCTGGACTTACATTAAATGGCCAAGTCACTTACAGCTTTTATGTCTATTTATAGCTGAGCCATTTAGTAAACTTCTACTTTTCTTTTTGACCCAACCTTCTGTTTTCTTGAAGTTAATAATTGCTGTTTTTTCATATGCTTGTTTTGCTCTGTAGTTATTACTAATTCAAACATAAATTCTTCTTCAAATGTATAAATCTTCTCTCAATATATTGAAACTCCTAAGAGAGTCTGTCGATTTTCTCTTATTTGAGATTTCTCACTTGGAGTCTTTTGTACTGCTTGAATTTGGATCTGATGAAATGACATGCTATACAGTGTCAATCTCATGAACTAGGATTCTTTTTTTTTCACTAGAAATAAGGGAAGATAATGGAAGAAGCATGGAGTAGTATGTGTTTTGCAGCATAGGAGTAACATATTTTGGGGAAAAGCTGTGTGAGTACTACAACTGGCTCCCAGAGTAGACTAGGTAATTAAGACAACACATGGTAAAATTCTCCTACTGTTTTGCCATAAGTCCAGATATCCATAAGTCCATATTTTTACTCTTTGCTTGACTTTTATTGCTTGGGAAAAGTTGCAGGTTAACTGGTCATCACTGATACCAATAAAGAAAGAGCTGACATTTCTAGTAAATCTGTAGGGCTAGCCATTGTGAACTGTTGGTTACTTTGGGGGCCTGGGATGATATCAGTGTAAAAGATGATGGGTCATTTAATTCTGTATGTTGCTTTAAGTATACCTCTCTGATGCGTACCAGAACTTTATTCTTATAGCCATATATGTTAGCAGCATATTCAGTATCTTAGTAAGTACTAACAGGAATAGATTTGGGCCATGATGTAACTGGCATGCCTGAGTTGGAGACCAGCTACTCCAGTTAATGGATTGACTTTATTATGATGAGGTTCTGGAATTTAAATGATTCTGAGAGGCTTATGTCTTCTCGAGAGAAGAGCAGTCCAGAAATTTTGGCTATTCTTATCCACTGGGTTCTCAGCAGGACAGCTCAAACTCCTGGAATCAGGCCAATATCTCCATCCTCTGAGGGTCCAATATACAATGTAAGCCTGGCAGAGCAGATGAAATTTCTCTATTCCTGTCCACTACCTCTAATCAGAATTCATACAATGAGGGCTTCAAGAATCAGAATTCATTTAGGATGCCCAGAATTCTAATATGCACTGGCACACTGAATATATCAATCTACCTGAGGTCCTGTGATGGCTTATTCAATTTCTTTGACAAAGAATTCTGTTTTGTTCACTGTCTGAAAGGTCTGATAGGCATCACTGTCACAAACACTAAGACCTCCCTGGGATGCAGACATTCTTGGTCAAAGGAGCTCAAATGGCTTCCACTGAAGTGGGTTTCCCACCACCTCAACCCAGCCTTCTTGTTCTCTTCTTCCACGTTTAGCTCTTCATCTCTCTCCCTCATTCTCTCTCTCTTTCTCTTACTTGGTCTTTCTTCTTTTATTTCTCTCACCCCGCCACCCATTTCCATAAGATATTATAAACCTCAAGATCTTCACTTTTTATATTTTGTTCTTATCTATAAAGCTGATAAATAATACAGTATTTTTTGGAAGTACATACTTTGCAATGTGTTATCTAACTTAATCCTCACAAGGATTAACCATAACCTTGCAAGATGAGTTACTCTTGTTTTCATGCCATGGTATCTCCCTCTCTCTCTCCCTCTCCCTCTCTCTCCCCCTCCCCTTTCTCCCCCTCCATCCCTCTTTCTCTCTCCATGTTTAACAGAATTGATTTTTACAGAATACCTTTTAATTTGGAATATCCCAGTTGAATTGGATTGGAAAAGTATAACATCTACTAAAATATCTTATACATTTAATCTGTAATCATTTAGGCTATATTTAATTTGTGTTTCTAGGAATAATGGGAGTTTTATACTTATGCAAACAGGTTTAAGATGTTTATGTCAAGTTGAATGTTTCAGAGTAAACTCACAAAAATGACAGAATACAGT
Source organism: Neophocaena asiaeorientalis asiaeorientalis (assembly GCF_003031525.2). Classification (NCBI taxonomy): domain Eukaryota; kingdom Metazoa; phylum Chordata; class Mammalia; order Artiodactyla; family Phocoenidae; genus Neophocaena; species Neophocaena asiaeorientalis. The sequence goes on from NW_020175410.1 coordinate 6,054,492, forward strand.
GATTCATCATTTAGACTGAGCATCTTTATGATTTCTACTGTTTTTTTGTGGATACCTCTATGAAGTGGTAGGACATTGCATCTGCTGATTTTAGGTAGTACTGCTTATATTGTTTTAGTAAAAAGTTGTCACCATGAAAATCAAAAGCAGAGACATCATTTAAAATCCTACAATTAAGTATATGCTTTTCAGCAGCTCAGTCATGGCATCTTTGATAGTGTGGGTAATGTGTGTTTTCTTCTCAGCTTACTGAGGCTGTGGTAATGGAAACCAAGCTCAAATATCAAAGAAAAGAGGTTTTCCTTTGTAGGAAAACATCATTACATTTTCACACCATTAGGGTGATAGAAGTATAGCATCTCCTCTGCATGAAGTAGATGCTTTTGATTTTTTTTTAACTAAACATAGACTAAGATCATTACTTGTATATGTATTAATACTACAATGCTCAAAATAATGCCTACTGATTACCTTATTAACATTTTTAGGAAAGCAGTGAGATGTTAAAGAACTCACTAAATGAAACTCATTTTAATTAATTATTAGCAGTTACTTAGGCATATCGGCATCTAATTTTCTGTCTTTTAAATGACATTGCCTTGAAAGCTTGAAGTGTTCTTCATGATAGATCCATAAAAGTCAGCCTCAGCAATTATTAAAGTGAGGACATCAGGCAATTTAAACTCCAAATAAAATCAGGACTAGATGCTGAGGAATGACAGCAATGCCTATTATTCTACTTTTCTCCATATTGTTAATGAACCATTTTACTAAATAAAGGGTACATATACTTGAGAAACTGAACTTACTGAAAAGTTTTACTTAAATAAGGCTGACATTACCAAGATGTTATAGGGTGAGTATAGGTGAGCTAATAGGAATTCTATAGGATTTTTATAGGAGTTATTTTCTTTGTTGTTTATGTAACTTCACCTTAAACAAAGCATTTTCCAAGATAACATCACTAAAATAATAGCAATGGTGATGGTAGTGACAAAACCACCCCAAATCCACAAGGATGAAAAATATACTCCATATACCATAGTATTTCACACATCCAAAGTGATTGCCAGATGTAGAATGTAATCTGTCCAACAGGAAACAAAACAGCAAGAGAAGAAACATGTTTTAGTAGGTAAATCATTTTTCTGATTAGTTGAAAATCATCCTTCTCCTTGTTAAAACTGCTGGGAAGGTAACAATGCCAAAATGGTACCGTGAACATCTGTCATTTATTTTATTTTTACCCACCAGTATTCCTCAGATTAAATAATGCCATCACCCTGTCAAAGCTCACCCTTCCCCCTCCCCATTGACAGGCGAGAGAGAGTCATGGACATATACACACTAACAAATGTAGTAAGGTAGATAGCTAGGGGGAAGCAGTCGCAAGGCACAGGGATTTTAGCTCGGTGCTTTGTGACAGCCTGGAGGGGTGGGATAGGGAGAGTGGGAGGGAGGGAGACGCAAGAGGGAAGACATATGGGAACATATGTATATGTATAACTGATTCACTTTGTTATAAAGCAGAAACTAACACACCATTGTAAAGCAATTATACCCCAATAAAGATGTTAAAAAAAATAATGCCATCAAAAAAATCTTAGCAGCTGTCACTTAGTTGACAGTCACCTATCAATAGTCTTCAGATAACATAGGTAGGGTTCACGAAGGACGTGTGCTCACTCCCTCTTGCGAGAGCACCGAAATCACAATTAACTGCTGAGCGGTCATTGACAGGAAGACACAGGAACTCACCAAAAAATATACCACACATCCAAAGACAAAGGAGAAGCCAAAATGAGACAGTAGGGGAGGGGTGTAATCACAATAAAATCAAATCTCATAACCACTGGGTGGGTGACTCACAAACTGGAGAACTATTATACCACAGAAGTCTACCCACTGGACTGAAGGTTCTGAACCCCACATCAGGCTTCCCAACCTGGAGGCCCGGCATGGGAGGAGGAATTTCCAGAGAATCAGACTTTGAAGGCTAGCGGTGTTTGATTGCAGGACTTCGACAGGACTTGGGGAAACGGAGACTGTACTCTTGGAGGGCACACACAAAGTAGGGTGTGCATCAAGACCCAGGGGTGACCCCATACGAGACTGAACCAGACCTACCTGCTAGTGTTGGAGGGTCTCCTGCAGAGGCAGGGTGTGGCTATGGCTCATTGCAAGGACAAGGACACTGGCAGCAGAAGTTTTGGGAAGTACTCCTTGACATGAGCCTTCCTGTAGTCACCATTAGCCCCACCAAAAAGCCTGTAGGCTCCACTGCTGGGTCGCCTCAGGCCAAACAACCAACAGGGAGGGAACTCAGCCCCACCCATCAGCAGACAAGTGGATTAAAGTTTTACTCATCTCTGCCCACCAGAGCAACACCCAGCTCTACTCACTAACAGTCCCTCCCATCAGGAAACTTACACAAGCCTCTTAGATAGCCTTATCCACCAGAGGGCAGACAGCAGAAGCAAGAAGAACTACAATCCTGCAACCTGTGGAATGAAAACCATATTCACAGAAAGATAGACAAAATGAAAAGGCAGAGGACCATGTACCAGATGAAGGAACAAGATAAAACCCCAGAAAAACAAATAAATGAAGTGGAGATAGGCAACCTTCCAGAAAAAGAATTCAGAATAATGATAGTGAAGATGATCCAGGACCTTGGAAAAAGAATGGGAGCAAAGTTCGAGAAGATGCAAGAAATGTTTAACAAAGACCTAGAAGAATTAAAAAACAAACAGAGATGAACAATACAATAACTGAAATGAAAAATACACTAGAAGGAATCAATAGCAGAATAACTGAGGCAGAAGAACGGATAAGTGACCTGGAAGACAGAATAGTGGAACTCACTGTCATGGAACAGAATAAAGAAAAAAGAATGAAAAGAAATGAAGACAGCCTAAGAGACCTCTGGGAAAACTTTAAAAGCATGAACATTCACATTATAGGGGTCCCAGAAGGAGAAGAGAGAGAGAAAGGACCCGCAAAAATATTTGAAAAGGTTATAGTTGCAAACTTCCCTAACATGGAAAAGGAAATAGCCACCCAAGTCCAGGAAGCACAGAGAGTCCCAGACATGATAAACCCAAGGAGAAACACACCGAGACATATAGTAATCAAATTGGCAAAAATTAAAGACAAAGAAAAATTATTGAAAGCAGCAAGAGAAAAAGGACAAATAACATGCAAGGGAACTCCCATAAGGTTAACAGCTGATTTCTCAGCAGAAACTCTATAAGCCAGAGGGAGTGGCGTGATATATTTAAAGTGATGAAAGGGAAGAACCTACAACTAAGATTACTCTACCCAGCAAGGATCTCATTCAGATTCAACAGAGAAATCAAAAACTTCACAGACAAGCAAAAGCTAAGAGAATACAGCACCACAAAACCAGCTTTGCAACAAATGCCAAAGGAACTCCTCTAAGTGGGAAACACAGGAGAAGAAAAGGGCCTTCAAAAACAAACCCAAAACAATTAAGAAAATGGTAATAGGAATATACATATTGATAATTACCTTAAATGTGAATGGATTAAATACTCCAACCAAAAGACACAGGCTCACTGAATGGATACAGAAATAAGACCCATATATATGCTGTCAACAGGAGGACCACTTCATACCTCGCGACACATACGGATTCAAAGTGAGGGGATGGAAAAAGATATTCCATGCAAATGGAAATCAAAAGAAAGCTGGAGTAGCAATACTCATATCAGATAAAATAGACTTTAAAATAAAGAATGTTACAAGAGACAAGGAAGGACACTACATAATGATCAAGGTATCAATCCAAGAAGAAGACATAATTATAAATATATATGCACTCAACATAGGAGCACCTCAATACATAAGGCAACTGCTAACAGCTATAAAAGAGGAAATCGACAGTAACACAGTAATATTGGGGGACTTTAACACCTCACTTATACCAATGGACAGATCATCCAGAGAGAAAATTAATAAGGAAACACAAGCTTTAAATGACACAATAGACCAGATATATTTAATTGGTATCTATAGAACATTCCATCCAAAAGCAGCAGACCACACTTTCTTCTCAAGTGCACACGGAACCTTCTCCAGGATGGATCACTCTTGGGTCACAAATCAAGCCGTGATAAATTTAAGAAAATTGAAATCATATCAAGCATCTTTTCTGACCACAATGCTATGAGATTAGAGATCAATTACAGGGGAAAAAATGTAAAAAACACCAACACATGGAGGCTAACCAGTACATTACCAAATAACCAAGCGATTACTGAAGAAATCAAAGAGGAAATCAAAAACTATTTAGAGACAAATAACAATGAAAACACGACGATCCAAAACCTATTGGATGCAGCAAAAGCAGTTCTAAGAGGACGGTTTACAGCAATATAATCCTACCTCAAGAAACAAGAAAATTCTCAAATAAACAAACTAACCTTAAACCTAAAGGAACTAAAGAGGAACAAACAAAACCCAAAGTTAGTAGAAGGAAAGAAATCATAAAGATCAGAGCAGAAATAAATGAAGTGGAAACAAAGAAAACAATAGCAAAGATCAATAAAACTAAAAGCTGGTTCTTTGAGAAGATAAAGAAAATTGTTAAACCTTTAGCCAGATTTATCAAGAACAAGAGGGAGAGGACTCAAATCAATAAAATTAGAAATGAAAAAGGAGAAGTTACAACAGACACTGCAGAAATACAATGCATCCTAAGAGACTACTATAGGAGTACTACAAAAAAAGAAAATTACAGACCAATATCACTGATAAATATAGATGTAAAAGTCCCAACAAAATACTAGCAAACAGAATCCAACAACACATTAAAAGGATCATACACCATTGTCAAGTAGGATTTATCCCAGTGATGCAAGGATTCTTCAATATAGGCAAATCAATCAATGTGATATACCATATTAACAAACTGAAGAATAAAAACCATATGATCATCTCAATAGATGCAGAAAAAGCTTTTGAAAAAATTCAACATTCGACATAATTTTGGAAGTCCTAGCCATGGCAATCAGAGAAGAAAAAGAAATAAAAGGAATCCAGGTTGGAAAAGAAGAAAAACTGTCACTCTTTGCAGATGACATGGTACTATACATAGAGAATTCTAAAAATGCCACCAGAAGACTACTAGAGCTAATGAATGAATTTGGTAAAGTTGCAGGATATGAAATTAATGCACAGAAATCTCTTGCATTCCTATACACTAACAACAAAAGGTCAGAAAGAGAAATTAAGGAAACAGTCTCATTCACCATTGCAAGAAAAAGAATAAAACACCTAGGAATAACCTACCTAAGGAGGTAAAAGACTTGTACTCAGAAAACTATAAGACACTGATGAAAGAAATCAAAAATGACACAAACAGATGGAGAGATATACCATATTCTTGGACTGGAAGAATCAACTTTGTGAAATGACTCTACTACCCAAAGTAATCTACAGGTTCAGTGCAATCCCTATCAAATTATGCGTGGCATTTTTTACAGAACTAGAACAAAAAATCTTAAAATTTGTATGGAGTCACAAAAGACCCCAAATAGCAAAAGCAATCTTGAGGGGGAAAAAAAGTAGCTGGAAGAATCAGACTCCCTGACTTCAGACTATACTACAAAGCTATAGTGATCAAGACCATATGGTACTGGCACAAAAACAGAAATATAGATCAATGGAACAAGATAGAAAGCCCAGAGATAAACCAACGTACCTATGGTCAACTAATCTATGACAAAAGAGGCAAGGATATACAATGGAGAAAAGACAGTCTCTTCAATAAGTGGTGCTGGGAAAACTGGACAGCTACATGTAAAAGAATGAAATTAGAATACTCCCTAACATCATACACAAAAATAAGCTCAAAATGGATTAAAGACCTAAATGTAAGACCAGACACTGTAAAACTCTTAGAAGAATACATAGGACGAACACTCTTTGACATAAATCATAACATGGTCTTTTTTGACCCACCTCCTAGAGTAATGGAAATAAAATAAAAAATAAACAAATGGGACCTAATAAAACTTAAAAGCTTTTGCACAGCAAAGGAAACTATAAACAAGACAAAAAGACAACCCTCAGAACAGGAGAAAATATTTGTCAATGAGTCAATGGACAAAGGATTAATCTCCAAAATATATAAACAGCTCATGCAGCTGAATATTAAAAAAAAACAAACAACCCAATCCAAAAATGGGCAGAAGACTTAAATAGATATTACTCCAAAGAAGGCATACAGATGGCCAAGAAGCACATGAAAAGCTGCTCAACGTCACTAATTATTAAAGAAATGCAAATCAAAACTGCAATGAGGTATCACCTCACACCAGTTAGAATGGGCATCATCAGAAAATCGACAAAAAGCAAATGTTGGAGAGGGTGTGGAGAAAAGGGAACCCTCTTGCACTGTTGGTGGGAACGTAAATTGATACAGCTACTATGGAGAACAGTATGAAGGTTCCTTATAAAACTAAAAATAGAATTACCATATGACCCAGCAATCCCACTACTGGGCATATATCCAGGGAAAACCATAATTCATAAAGACACATGCACCTCAGTGTTCATTGCAGCACTATTTACAATAACCAGGTCATGGAAGCAACCTAAATGCCTGTTGACAAATGAATGGATAAAGAAGGTGTGGTACATATATATAATGGAATATTACTCAGCCATAAAAAGGAACAAAATTTAGTTATTTGTAGTGAGGTGGATGGACCTAGAGACTGTCATACAAAGTGAAGTAAGTCAGAAAGAGAAAAACAAATACCATATATTAACACATATGTGGAATCTAGAAAAATGGTATAGATGATCTTATTTACAAGGCAGAAATAGAGACACAGACTTAGAGAACAAATGTCTGGACACCAAGGGGGGAAAGCGGAGGGAGGGTTGGTTATGGTGGAATGAAATGGGAGATTGGGATTGACATATATACACTAATATGTATAAAATAGGTAACTAATAAGAACCTGCTCTATAAAAAAAATAAATAAATAAAGTAAAATAGTCTTCAGATAACATAGTGTCAACTACAAAATCTTTGGGGCATATAATAGAAATAATGACATTGGTTCAGTATCTCCAGTCTAAAAAAAGGTTTACTTTACTGTGGTGTTGATTTTCCAAAAATACATCAAAGTAGCCTGTGATAAACCATGTTCTTGTAAAAGATTCTCTACTATTTATGATATAAAATAGTTAAATACGTTAGTGTAGCTCTCCAGGTGATTTGATGATTTGTGCTAGCCACAATGGAGACAATAGCAGCAAAGCTTGAAAGAGATAAATGCTCACATTTCATGTAACCACAGACTTCTATCTGATTTTGTTTTATTATATATGCTACTCTGTTTTCCCTTTTTCTATTTATTTTTGCTGGTTTGTAAAAATTGCTGCTTATTTCCTTTCTCCTCTCTTTCAGCCTTTAGGAAATTGTTGATTGCAGTGTTATTTGGCACAAAAAAATGTACAAATAGACCAATGAAGCAGAATAATGTCCAAAATATATCCCACCAAATAGGAGAATTTAGTATGTGATAAAAATTTAATTTCATAGAATAACCATGATTTACTTAATAAAAGATTCTGGCACAATTGGCTATCCATTTGGAAGAAAATAAGCTTAGAAAATAAAGAAAATAAGAAAATAAGCTACCTCACATCTTATATACAGATAGACTTCATATAGATTAAAACTATAAACATTAAAAATCTTAGAAGAAAATGTATATTAGTTTGTATAAGAGTTAGAGATTGGAGAGCTCTTATTAGAGGTATGATACTCAGAATGTATGAAATAAAACAGAAATGTATTCAAATATTTATAAATTAAAACCTTTTGGGGCTTCCCTGGTGGCGCAGTGGTTGAGAGTCCCCCTGCCGATGCAGGGGACACGGGTTCGTGCCCCGGTCCGGGAAGATCCCACATGCCACGGAGCGGCTGGGCCCGTGAGCCATGGCCGCTGAGCCTGCGCGTCCGGAGCCTGTGCTCCGCAACGGCAGAGGCCACAGCAGTGAGAGGCCCACATACCGCAAAAACAAAAACAAAAAAAACCCTTTTGTATAAAAATTCCCATAAATAAATTCAACAGAAATGAAAGATTTGGGGAAAAATTAAAATAAAAATGAAAAAAGATGACTAATATCTATAATAAAGAGGCCATAAATAATAGAGCTCTTTATTGAAAGAATCCTATTTTAAAAACCCTATTAAAAAAAATACCTTATTAAAAATGAGCAGTTTAACAATTTAAACCCAATTAAAAAAAACAAACCTATTAAAAGTGCACAAAAAGATTTAGCTGTGATTGTTAGAAGAACAGATCCAAATGGTCAATCACATTTGTTAAGAATCTGAAGTTCACTACTTGGTAAACGCAGCTTAAAGTAACGGTGAGAAATCACTTTATACCCATCATATTGTTGCCATTTAAAAGAAGCAATCATGTTTATCCTAATGGAGATGTGAACACAGGGCACTCTCATATGTCATTGGTGAAATGTGACTCAGAATTCGGTCTGGCATTGTTTATCTAATATAGAGAGCAGACCTACTCCTGGGAATTGAGCCCATAGAAATAAAAGCATGGCTCTATAAAGATTTATGTATAAGGAGTTTACTGCTGGGATATCTGTAATGGAAACAAGGTGGATGCCCATGAATAGAGTAATGATTGAATAGATTATGGTACATCCTTGCAATGAATATCATATATCTACAGTTAGAAAGTGTAGATTGGATTCTGTCAGTTAACTTTGGAAGATTTTTAAATAAGAAGAGCAAGAAAACATAAATAAGAGGGTATAATAATCTCAATTTTAGGAAATGAACACCCCAAATTTCCCAAATCCCTACTTGGGTATCTATGTCTTTGTATATTATTCTTTTGGCATGGAGAAGGTTATGGAAATCACACAACAGGGTGCTAACACTGAGAGGTGATCTCCTGTAGTGATGAGCATGGACTTTGGCGTCAAATTTTCTACATTTAAATCCTGACTATGCAATGTATTTAGCTGTGTGACTTTGGAGAAGGTAACTAAATTTTTTTATGCCTCAATTTCCTCTTCTGTAAAAGGAAGACAACGCTAGAATCTCCCTCATTGTGTTGTTGTATTAAATGAGTTCATATTCATATCACTTAAAATCATTCTGGTCATATAGTGAGTGCTGTCAGCTTGTGGGTTATATAAGCTTGGGTAAGGTAGAGGAGGGAAAAGGAGAAGAGTGAAAAAAAGGAAAAAATTTACCACAGAAAGGAGAGAAATCAGAATTCTCTTTTGAAATAATTTGTTTCTCTGGGTGCCCAAGTTGGTTCCCTAAGCGCATGTTTCACCAGACTGCTCTATTCAAGTGTCTGACAGACCCTCTTATTCCCAGCACCACTTTCAAATCCTTGTCCTCTGGACTGTTGGAGGCTGAGGCATGAAGGGACAGGGTTACCTGCATAATGGACTGGAGCTTGTCTCTCAGAGCACAGTTAAGTGACTCTTTAACCCAAGTTCACTAGATAATTACCTGATGTTTCTGTCCACTTTGGCTGTGCAAACAGTTTGTTTTTCCCTTAAACATCATTAATACTGCCCTTGTTCTTTTCTTTGGTCCTGGGCAGGGGATTCGTGGGGAGGAGGAAGGGAATAGAAGTTACTTCAATCTGAGGTTTTCATTTCTTTCCTCATAGAGCCCATGCTGAAGACTGACCATTGTCATTTTTTAGGTGACAATTCTCTATGCATCTGTAACTGTTGAGGGCAGAATCACTAAAACCTTTGTTTTCAAATTCTTTTTAAGGATGTTTGTTTAACAAACAGCCTGAGAAGACAGATAGTGTCTCCTTCTCCAGGAAAGGAAAAATTTGTTTCCTGACCTGTATAACAAAGATTATGTCTTCCTCTGGGGCCAAGTGTGGGTTTGCTTCTAGCTCATTGTAAAAGATTAGGGGTTTCCTAAATTCAGTGACAGAAACCCACTGTGTATGCAGCATAGACCTGGGCCCCTACATATTGCCCTCGAGACCCTTGGGGACAGGAGAACTAATGTGAATGTGAAGCTCATGCTGCTTGCTGTGCCAAGACTAATAAAGTTCTTTGTTTCTGACCCAGAAGTCTCATGTCTTCTGCCAGCATCTATGACACTGTGTCAGGCTAACTCATTAACTTGAAAGTAGAGTAAAATCTTAGACCTTTCACAGTTCTTGCCACCATTCACTGTAAAACATTTTTGTCCTTTGAAATGAGATAATGTATGCAAAGTGTTCATGTAGCCAAACTATAAGGAACAACTTCAAGATTGTAACGAGGGAGAGAAAAGTACATTTACCAGTTTACTCAGGAAAAGTGCAAGTCTATATTTTGAAGAAAAAACTTGAATTTGAAAACACTTGAATTTTTGTAAAGTTGTGAGGGACAGTGACACCCCCAGGGTGTGCTTAATTTTCAGGAAGTAAAGTATTACCTCAGCTTAAACTCTGAAGTGCCACACCTAACTGCAAGGGAGACTGAAAGATGTGATTTTTGGATAGGTAGGATGTACTCACATAAATTTCTATTACTATGTAAGAATTGGAGAACGAGCTTTGTAGTACAGCTGACAATCAAACTGGCTACTTATTTTGTCAATTTGCCTCTGGTTTAGGTTCATTAAGGGAGTGGTCCCAGAATTAGAGTGGCTATGGTTGTAGTCAGGATGAGAGTTAGGGAAAAGAGGAATGTATTAGGTGATAGGTGATTTAACTGAGAAGGATGAGAGGTATGGCTAAGTTTTGATAAGAGATAACATCAGGGGTGTGGAAAAGAGAAAACTTGTCAAAGGACTGAAGGTCATGATTTTTAAAATTATTTTATGATGAAAACAATGTGAATCTATTAAGTGACTGAGCAGTGGAGTAGTTTAAGTAAGTGCTTCCTGATGTTGTTCATATCCTAGAAAATAATATCAGTAACACGACATTCTAGGATAAATGAAGGAGGCGGCATGTGGCTGGTGGCAACTGGCCCGAGCATTCCCACTGTATCCCAGCTGTCCACCCTGACAGCATCAACATGTGTAGCTTTTACACTGTGTCACTGGGCTTTATCACACTGCTTGAGAAGCTGTGTGCCCAAAAGCATGTGTAGAGATATATCCTTAGTCAAAGCTATAAAGACAGAAGACAGAAGAAATAACAGATTGTACATAAAACAACTAGGGTTATTGCCTCCCCGAATGGAAAAAGCACACACTTAGGTCAAGTTCCCTTAGAGAATTTACTCACTTCTGAGTCTGGCCCTGGCCTGACAAACTTAAAAATATCATTTTTCAATGAATCAGGAACAAATTTGCCTCAGGGGGCAGACTTGCACAGAACAGACTAATAGAGATTGATGAATAAAAACCAGAAAGCCAATCTATTAATTTACATTGAGAACTGAATGTGTTGAGAGGATCCAAAAATGTTTGCTGATCAATATATTTTCTCCCTGTGGCCAGTCTTCTCACAAAGGCAAATTATGATCAGAAGGTTACTCAGTGAGCCTTGAACAGGACCAAGAACAGTGGGTTGTGTGGTCTTCAGGCCTGAATTGCCAACTGGTGGATGGGTTGAGATCTTCTGTGTTTTAGGGCCACTAGACTACAAGTCTGGAGACATACTCCAATCTTCAGATGCTGAATCCTCTTGAGAGAGGCCTTGACAATACTCCTTTGCTCCTCTTTCTCTCTCTCTCCTTTCAGAGAGATTAACATGTAACTCTATTTGGACATAGATATTCTTACAATTCCAGTCCATTTCTGCTTTGCTGAGGGCATGTACCCTGTCTGAAACAAAACCTATGGGGCTAAAGCAATAAAACTGCTTTGCCACCATAGGGTAATAAGCTACTTTTTAAAGAGAAGTTTGTTTGTTCCAATGCAATGAAAGAATGCACATTTTCATGTAAGAGCTAGTCAAAATGAACCTAAAGGAATGAACACTGACACATAGCACAAGGCTCTCCAAGGTATGTGGAAATCGATTCCAAAAGTAACAGATCTGTATATGGTGACATTACTTTCCAAGTTATCCATTCATCTGACATGTCTTTTGGTTCTTTTATAATGAAGTTCACTGGAGGTAGTCTTTCTTTCATGTGTAATTCATATTGAGTGTAATCCTACTTATAGACATTTCTTTATCTCTCGTGACTCTCTTTAAAGAGGGTTGCACTGCAAAAAGCAGTTAGAAACTCCTCATGAGTAAGAATCTGCCTTCACAATCATTTAAGTTGTTGTATGGAACTTAAATCCTCAAATGTATCTCTCTAGTATATCACTTCTTCTGTAATATTTTCAAGAAACATGCTGCCGTACCAGAAATATTTACTTTGACTAGAGAACTATCTCTTCATTTAAGGATAAATGATCTCGAACTAAATTTTATATTGAAATGTATGTATAAAGGTTTGTTTTCTCTGAGAATTATATTTTTATTTTATTTTATTTTGCAATTCATAGGTGAAGCAACCACCTTCTTGATTGTGTTATTCATGAATGTTTCTACACTTCTAAAACCCAAGGTATGCTTGCATTTTCAGAAATATTGAACTTCAGCATTACGATTGTGCTGTTTAATATATAAACAAGTTTGTTTATTATATTTACCTAAAATCTAGCAACTTAGGTTTTCTACACAGCACCGTATAAATCAGTTGAAAGTGAAAATTTCAATCAAAATAGTATTTTGACATTATTTTTCACATGAGTGTTAAGTACTGAGAATTATATGCATTCATATTTGTGCTATAAAAGAACTTGAGTTCCTCAAGGAAACCCAGAATTTCCTAATAATCTGTCAGCAAAATATCTCCACAAGTGAATTTACTTATTGAGTTCTAAAATCCTAAATCGTCTGGACAGTTCTCCAAGTGTGTGTGTGATGTCCCTCCAAATTTAATTTCTTCTTTATTTCTTGACATCTAAGATCCTTAATGATTCTAAGAAGCATGAAAACACTGCCCATAGAAAGTCCATCTGAGGCAAAATGGGATCATTTTAGCTCTCTCTTTGAAATTATATTTGGAGTTGTCTGAATATTTGTGAATTTACATTTTGGGGGGTAGAAATGTACATAGCTCTCTATGTTCTCAAAAGTTGTGACTCCAAAGTGTCAGACATGAAAATCCAGGCAAATCAAACTTTAAGGAGGTTCTTTCTGCTTTCCTCAACAATTCATAAAATCCAGTTAAAGTAAATATCAGTTGCAGACTTTAGTGGCAAAGAGGGAGCAGAGATGAAGGAAACGGGAGGAGATAGGGAACTTGTTACTAAGCAGCTAATCTCAATCTTGCCTGATATTGGAACGGATTTCAGGTGTTGAATATATGTATGTGGGTGCTTGAATTCTTTTAGGACTAACTCATGAGGCTTTTGCCTGGATCCCAGAAGCTCAGGCCTCTTTAGTGGAGAATGCTGACCACAATGAGAACTTCCCTATTTTCATGGTCTAGGACAGAGTGAGAAATTGTGATCCTGAAAGTGAGAAAACACTGAATGCTCATGTGGTCCACAGGTTGACCAATAATATACCATAAAAAGTGGATCCAGCCCATGTTTTTAGAAGACCATGAACTTTGGATGGTGACAACCTTGGTTCAAATAACCGGACATGCAGACTTAATATCTTTTAGTCTGAATTCCCTTATATGTTTAGCAGGGAAAATAATATCCTCCTGGAAGACTTATAGTGCAAATTAACACGATGTATGGTAAGCAACTAACACACTTTCAAGTACCTAAAATTGAGACTACCTTTTTCCTTAATCCTTACATGTTAAATGTTTAGCATTTAAGGAATAAGGTCATTTTAAAAGCAAAAAACAAAAGGCTGCTATTTATCTCTTAAAACTGAATTAATGTGAATAGTTGAGAAATTTAGAAAGGAGCAATATTCATGGGAAGTCTGCAATGACCACAGTGCCATAATGTAGTATTAAAATTAATCAATTTCCACTTGTCTTTGGTGATACCACTTGATCAGACACCACATATTATCTCTGAAAAATGTCTCCTGCTGCTGTTGAACTGTCTGCTGGTGTTATTGCTTGCCCAGGAGAGAGAATATTTCCTTTAGAAGTGTGAATGAATTGGTTGGAAAAATGATTTGCTTGTAGCTGATTCTATAGGACAGGCTTACCTGAAAATCAAATGTTTTTGAATTGCTGGAGTCTAGCGAGAGAAGAAAAATTGTAATGTACCCATAACCTTAAAATGGAAACATTTGTCTTACTAAGGAACTTGCCAAATAACAATTATTAGAAACTTCCAAAAGGTGCATTGTGTTTAATGCTTCTTTTAGCAATTACAGCATCTGCTCACGTATGAGAATTCATTTATCCACTCACATTTAAACTGTATCTATTGAGTGTCTCTGGGATGTGAGTCACTATGTCTTCTTAGTTTTTTATGGTAATAATTGGAAGAACCTAAAGTGTAATATTGACAGTCCTAGCAAACCAATACAAATGGCAAAATAAATGATATGAAAAAATCTTTAAAAAATCCTTTACGTTGTTTACCGGGTGTTAGCAGCCCTGAGTTTCACTGCTAACTCTCCCACTTAACTTGCTCTGGGACCTGCAAGTCACATAGATTTGATTAAAAACAATTTACTCACCTAAAATTATTAAGACTATGTTTTCCATTTATGTCATCTGCTGGCTCTAAGGATCAAATGGTATTGTGCTTTGAAAACTCATTGTAGACCATCAAGAACCATACGAAGATGAGAGATATTGACTTGGTAAATGTGGCTACTCTATGCTCAAGTCAGTAATTTTAGGGAATAACAGTTTTCAGAAAAGCCAAGGACCTTCATCGGCTAATAAACAATAATTTTTATCTTTCAATTGAAATAAAAATGATACCCTAGTTAATGATTTCTTTAATTTCAATTTTCCCGGTCATGGACTGTTTATGTTTGGTCAGTGACAATGTAGCTTCAGGAATGAGACCGTTTTACTCAAATGGAGTTCTCTTGTTCACATCAACCATCCCCATGTTCAAACAAGATGCAACCTAAAAATTACAGGCAGGACAGAGCTTATTTTATTTAAAAAAAAAAGAAATAAAAAGACTATTAAAGGAACCCCATTACAAAAAAAAGCCAACTTTAGTTTGGACTGCACTTCCTGGGCAAATATGAAACACAAATGACAGAAGCTGATTGTGTTTCATATTTGTGGTGCAAGAAGTTTTATGAAGTTCAAGGAGGAGAGAGAGAACTGAAGAGATTGCTGAAAGTGTTTGGTTAGTTGATTGTACTGATAAAGGACAGAGAGTACTGGGCAAACTAAAATGATACCTCAGTTGTAGATAAGGGAAAGTGACTCAGGGCAAAATGAACATGATTTCAGTGTTGAACCCCAGTCAGAGTGGGTAACCTGATCATTTTCTTTGTATGCATTTTTCTCTTAACCTTATATTTTCTCTTTTATTGCCCCTCTGGCACCTCTGGTCTTTATTTGAGAACTCTGCAGCTGATCTTCATGACTTCATTTTCCAATTCACGTGCAGCTATCACAAATTGAAAGACTAGTATTTAAACTAACTCACAGGGAAGAACATTTTTACTTTATAATTAAAATACAATGGGCTGTTGTTAATGAAATATAGTCACTGAAAGAGAGATTTCATTCCTACAAGCAATTCAGTTGGACCCAGAAAGTAACGTTTTACAAACTGGGTTAGCAAAACTATCTTGTTGCTATTAAAGAGTGTGTTTTTTTAAACTAAACATTACTGTCCCGAGAGATTAAGTGGCATATTACTGATTTGCAATTTACTTAATAAAGTCTATTAAATAGATAAAATCAGGGAATCAAGAAATCATTGAAGGCAGGAAGGTAGAAGTCTAATAGAAAGTAAATGTATTATTACAGGTATCAACAGGATAATTCTCAAAAGGATAAAGTTGACTGAGAAAAGCAAGTTATAAAATGATACATATAATGTAATTATATTTATGAAAATATGTAAAACTACACAAAATATTTTAAAATACCACATGTACATTTGTGGTAAAAGTATAATAATATTCATGGAAATGATAACACAAATGTTAGGGTAGTTATTACTTCTAGGGAGAAAGGATTGAGAGTGAGTGGGGCTTTAGTTGTACCTAAACTTTTTTATACATGAATATTAATATTTACTGAGAATATTATTAAGATCAGAGGTAATAGTGACCCCTAACAATAAACTTTACAGTCTTACAAAATTTGTGCACTTTAATAAGTTTTTAATTATGGTAAAATAAAATCACCAAGAAGCATGTAAAATCAAGTATTAAACATGTATAAAAAGCTATGGAATAGTTCATACACAAAAGTGTGATAAAATAGTTTGTGAAAAATACAGTACAATATCTTCATATTAGTGTTATAATGTAAAGTCGCCTATAACAAAGCTGGATGCTTTTCCCCAAACTTATTTTATATTATAAACTTTTGGTGATATTTAATTGACCTGGTCATCATAATTTCTGCCCTTGCCCGCACTCTAATTCTATGAGGAAGATATGAAAAATCTGTCACACAAATTAAACATCAACTTATATTGTCACCAAATAGAAGAAGAATTTACCCTCTCAGTAAGCAACTTACCCTGTGGCAATAAGACAATATGCTATGTTTATTAGTCTAGACATCCTAGGAAAAGATATTTCCAACCAAGCACCAGATATTTTGACTTTCCAAAGGTAGAACTTTCTTGTGACTCCATTTTTAGAAATAAATAGGTATCAAAAGAAAATTTGCTTCTGGAAAAAACCACAACATTGATTTTTAACCCAGTTAAGGGAAATAATGACAGAGAAGAGACTTTTCACATTTCTGATACATTCTGAATGTGATAATTTAAGCAACTAAATCGATATCGACACTTACTGCAGACACTTAATTTTTGTCTAAAATACTTTTCCATCACTACAATGCATTCTTATTTCTTTAAAAAAATCTGAAGCAAATATGGTAACTTATTTTCATATGTTTCATAAATCTAGATGGTAGGCTTACGGGTGTCTTTTTCATTATTTTATGAATGTTTGGGATATTCAAAAATTAAATATAGAGTCTCTGTAATTTGTGGATATTGTAATTTGTGGTGCAGTTTGCAATATACATCCATTAGTATATAGGTTTGTCTGTTTGCAAAAAGGCAAAAGAAATATACCCAAATAGTCTCTTCTGTACTTTTGGGCATGCTATTTGCAAATCATATGCATTGCTATGAAGTGAAGTGACACAATATTGCAGAAATGGTAAGAGCATGAGACTTGGAATCTGACAGACCTAGTATTTGTTTCTCTTTTCTTTTTTAACTTTTTATTTTATTTTGGAGTATAGCTGATTAACAATGTTGTGATATTTTCAGGTGTATGGCAAAGAGATTTAGTTTTACATGTACATGTATCTATTCTTTCTCAAATTCTTTTCCCATTTAGGTTGTTACATAATATTGAGCAGAGTTCCCTGTGCTCTGCAGTAGTTCCTTGTTGGTTATCCATTTTAAGTATAGCAGTGTATACATGTCTATCCCAAACTCCCTAACTATCCCTTCCCCCAGCCCTTCCCCTCTGATAACCATAAATTCTTTCTCTAAGTCTGTGAGTCTGTTTGTTTTGAAAGTAAGTTCACTTGTATCATTTCTTTTTACATTCTGCTTCTTTCTCTGACAGACCTAGTATTGAGTTTCGACTCCAATATTTAATAGCTTGGGACAATAGTTTTAACTTCAAGCCTCAGTAAAATGGAAATAAAGTGACCTACCACATGGGGAAGTTGTAAGAACTAAATATGGTCACATAGGTCAAATGTTCAGCAAAGTGTTACAGAGTAAACGGTAACTTGGAGCCATCAATGAGTCTATCAATGCCATTATGGAATTTTTTACTTGCTTTTATACATTTTTGGAAGAATACTCAGTTTTTAAAATAAGTTATTGGTGTGTTTTTTTGTTTTTGTTTTTTGGTAAAATGTCAATATGGGAAATTGATGATAGTTGGTCAGTCTTGAGCCCTTTACAAAAGATGGTTCCTGACCTGCTTGTTTCTGTGATGACACTTCTTGCTTCATATCTACTTCTGCATGGTCAAAATAATTGTTTCCAGATTTTTCAGAGAAGATGCAGCATTATCCAGAGTGTGTAGAAGAATGGCATTATAAAAAGAGTTTCTCAATAATTTTTATCAGCTATTATGTAGTGTTTCCATTAAAGAGTGTCTCTGAGGATGGTTAGAATTTTGTAAATATAAATCTTGATAACTGTAGCCTTCAAGCTTGAGGAAATGATTAACATCTTTATTTTAGAATGATTCTAAAGAAGTTAAGTGATTTGATCAACGTCACAAAATGAGTTACAGGTGGACCTAGCTTTAGATCTTAGGTCTCTTGGCTCTTGGTTTGTTTTTTTTGAAAATTAATTTTACTGTTAAAAAATAAGTATTTATAAAAGTGGAATTGTATATGAAAAAAGTGAATTGTGGACCACTATAACACCCTTTATGAGAAATGTATACTTTAAGGAAATAACAGGATGATGAGGTGATAGCATTGACTCCAGGCTTTTGTGTTATTTTGTAGTTAGACTGAAGAAATGGGATATGGAGAAATTAATATTGGTGGGAACATAAAAAAACCAAAACAATAGTGATATTATAGAACATATTTTCTCTATGGTTTCATTTTATTCTTAATGATGGGTCCTTATGAAGATTTTCCCCAAATATACTGTTCTTTAGGAAATCATTTAATATATTTATAACATATTTCATGTATCACATAAATGTTACATGTAAATACATAATATGGGTACTGCAATAAAAATATATTACACAATTATATTTGCATATTACACATATTAATATGTATTTAAAATGGTCAAAAATTGCATTTGCTCAATTACGTCTTTTGTTATTGGCAGAAGAATTTGAAACAGTAGGTGAATAAGTAAGAAGCAAAGTGTATTGCTTATTTGGATGAATCAGATGATTTGTTTTCTGAAACTAAAATTGACTCAAAACAGAGCTCACCTATTAAAATGTAGTGCTCATTTATAATTTAGAAAAAACTTCAACTACTAGATTAATAATGTAATCTTTGTAGTTTAAATACCATTTTTTGACTGTGTATGAATCCAGAATATACTAGTTTCAAGTTAGATAAAAGATGTAATCCCACATTCAATTCAACGGAGAGAAGAATGTAATCATAAAAAATAGAACTTTAGGACATAACTTTGCTCTACAAACAAGATCTAGAGGAGGAGAAAGGCTGAGTTTGGCATTGTAGAGCCACTGAATTTTGAGTTTATCCTGGTATGTTTAGATTGTCAACTGACTGATTTGATTAGTTAGATTACATAGTAGCTTATTAAAATGGCCAGAACTTTTTTAAAAATAAATTTATTTGTTTATGGCTGCATTGGATCTTTGTTGCTGCACATGGGTTTTCTCTAGTTGCAGTGAGTGGGGGCTACTCTTCATTGTGGTACGTGGGCTTCTCATCACAGTGGCTTTTCTTGTTGCAGAGCACGGGCTCTAGGCGCACAGGCTCAGTAGTTGTAGCTTGCCAGCTCTAGATCTCAGGCTCAGTAGTTGTGGTGCACGGGCTTACTTGCTCTGCAGTATGTGGGATCTTCCCAGACCAGGGCTCGAACCCATGCACCCTGCATTGGCACACAGATTCGTAACCACTACGCCACCAGGGAAGTCCAAAATGGCCAGGACTTTGAAGTAGGCTTTGCACTTTCTTGTTTCAGAAGTGAACTCTTTTTTAGCCAGTATCCAAGTTTAAACCACAGAAGAAAATATCATGGGCCACTACAGGACTGATTGCCTAGCATTCCTGCAACTTCCCACCTCCCTCTACACCTCCCCATCCAAGGTGTGCTCTTCAGAGCTGCTGTATTCTAACTTGTTCCAAAGATAATTGGTTCAGGGTTAGACATCTGAGATAAGCTGTCTTCCTGCAGAAGGTAGCCCCACACTCATCCAGAGACTGAAGCTGTAATTTGTATTTCATTGCACTGGGCTTCAGTAACTTGTACTCAAAAGAATTCTCATGAATATAGCTTAAATAGTATTATGCTTGTAATCAAACACTTTCTCTTTTTTATCCATTCATGTATCGCAGATGGAAGAGATAAGTGAGTTCATCAAAATCTTACTCATAGTGTTGTCCTAGAAGAATAGAACTATAGGCCACTGGAAAGGGTTTTATTGTCAGGAATGACATCTGTTGGTGGGAATGACGGTAGGAATCTTGGTCAGTTTGGCTCAGACACATGCTTGTGAAGCCAGCCACCATACTGTGGTCCCAAAACTTTCAAAACTTATTTGCTGGTGTATGCTAACCTCCATGTTAAATAGAATAAGCAAAAGAGTTGGAATTCTACTGCTGTCACTCTGTTGACCTGGAAATAAGGTGTGATGTGACAAATTTAGTATAAACTATTTCCCACAGGACTGACTCAGAGGAACAGATGGCTTTGAGAAAGAACTGTCATCCAACCAGTATATTCGCAGTTTAGAAAATTGGCAAAGAGCTGTTAAACAAAGAGGTACATTCTGTTAACAAAGGCCTCTTTCTGTCTTTCAGACACTTAAAGTTGATGCATGTATGTCTGATATTTCTAGTAAATACCTGTTCTTTGTTTTTCTGAGTATAAATGAAAGTTTTTTCATGGGAACGTTTGCTCAATTTGTTTCCTTGAAAGTAAGATAATTCTTCGCGTTTTAATTCTAGAAATGGACAGAAGCAATGTAAATGTTGGGTGAACAGGAGCTTTGCTTGATTCAGGAACTGAAGTTTTCATTTGGGCAATACTCACTGTGCTACAGTAGTTGTAGTCTCATTATAAAATGGACCACAGATGTGGTGAGGTCTAGTGATATGCATATACCAAGATAGAACACACACGACCTAAGATTTTTCCTTTGTGATACTTTTCCTCAGAACTTCATCCTCTTTAGACTTTGATTTCTGCTTCTGTTAGATGGGGAACAAAGTCATTCTCCCTTAAAAGACAGTTTTCTGGATTAGCAAATCTGTTGGTAAAATGTTTCTTCCATCTTTGGGATAAAGTGTTGATAATGACAAAATGCTATTAATCCTTGGTTAGGGTGAGTTCATTAACTCCCTTATGTATATATGCATAAACTGATTAGTTCAAAGAAAAATATGTCTATGGATGCTCCTTTTTGCTCAGAAAAAGGGTTTTCTTACTGCTAACAATTTGTTTGCAGTATAATTTAGGTGCGGTATCTGGGGAAGAAATGTTTTGTGTCTATGGTACCTAAAGCATCTGCCAAACATATGATCATTGCCACTAAGATTTTAGAAATAAAACACCAACTGAAAACAGCAATAGTAATCTAATAGTAATAGTAATAATTTAATAGTAATACAGTTCAAAACATGTCAGTGTATTCCTAGGGAAATGCACAGAATGAAGTAAATAGGGGCAGCTCTTCCCTTTTGCTCTCTCACTTGAATTTTCCTTCTAATGGCTTTAACCTTGACATTCTTTTGAAGAGACATTTTGATGAGACTTTATAGAGTGGCGGAGATGAACTGAGGCTCTTGGTCAGACAGACCCGTGAACCTTAGATGAGTCAGTTAGCCTCCTTGCCTCTGTTTCCAAACCTGTGAAATGTTGATTAAAATACCTACCTTGCAGTGGTTTTATAAAGACAAAATGATCATAATGTTTGTGAAGCATTAACACAGTGATGGGATATAGAAAGTGCTAAGGAAAAGGTAGCTCTGATGATTATGATGGAAATAATAGTCAATGTAATGACAGAAGAAAATATTCTCATTATTTTTCTGAAGAAATGAGGAAGCCAGCTTAGAATACTCCCACACCTACTTGTTTGCAAAAAGAAATCTAACCTCTTGGTCTTAATTTTTACTTATCCATCTGATGTGAGGAAGTTATTTTACATCGTAAGACTTTCTATGGGGTTCAGTGCATGTAGTCCTGAAATTCAATGTGTAAAAAAATCCTCGATCACATGAATTTCACATGAATAACTCTGAATTGCAAATAACAGAATTTGGCAGGATATGAGAGCTATGACTGACAGAAAGGGCATCTGTTTTTTATTTTTTCCAGATCTTGCCTCCCATTCCTGAAGCCAAGGGGGTCAAACACTCCCTGTCCACTGCCTGGCCCCTGGCTTAGCTAAATGGATGCTCAAATCTGGGACCTCAATCAGGAGCAAGAGACATAAGGAGGAGATTCTTTAGTTTTTAGTTGCACCATATGAGGTGTCCAGTGGCAGAAATATCCATCAGGGACAAGATTGAGCAATGACAGTATCCATGGTGCAGGACAAGATGACCAACAAAGGAGGCAGCAGCTGAATCTCCTTACTCTGCCCATGGCTTTTACCTGCAGTATCTGGTTCCTGCCAAATTTCTAGGCCTGGTTCTCCAGTCTCCCTACAGATACTGAGAGCTGCATAGTATACTCGATATATTATATATTATATACTGACAGGGTCAGTTTCTCTTATTTGCATGCAACATATTTTTATTTATTTAATTTTATTTTTGCATGCAACATATTTTTAAATAAACTCAATATAATTCATACATTTAAATAAGTGGTATTTTTTTAAGACAGTGTATTTAAGAAACACTTCTCAATTAGCTTTTTGAGTCTCATGAGGACATCTGCTCTATTACTTTGTGGTCAGAATTGGCTCTGAATTATTTTGGCCAAATTCAATTTGAAAAAAAGCTAAGGACACTGAATAGAAAGAACATACCACTGGCTCAGATAGGAGTTCCAAATAAGGAATTTTGAAACTGTTTTGGTACTGGCTTCCATGTTGAAATAAGTATAGGGCTTTTACTGGTGCCTAGTTTTGAAGGTGACATTTGGTTTGGATGTTTTAATTTGCACACACACACACACACACAAACACACACAAAGTGTTTTCCTTCTAAACCAAGAAAAGCATAAAATATTCCTTGATTGGACTCTTATATGAAATTTCTTGTTCATACCATAAGTGATAGAATCAAACATAATGTGGTAGAATCAAACATAATGTGTTTCCTGAAACATAGCTAGAGTGTTTTGGGAAAAAGCAACGGTTGTGTTCATATCGAGTTTATATCCCTTTACTTTGGTTACTACAGTTTTTTTTTGTCTTAATGAGAACTTAAGATTATTTTTAAACTTTTCAGTGTCTGGCCCATCTTGAACATTCAAGTTGTAAGTTCTCTTTTCAAAACCATCATGTAGCCACTTTAACTTATAACAATAATAAAAAGTTGTAGCTGTAATGACCAAATAGTTTCTTTTGAAAAGTATAAACTGTCATTACTGTGTGAAGATATATCTCCAAGTTATAAGTTCATATATTACTTCATAAAAAGTAATATACACTTTCTCTCTTACCAAGTTGTCCGTACCACAGAAATGTTCCAGGTTGTTGAGGTTGTCTTGAACTGGAATATATGAGACTACTACAGAGATGGAGCCTGTGTTTATTTCATTACACTCATGCTTTGTTGTATATCTAATCTTGGTAGATGGAATTATTGACTCTGGTTCTTCTCTTCTTTCTACATCTACACACTTTGCCATGGAACTTTAATGTTCCCCGTCCCCACTTCAAGGTGGCCAGTGTACTTTCAGCCTATGGGACGTTAGCAGGTAGGGGCTTGACATGTGCTTGCTTGCTCTCTTGAACTTCTGCCACCACCAAGAGAAGAGCTTGCCAGGCTCTCCTGCTATCCCAAGAAGAAGATGATAGATACATGAAGCAGAGCTCCCATAGCTGACCTGCAAATTCAGGAGTGATAAATACATGTTTATTGTTTCATTTCACTGGTCTTTTGAGGTTGGTGGTTACACAGAATCATGTGGCAATAGCTAACAATTTCCCATGGGTTTGAGAAGCTTGCAGGAAAGGGTTAAATTAAAAGCTAATGAAATTGGAAAAGTAATCTCTAAAGAACTTTTAGTTTTGAAATCTATGAATTTTATGACTAAGTTAAAGTTTATCTTATATATCTGATATTCCAGGTGCTTATAATACTGAACATATGGATAGATCATTGATTTTTTATTCTATATATCCCAGGATAAAATGAAAATGTAGAAATAACTAGAATATGGGTGATAGAATTGCATGGGCTACAATAATCTAAGAAATTATTTACTTGAATATTCACACTTTTCAAAAATTATGCTAAGTTACCAGGAAGTGTAGGGGCATAGAGAAATCCAAAGTGATCGTTACATTATTACTTTCAATGCAGAAAACAATTCAGAGGGTTATCTAATGTCCTCAATTTATGCTTCAAGATAAAATAAAAATTCTAATTTTAAGCTTATTTATTATTCTTTGTTGTTTGTTGCTATTACATCAATTTATTGATCTAATATTCAACTTCTTTACTATTTTCTATTTTTAGAGAAAGCAGCTTATAAGCTTCTTTAAGTAAGGGATCAGCTCTTACAAAATGGCCTATAAAAAACCCATTTTGATAGCATTCACATTTTCCCCTTTTACAGTGAGTAAAATCAGCTTTAAACATTATTTACTATTTTAACCTATACCTCTGTTATTAAATTTTAGTCATATTTACTTAGTAAATAAGTTAATTATTCTTTGGTTGTTATAACTTCATTAAAAAGTAGAACTAAGCAGACTTGCTAGAATGTAGGCTGAATGAGGGCAGAGGTTTTGTTCACTGATCTATTATTACCCCACACACCTAGGACACTATGGACACAAAGTAGGTGCTCAATGAATATTTGTTGAAAAAAATATAATGGGTCTTTCTTGGACTCACAGACAGTTTTGTTTCTGAATTCATCCTTTGGAGGGCATTATAAAGCGGTGCTCTGCACTACTTGATGTTTACTGGGACAAAGCACTAGGTTTTACTGATTAGATGACTCAGAATAGCTGAGCAAAAGCCTATTTTCTGCCAGGTTTCTGGATGCTGCACAGATGACAGTGTACTGGAGAGTCACTGTCATCTTTTCTTTGAACTTCTAATCCTTTACAGCTCAACAGGTAGGTCCCTTTTAGTGAATGGGGCTATCAACTATTCAGTAGATTGGTGACACGCTATCACCTAATATGCTCATTTCCTTTTCCATTGTCCTCTTCAAAATCATAGATAATTTGCTAGAGAGGAGCTTAACTCTTTCCCCAGCGTCTGACTCTATTTCAGAAGAAAAGTGAGTCATTTTGTGGGGGGAATGTGATGGTCGGCAACTGCCTACCATGGTCCATTGAAGGTTCTTTGTACTCTCGTCTGGTCTCTATTCTAACTGCCTCCACATTATGCATTTTCATCTGCCTACTTAAATCTTGCACAGATGGCAAAGCCTAGTTCAAGTCCCATTTATACTCTTAAGGTTTCCCAGGCTAGTTTAGCTCTCATTAAAAATAATAACAACAGTAATAGTAGTAAATATTGATTATTTATTATGTACTAGACACTATGCTAAGTAAGTAAAAAGACTCACATAATCCTCACAACTCATGAAACTGAGTCATCAGCAGGTAACCTGCCTGGACTCCTACAGAACTATTGGTTGGAGATTGGCATGGGAACCTAGTATGTCTACACGGGGCTATATGGTAATAACTGGTCACCTTTTCCTTTAGCCCAGTGCTGTCCAATAGAACTTTCTACGATGATGGACATGTTCTATATCTGTGCCAATACAGTGGTCCCTAGCCACATGTACCTTTTGTACACTAAAAATGTGACAAGTACAACCAAGGGACTGAATTTTAAATTTTATTTATTTTAATTAATTTAAATTTAAATAGTTACAGTGACTGTGACTACTGTTTTAGACAACCACAGCTCTAAATACTTATTATTACTGTCTTTTATATAAAGTTAGAGTGCATACTTTTTCTGGATATTGTGCTAGAGTTGAGGATACAAAGATAAAATCAGTGCCCCTTTTTCTCCCCAAATAGATTGTAAGTTTTTTTTCTTTTTTTTTCTTTAGACATTCTTCCTTTAGACATATGTTTTAAGTACATAATGTAGCTTTTATCAAAGTGTGGTGGAGGGATCTCCTCTATCATAGAGATTAGAACTGCTTGTTGAGTCAGGATCCTCATAAAAGAGGGAGATCAGATGAGTTTTGGGCACACTGGACTCTGAGAACACCTTGGACACAGTGACTAGGTGAGTACTGAGAAGGACTGTATTCACCAAGATTTGTTGACTCAGTTATTAAGTATAGGAGACTCCTGCCCAAACTGGAAAAACTGGCAGCTTTGTGCACATGGCAGGATTAGTAGAGGGAAGAAAATGTCAGATAAATATGCTATATATCTTCCAAATGTATTTAATTATATAGTTATTTATCTGTTTACTCATTCAATGAATATTGGGCACCTACAATGTACTAGGCATTCTTTTAGTTGCTGGGGACAGGATACACCAGTGACCAGAGTGCCTGGGCTCATGGAGCTTACATCGTGTTGTGAGGCAGGGTGTAGGGATGGTTGTTCAGAGAATGAACAAATAAGCAAGTAAATATATAGTTTGTCTGATGATAATTGCTGTAGAAGAAAATATTGAATAGTAAAGGGATAAGAAGTACTGGGGATGGATGGGGGTTTGGGCAGGTTGGTTCTATATTACATAGGGTAGCCAGACAAGGCCTCACTGTTAACAAGGTCCTGAAGAAGGTAAGGGTGTGTGCCATGCAGATGTGGGGCACAGAACAGGAGAGTTCTAGGCAAGGGAGGGACAAAAGCAAAAGTCTTGAGATGGGAGTGTAGTCAATATGTTGGGGGACCAGAAGGAGCCCAATGTGGAGTGGCATTGTGAAGTGGGCTGGGGCAGGAAGGGCAATGGAAGCCAAGTAAGAGAAATTGGAGAGGCCTTAAGGGGCCATATTTTGTAAGGACTTTGGTATTTACCCTGAGTGGATTTGAACGGAGAAGGGGCATGATCTAAGAGTGTTTTGAGCATCAGTGAAATATCTATTCAAAATGAACGAATATAGTTTTCTAAATTAGATTCATCAACTACTTATGTTCTTTGTAGACATTATCTTGTACACTTATTTGAGTGTTTAATTTTGGTCTTAGGGAAATGTGAATAGCTACTGCAGTGGTTGATGGGTGAAGTATCAAAGGGGCAGAAAGCTTGTGCTATGGATAAGAGAGAGGGAAAACTAAATTGAAGGCCTCAGAAGAGGATGTTCTCCAGGGGATTGCTCTCTACATGGCACAGGGTCTCCCCTTCTAAGTGCCATTCCCTTGGACACAGAGTTCCTTCTCTTAAGGAGTTTGTTTAGATTTAACAAATATTTATTTAATATTCAATATTTTCCAGGCCTTGTTCTAAGGGTTTCACAAATATTAACTAATGAATCCTTTTGACAACCATTTGAAGTAGGTTCTATTATTCCAATTTTACAGATGGCAAGCTGAGGCACCATTTTTTTGGTGGGTGGGCTTGACGAAGTATGTGGGACAATGGTCAATAGAGGTAAAACTGTTTCTTGAATAGGAGGCTGAACAAGATGGGCTTTATGGTTCTACAATCTCATATTTTCTGTGGTAAGAAATATGGCAGAATTATATGATATATTTTCTGGGTGAATTGAGAGCTAAATGATTGGATAAAACAGTGCAGCTAGTATATAAAACATGCTTGAAATCCTGACTGGAAAAATTATTTTGAGCCAGAACTGAAACTCTTGTTCTCCTAAAGACCCGTTGTTATTACTACTAATGATTATCTTTTGACCAATGAATTACGTGACAATTCAACTGTTTTGCCACCTCTCTCATTACTTGGTCCTGCTTGCACACCTGTAAAAATCCATGCTCCAAACATAGGATAATTATAAGATTCAAGTGCTACTCTCTGTCCAAACTCTTTAAGGCACTAAACTAAGAGCTTTGAAAATGCCACCACCTTCTGTGAAGAAAATGTTTCCTAATTGGGATCTGACTTTTTCGAACAGAATAATTTAAAAAGAGAAGCCACAAAAAGGAAATAATAAAGGTCATGACTAAGGGTCATAACAAAAAGGAAATAATAAAGGTCATGACTAAGGGTCATAGTAAAAATCTCTTAAGAAAATAAGATCTCTGAATGTATACAGTACTGAATTTTGTGCCCCAAACAACAAAGGCCTTGGTGAATTCATACTCTGGGGACATAAAGGAAGCTGGTGTAACATAAAGAAGAAAACTGAAATGCACTAGTTTATTGAATTCCTGTGTGTGTGAGTATGTGTGAGGAAGGCTATAGTAGATCTCAGTGGGCCAGGATGAGAGGAAAGGACTTCAATAACTTAAGTTTTATTGATAAATTTATGACATAATGACTATTTCCTGTTTCTGGCCTGTGGTTGGCAGCTACTGAAATAGTGATACTTAACATTGTCTGGTTTTTTTTTTTTACTCTTTTTACTTCTTTTTTCAGTATGTTTCCTTTCTGTAGTTAAAATGACCATGGCCTTGTTGCTGAAAGTGGGTGATGTATTGAGATCTTTCGTGGAGGCTGCTAATTGTCCCCTGATATCTAATTCTCCTCTTTTTCCTTTCATCAATTAAAATTTCCAAGTTTTAGCTGATCATATGTTTGCCCTGCTGGCGTCTACTCTTCTGGCCTACTTTGATGTGACCTTGATGTGTAGCTTGATGTGACTCTGATGTGTAGCTTGATGTGACCATGTGACTGTTCGATGTTTCTTAGAGGAAGTGATGTGTGCTACTTTGAGGTCATGCCCTTAAGAGGAAACTGCTTTCCCTCTACTACCCTCCCTTCCTTTCTTCAGATGGAAATATAAATGTGGGAGTGGCGAGCTTGCTTCAGCTTCAGACATGTGAGAGGGACAACACAGTAGATATATCAGCCAGAGTTCAGGCCGGGAAACAGAAACCACTCCAGGTATCCAAGCAGAGAAGGACTTAGCACTGTGAATTAAGTGCTTACAAAATAATCAGAAGGGTTGGAGGAGTGGAAGTCAGAGAACCACCACAGGACAGTTGGTTTTAAGTTCACGTCATTGTCCCGAGAGGCAGAGGTCTGGCAGCTGCTGTTGTTGCTGTCCCCTCTGCCATCACCTTGGCTGCCCATGCTACTAAGGAGTAGTGTTTAGAATATGACTTCTGCAGGTACTCACATCTCTTGGAAATTGTTTGCGAGCCACCACCGTATCCACCATTGTAAGATAACCTCTTGTCCGACTTCCACTTTCCAAATCTCTCATGAGTGCATCTCATTGGCACAAGTAACGTTACCTCTGGAACCCTAGCTGCTAGGGAGCCTGGAAAGTGTGGTCATCTGCCTCTGGCCATTGTGATAAGGAGGTGAGAATGTACTCCAGATGTCAAAACCAAATCTAAAGCACCAAGAGTCAACGGCAACAAAACAGAAGGAGTCTTGGACCCAGAACCTGTGGAGTACCCAGCCGATCCTGGACCATACACCAGGAGTTTAAATGAGAGAGAAATATACTGTTGCCCTTTTTAGTCCATCATTAGTTTGGGTTTTCTGTCACTTGTAACTTAATCTAACCTTAAGGAATTCAAATTTTCTCAACAGAAATGGAATACTGCAAATAACATGGTGTTGGATTAGTGTAAATTGCCAGGTAACAAGAACTCATTGCAGTTTGGAAAGCTGGTGATCTCAATTATGTCATCAAAAACATTTGGGAACACCATCCCCAAAGGTCTCTTGGAAGGCAGTCCATCTGCCTGCTTTTCTCAAAACCTTGGGGAAAATAAGAATTCAAACTTTTGTTGTTGTTATTGTTGCTTTCCACAGGTTTTAGAAGTGAGGACTTTACTTAGGATAGAATTGGCTAGGGGCAAGCTGAGATAGAGGCAATATTGCTCTGATAAGCTCAACCATCTCTGCCTCTAACTGGGATGCAGACTGAGAGTTTAAGGCCTTGCAGGTTAAAACAGCCGACTACTTCTCTTACCCAAAACAAGGCAGCAGCTTTAGCAGGATATAAAGCAATTTCCAAGCCAACTATGACAGCAAAGCCAGTTTTGATAGTTGCAAAGGACCAGTGATGGCTCTGTACTTATAATTTTCCCCTTTTCCTAATGGGAAATTCTATTTCTACTTCACCATTGGATGCAGTGAGGGGAAAATAATTTGTATTTTATTTTGTAACTTCTCAGACCGTGACTTATCATATCCAGACTTAATGTATCATATCACCCAGACACACTGGACTTTGAGCTGGATGCTGGAATTGGATGGGACTTTGGCACTGGGTTCCTTCAGGAGAGGCAGAGTTTGTTCCACATGTAAGAGGAAAGAATCTATAGGTGGCTAAAGAGGCAGTGTGTCAGAGCCTGCTGGTTGCCCCATAGTATCTCTTCCTTCTTCCATGGTGCCACACCTCTACTTTTTGGCTCAGCACGACCCAACATTGAGTGCATTTCCCAGTTTACCTTGATGCTTTATGGCTTTCTAACTAAGTCTGGTCAATAGTACTTAAGCAGAAATATAATGAAACTCCTTAAAGACAATGCGTACATGCCCTTTGCCTCTTCTCCATCCCTTCCTCTAGCTTGTTCCCTACATGTTGAAAATTACCGTCTTGGACCATGAGAACTCATTTTTTTCCTCATTGATTACCTTTTAAAAAAATTGTTTTCTAAAGAATCTGAGAATTGAAAAAACAACATGTAAAGCTTCAATGATTAGCTTATTGACAACATCGTACAAGATAAACTCTTGCCAAACTCAGAGAGATAGGCACAATTTAGGATTTTCTTTTGAGTTCAGAATAGGAGAAACATTTCTTCATGTTGTTCTTCTGTTAGCTTTCATTTTGGTTGATACAAGAATCTTAGTTTTATGTATTATGGAAATGATCATAAATTTTCACTCAGACACACAACTAGTATTTCATACCTGCTTTGTAAGACATGACTTTTATTCCCTTAGAAGGTAGCAAAATAAATACAGAGGAAGGATTTACTTATAATACAAAATACCTCATTCAATTTTTCAATTAAGAAAGAAAGAATTGAACGTAACTATCGCAACCCCAGCTTATATTCTTTGTTTTTTCTCTGGTTTCTCTTTTGCCTTAAGCAATGAAAAGGATTAATTCTGCAGTAGTAATTCAAATAGAATTACTTGCTAAAAATCCTCTGCCAAGATCAGTGAAAGGGGATTAATTTTAAGCTGCCCTAATCAGAATATTTTTAAGTAAAGTGAATCAAGAAACAACTATTAACACTATAGGCATATCCATTTTGATATCATTTGTAATATCTATTTTCTCTTAAAATTAGTTATAAACAATTATCTTTCACCTTTTTTGGCCAAAAGGTTTTGAATGGCAAAATATACCACTGAAGATACTAAGTTCCTCAGTTTGTATGATAGTATTCTATATCACTATATGGAATATATCCTTTTTGGGTAAAACCAATGTATGATTATTTCTCAAATCCTCTCATATTTCCATATTTTTTCATTTTGGGGAGAGACTAGGTCTCTGCCTAATGGTTATGATTTAATTCCTTTCATTTCAGTGCTGACAAAAGTAGCCTAAATCCTCTTTTCAGATTTTGAAGTGGCACTGTGGGCGTGTAAACCTTATTTTTGGGAATTAAGTATATTCTATCCAAAGAGGAAACCAGAATAGATGGAAAATAAAGACCCTTGGAACAGAGAATCAGCACAGAGATATCTTCAGCATATTTCTGGATTTCCAGAATTTCCAAAGCAAACTCAAAATATCAGGATAATATGATAAAGAAACTACCGTTTCTTCTCTTATTCTTTAGGGATTATATCTTGATAGCTCTGGTTTTGATTTAACATCTCTTTTCCAAATTCATTGCGTCTCATACCACAACTGACCCAGGACTGGCATTTTTTTTATTGTTTATGCTGAAGCTGAAATAGTTCTCATGAATCTATGCCTCTCCGTGGAATCAGATAACTTATTAGGCTCTATGTATGTTTTGGGTTGCAGGGGCAAGAAAGTAGGGCTGTTCTGAGGAAGACTTGTGGTATATTCAGGAAGGCAAATGTCTAGTGTTGGGAGAAAGGAATACAGAATTCAGAGTCTGGAAGGTCAGAAGCAGTCATCAAGTTCAACACTGCAAATATAAGGGGAGGTCTTGGTCTCTAGCAGATGCTGCATGCTTTTTACCCTGCTTTATATTATTTCTGGGTGTACCCTAAAAGGACTTTAGAGACTGAAGGCAAATCCTCTTTGGCTAAGACTGGAGTAGAATATGCATTAACACAGAGTTCTTCAGGGTAAGCCCTGGCAGCTGATAAAACCAAAAGGGGAAAGGAGAATATTTGGGGTGGAGCAATTTATCCTTAGAATTCCTATCTCTTCGCAAATAACATATACTAAATGATTTACCTCATTAATCCCAGAATGAATAATATTCCTTCATACTTTTAGAATTTCCATTTCCCTGTTATGCATTTTAATCATTTTCTATTCATAAGCATAAACATATGAGGCAGAGAGTATGAAAGAAAAATTGTTTCTACTGTATGGACATGATATATCTTTCTTAGACTCTGGCTTTTCACCACCAGCTGAACATTTCTTAAGATAATGATGGAAATGGTATTCTCTCTCTTAGAGCACCTAGTGTCATGCATTTACTTTGTTTTATAGCTATTTATAAACTGTTCACCAGAAGCCAAAAAGTTTTTGAAAAAACAGACTCCTGTTCCTTACTTTGGTAGTAGTTAAAGTGGAATAAATACTTTGGGGGAAGTCTTTATATTAAAATAAAATACTGTAGCTTGTCATAATGATCTCAAGTACCTCAAGATTAACTAGTTAGATTTTTAAAATACAATTGAAATTTGATGCACATCTAAATAAAGTAGCATTATACCTCACTCAAACTTCTGCTCTTATAGATTAAAAAGAAAATTATGAACTTCAAGGTAATTTAGTTTCAAAACTTGTGATTTATTTGTATCACCTGAGTAATAACAATAAAAAAAACTGAACTAGGTGCTGTGCCTTCACATTTTTGAAAAAAGTAAGCATACCCACATATAATACCAGCACCCCAATAAGTAGATTTCCAACTAGGACTCTTCCTCTCCACTATATTAAAGATGTAGGATTTTAAAAACTCGTTCTTCCCTCTAAAGGAGAAACCACTAGGTAAATGTTGCCACAGCTAGTAAAATGCGACAATCTAGCAGAATCACTGGTCAGTTGGCGTTTACTGAGATCTCACTGCGCTTGGAATCCCAAAAAATCCTCATGATCTTTTCCTTAAATCAATTCAGGAGCAGGATATAAAGCAAAATCTTAAAATATTCCTAATGCAATAAATATTTTCCAGATGTTTTTAAAACTGAAATATTGATTTCATATTAAACCAAACAGCAGAGGGGGTGAAGTTAATCAAGGAAGGTGAGGAAGCTGAGTTTTGGACCAGGTTTAGAAAAATAGAAATATTTTCCACTTATGAGCTCTATTTTTGTTTATAGATGGAAGATCTTACTTGAAAGATCTTCTTAAAAATGTGATTTGAGAAAGTAATTTTGTACATACTAGTGTTTCCTTATCTGTTCTATATTTTATTAAATATAAGAAGCTCTGTTTTGTCTTTCCCTTTAAACTCTGAGCTACTTGAAAACAGGGATAATGCCTGGAGCCCCAGCATCCGGCACAATGCCAAGTGGAAACTGAAAGCTCCACAAATATTTATGAGATTGATAGTTGAGTCAATTCAATTGTACCATTATGGTACAAGATAAACTGTTTATGTGTGGGGTGTGTGTGTGTGCACGTGTGTGTGTTTGGGGCACCTTTACAACAAGTGGGTACTGCTTGATGTAGGGTTAGAGAATAAAATCCTAGTCATAAAAAAGACACCGGGAATTAAAGGAAACTTGACTCAAGCCCTAATTTCTGATTCCCTTCACACATTTCCCAAGTCATTATTCAGCACTGATGGTGCAGTGGCAACAAGAAAACCTGAGGAGTATCCATACCTAAATTATCACTGGAGAAAGACTTGACCTTATCGTGCAAGATCCTTGGGAGCAGAAGAGTGGCCAGTGCAGACGGCGAGGCACAGGTGTTCTCTGCTTGGCACTGGCAGTAGCCCATTTCCGACAGGCTGCTGCACTGGGCACGATCTGAGGCTCCCAGGTGGTCTTCAAGGACAGCCTGCACTGCAGCCAACTTATTCTGCTGAGGTCAGGGAGAGGGCTTGGGCACACAACCAGGGATCCACAGAAGGTAGAAGTGAATTATTAGAGGGCAAGAGTTAGCATTTGGGAATATGATTCCTGACTAGTGATAAAGGAATGATTAATTCTCTCAGGAGAGTTGTGCTGTACTTAATTCTACTTTAAGGTCAGTGGGTACTTTGAATGAATATTAAAGAGAGAAGATTTTATTACTAACACCTTAATATAATGTTTACTTAAAAATTTGGCATATGACTGAATCTCTGCCCCTAGGGGTATACAATTTCTGTGGCATCTCATCACCTACATTTTCTTTGAAGTCCTAATAACAGCTGCCCAGACACAAATTGAGATGGTCATCATGATGGGGGCCTCCTGAATCTCTGCTTATGCTGGGCTCTGCAACTTCAGGCTCTTGCAAGACTGTGGGAATTATTAAACTTCGGCCAGACATTCCATCCTAGCCTGGTACAGAAAGACCTTTACTCCAAAGTCCCAATAAGAAAGGTGAGGTCAGGTCATTACCTCCATGCCTACTTCACTTTATATCCTTTAATGCCTCCTAATATGCAAGATCACCTTAATGACATATTCTGCTTTTCAATCATCTTCAAAATCTGGGAATTGTCCTCTCTTCTTCACTCCAACACACACACACACACAAACACACACACACACGCACACACCCCTCGCCAACTGCTTAAACTTCGTTGCTTATAATTTCTGCTTCTTGTAACACAAACTCTACATCTTTAAGCTCTTCAAACAATGGTTCCTCTTCTGTACTTCAAATGATGATGATATTCATATTTTCCACACTTTACTATGTTTGAAATAGGAATATGTATTAAATCCATGCTGTTTTGCAGTTATGATTTGTAATTTAAAAAATTCTTTGTAGGACATAAATTAATGGGTGTCTTAGCCCTGAGAACATCATAGATTAGGTGAAATATGGTAATTCTTCTGAAGAGAATCCACATATCACCTTTTCTTGAATGGATGCTTTCCACTTTTCTACAAGCCTCACAACGTGCCTTGCCCCTTTGCTAGTGAGTTGGTTTCTTCTTCGAGATCTACAGAGTCTTGTGTAGACCTCTACTATCCTATAAGATCACAGTACATTGTAAGGAGGTACTTATAAATCTGTCTGAAACTTTAGACTGGGTATTAGTTTACATGTATGGGGTATCTCTTATTGACTTATTTATTCTCTTTTAAATAAAATAAGGCTTAGAAAAATTGGGAGAAACAAAAATGCACATTGTGAAAGTCAGTTACTTGAGAAGCGAGATGACACTAAGTGGAAAAATATTCTTCCTAATAAATATCACCAGCAGTTTTCCTTGTTTCTCTCATGGCTTTTTGTCAACAGAGTTGAGGAGATTTGTATCTGTTATATTTGTGGTTCCAAATGAAAATAAAATTAATCTTTATAATTATAGTAATATCTTTCATATACATTATTACTTGAATTCCAATGGAAGTTTTAGAAGAATTTACTTTGTTCCTTTATGGTGGTAAGTCTGACGAATTTACTCTTTTGTTTCTGATTTTTTTTCTGCTGATTCTTATACTGTCTTAAATTTGCTAAGTCACTATAAGTATATGTTAAGAGGGCGATTTGGAAGGTGGAACTATAATCCTTTTGGAAGTCCTATTAAAAATTATTATGATTTCACACTTTTAATTCTCAAGCACTCTTTTTACCTTCTCTAATGCCCTGTGAGGGTGATTGAAACATAAAACTTACTTTAATGAGGATGTTTGTGTAGGGAGTATGAAACAGATTTTTAAATGGATATTAACACAAACTATTATATTTATCAATACAAATGCTATTTTTGGAAAAGTCAATACTAACCTGTATATAGAAAGAATTTGAAAAATCTAAGTAATCAATGAAAATACTTCCTTACAAATCAGTGAATATTGTATTTGGGTCATGAAATGTTTATTTAGGGTTTGGGCTTTGTTCAAAACAAGATGTTTTCTGTAAGGAAAAAAGTAAAAAACACTACTTGTTTTTCAACAATTTGTTTAACTCGATGTATAAGCACATATGCATACATGTTGAACATTGGTTGTATATACATAGCTGAAATGTTTATATGCCAATATTGGGAAGCATAAAACAGTTCTCCATAATTGGTCAACTTTCTATGTACCATTAAAAACCAAAGATCACATCGATATGTCAACAGTTAATATTTTATATTTCTAAAGTATAACATGAACACTAGTGGGTTCTTGTATATGCTTTGCTTGCAAGTGGTGAAGGTGATGGCTTTTCCCATGCTGAAGTGTCTGATGTCAACCAGAATATTCTTGAGTCAGTTTTCCTCACCCTCATCGTGCTCTGTGGGCCATATCTCTGGGTCCAGTGATCTGGAAAGTGAGATCTCTAGTATTGATGAGGGCACAGTTCATAATCCTTTGGCAGCCACTCTGTCTTGAGCAAAGTGGAAACTTTGTGACAGCATCAAAATGCTCAGACCAATTTTCACAGAAGTTGGAAGGTCCTTCTGACTATACCCCAGTTAAAAGTTGGGTTGTGCAAGTTAGGAAAAAAATTGTTTACACCAGAAGAGGAAAGAGAGTGCTGTATTAATTCCCTTGGGGCTATTGCTGTTGCAATTCACGATTCTTTTGAAGTGTAGAATCTCGAGGCTTACTACCTTTGAGTACAGAACATTTTTCTGAATTAGTGTTATGTTTTCAACATTTTGTATTTTAAAAAATGTACTTGAGTTTTCACAATATTTCTTTATTCAAATTATATTTCTAATTTTTGGTTGTTCTTTTTTTCCTTGAAATTAGGTATATTTTTTACTTAAGATGATTTTTCAATGACTTATTTTTCTTCCAAAGAATAAGATATCAAATTCTTTTCTGCCTTGCTCATAAGGATGAATAATAGGATATAGAGAGTTTTATTTGGTAGATTAGAAATCCAGCTCAAAATCCACGTTAGGCTTGTAATGATCAAAAGCTGTTACTGACTGACAGTGTTTTCTTCCGGGAAAAAGATTGGTGAGGTCAGACCAGCTCATACTTTAATGCTATGCATGGAGACAAAGCAAGAATATTGAAGTGTTACCCTCAGTATCGGTGTCTTGAAAGGAAAAACATTGTAATGACTTTAGTCTGCACTTACTTCAGGTTAGGGCTTAGGGGTGATGTCTAGGGAACTCTAAGGTCACCTAATGACTTGGTTCAGTGGAAATATGAATTAAGCCTGTAATTCAGTCATTATGGAAAGTTTCTATATAACCCCATTTCTTAATCTGAAGAAAAAAGTTAATTGAAGGAGACTTGCAAATAATTAAGGAATTTCTTGGGCCCACCAATATTTATTCTCAGAAGAAAATAATGGCACTTGTCTGGGCACGCCTACTTGGTCATCTTCAGAAATGTGTATTTTGATTTTTTACCCTCTGGATGGCATTTATATTGCTTTGCTCATATGTAGAGCTTTCTAGGCTTTCTCTTGAATGGACTCATTATTTAAAGATTTCCATTAATATTTATTTGCTTTATGTTGAAATGTGCTGTCCATTCAAAAGCACCTTTTAAATAATGTGAAAAAAATCTGGACATGCTTATCTAAAAGCTACTCTTATCCTGGTACTGAAAATAAAAATGAGGGGGAGGTGTTTTAGTGCCATTAACATACATTTGAAGGTGATACATGGATTTAGATTTAAGTCTAGTGACATTGACTCTCAGGGAAGAAGAGATGGATCCTGATCTCCTGTCTTACATGTAACCATGTAGACCTCGAAATCTCAAACGAGGATGATAAAAATCCCAGCCTTTAAGCACACTTTGATCTTTGCTCTCAGCAGTGCTAAACTTAGCTGTTACCTCACATGAAGAAACAAGTAAAAGAAAAGAAAGGAAAAAAGGTTAAGACAGAAACTTAATTTATATTAAATCATTTGCCACTTTGCTGGTCTTTTGCAATCTGAAATGCACCTCCTTCATGCATTTTCTTTACACATTAAAAAGGAAAAATAAAACTAGATTTGTGAAGCAAAGAAATAATGACAGCAAACGGGGATTTTTTTTGTTTGTTCTTTGGTGTGAATTGGCATAGGCATTATGATGAAGTTAAAACGCAGAGGTTAATTGAAAAATGAGATAAACAAAGCCCCTTGAAGGTCTCTGAATAATTTCGCCTGGCAGAATTGACAGTCTACAACCATCAAGCACTAAAACCTACTCCGAACTGCTGGAGATTATTAAAAAAAAAAAAAAAAAAAAAGCTAAAGTTAATTGTCTTTCTGTTCCTTCCACCTCATTTCAGCCCAATTATAACTGGGAAAAGTCATTCTGTCTAATTTGCATTAATGCACCTCCATGGAAAAAGAGCTTAGACAGTGAATTTAATTTCTTTTTTTTTTTTTTTAATTTCTTTTTTGATATTATGGACATATTTAAAATACACATCACAATTCTCAAATGTAAAACTGCTTGTAAAATTCCTGGATGACAATTTTCAAATTTTCCTAAAATGTCTTTAAATTTTAGATGTTAATAAAAGGTAAACATATATTGAGGAGATCCTAAATGCCAGAGCCGGTCATAATTCTGCATATAGATTATTTCTTTAATCTTCACAATAACCCCATAAAGTGGACCATTTTACTATTCCCAATTCACATGAAAAAGTAGAGGTTTAGAGGGGTTACATAGCAGGGTCAAGGTCATGCAGCTAGGAAGTGTTAGAGCTGAGACTTAAACTCATGCTGTCTAACAGCAAAGTATTAGATACTAATTAATTTGATGATACTTTACTTTTAGTTACTTATTCCTTTTTATATTTTCTTCACCCCACCATGTGGTATGTGTGATCTTAGTTCCCTGACCAGGGATCGAAACTGCGCCCCTTGCATTGGAAGCACGGAGTATTAACCACTGGACTGCCAGGGAAGTCCCAATTTGATGACACTTTAATATACTTATTTTGATTTTAAAATAATAGAAAAGCAAATATCAATTAAACTGCCTTTTCTTCAATCAATATAAATAGAGGAAATACCAGTGCAGTATGATCATCATTAGTTCATTTACGCATGTTTCTTTCATGGCAACTTTGCCATGAAGCTCATGTTCTCGTTTCTATTATTAAATGGAAATGTATTTAGACTACTTTGGCTCAACAGTAAAATAGCTGCAAATCAGAATTATGCTAGACATTTTGTCTTTAGTGTGAAACCAATCTAAAGGATGTCAGTATTTTCAAGGGCATTTAAAAAATTCTTATATTCATGCAACTGATCTGATTACCGTTAGTAAAAAAAAAAAAAAGGTGTCTCCAGATATGCTTGATATCTTGTTTTATTTTTTTTTGGCAATGGTGTATTATTTTTATTGCTGTTAATTGATAGACTTGGAGCAGAAGCAGAATCTATTCAGAAACACTTATATTAATAGGTGCACTTATCCATTGAGGCCTTTATTTTCAAAGTGCTGGGCTCATAGCCCCCTTTTGTGCTTCTTTCTGATGCCAAAGTGTTCATAATGATGAGGAGCATCTGGACGCAAACTATTGTTTCTCATTAAAAGGACAAGTCTCCAAAGCTTTTGGGGATTCTTTGTGCTGAACAAGGCAGACTCTGAACATTTTGCCCTTTTCAAAAACTGTATATGTGTGTTGTTGCTGCTGCTTCTTGCCTAAGGTACACACTTGCTTTTTGCTCAGCTTCTGAGCTTCTAAATATGAGATGGGCATGCAGTCAGTGACAGCAGGTCCTTCTTTTGTTTGGCTGACATTTTGGTTTCTCTGTCTTTTCTGTTCTCTGCCATCAATAAATATAATACAATAATAAGCGTGGTAATGATCTGAATCAACAATCACTTAGGGGTAATTTTAAATATTTTGTGTATTTAAATTTCTCCTTAGAATGGTGAATTCTTGGCTTATGGCAGGTTACTCCGGGACAGAAAACTGGACTGGGGGTACACACTCCTGTTTGAGTCATAAACTTTCCTGGGCATTAATTTCCGTATCACCAAGAAGAGGAGAATTATTTCCCTATTCCTTGCATGGGGCTCTCATGAGCTCTATCCAGACACTGGGGAGAATTTGGCTTACTAAATCAGTCTTTCAAATCATCAGAAAAATTTCTGTTTGGCCTGCACAGTATGCGTTACCTTTGGCCACATATAACTGTGCCATCTTGTCCTTTTTTGACTTCAACATTCTCTGCCAGCTTCCTAGATTAAAGGAACGATGAGACCCGTCTAAATGAAATATGTTGTGTTTCTGCACAAAAAAGATTCACGTGAAAACAAAATAGAGAGAGAGAGAAAGAGACAGAGACAGAGAGACAGAGAGCGATAACGCAGAGTACACTTGTTTCTTGTAGGGCCAGTAGGATTTGGTTCCAGACACTTGTAAATATTTTTGCCCCAAAGTATGAGGACTGGTGCCAATTTTCATTGCCGTAGCTCCTCAAGAAGGGAAACCTTCAAATCAGTATAGTTAGCATGACTCCTTTAATAAAAGGAGAAAAACAAATAATTTAGAATTAAAAACAGTTGTTTGTGGTTACACACAGTCGGAGGGAATGGAAATGTATCTTTATTCATGATAAATGCAGATTAAATCTCAACCTGTGATGGTTGCAGTTGATATTTAGAGAAAGAGGTTTCCAATAAGAAGAGCAGTGATGGATATGAGAGGGCAGATAGCAGAAGTGGAAAACAAAATAGTTTTCTGAATAAAACACGTATCAATTGCTAGGATACCGTTATAAAAGTTTTTGTTGTTGTTTAACCATGTCTTGGGACTGCCATGATGATTTGCTGTGACTGTACACATAATTGTGTGTTTGTTAGGATGAAATCAGGAAAGTAGTTTTCCTTCTAAGAGAACGTTCATACATGAAAGAGAGCTTTAAGAGAGCTTCCAGACTGTAAAAGGGACATGGGTATAAGACGGATGAGAGAAACTAGTGGGGACCCGATTGGCTTGGCAGGAACAGAGGATGGAGATTGCTAAACACTGCTTAATGAAGTGACTGAGGACGGGGTGTTTGAGATGCGTTAGAAAAGGATTGATATTATTCTATATGCAAAATTGTTGTATGAATTGCTCTAAACACTAAGAGACTGAACATGCTCTTCTGTTAAACTTCACTTTGTTAACTCCTTTTTTGTTTCTTGTTCTTCTCCATAAACAAGTTATATTTAGCTCAGTAATATTTGAAATAGAGAAATGCTCGTTCTCTGAAACTAACCAGTCAGCCTCATCTCAAAATCTATTGCCCATTTTCTGTCATGATTTCTTTAAAA
The DNA here is from genome assembly GCF_003031525.2 of Neophocaena asiaeorientalis asiaeorientalis. Lineage (NCBI taxonomy): Eukaryota > Metazoa > Chordata > Mammalia > Artiodactyla > Phocoenidae > Neophocaena > Neophocaena asiaeorientalis. Next base: position 6,096,012 of record NW_020175410.1, read on the forward strand.
ACAATGCATCTATGAAAATAGTTACTAGTGATGGTAGCCTGTAGGCACAATTCCAGCTCTTTATTTTAAAAGGTGATGTCACTTAGGACACAGTGTAAGTAAATTACTGAACATACATTTATCCACTGTTTGTTCAACTTTCTATTATGGGTCCCCCTTGGAAAGGGGACCTTCTAGAATTTGAGATAAGCTATGGCCATTTCATATGTTGAAACTCTAGTTTTAGTAAAATTTGAAGCAGTGTAGAAAGAGGATTTCAACAATTGTGGTGAATTTCAAATGTTTATTTTAAACAAATTAACACTTAAAATTACAATTCAGTATATCATTCAAGTGGCAATTATATGATTTATAAAAATACAAGTATGGGGGCTTCCCTGGTGGCACAGTGGTTGAGAGTCCGCCTGCCTATGCAGGGGACACGGGTTCGTGCCCCGGTCTGGGAGGATCCCATATGCGTGGAGTGGCTGGGCCCGTGAGCCATGGCCGCTGAGCCTGCACATCTGGAGCCTGTGCTCTGCAACGGGAGAGGCCACAACAGTGAGAGGCCCACGTACTGCAAAAAAAAAATAAATAAAATAAAAATAAAAGTACAAGTACGTTGGTTACTGTATGTAGGTCATGTGGTTAGGGATTGGATACAAGTTTAAAGTTCTATGATAATTCTTTCTATGACTGTTCACACAGCCTCATCCAGAGACAATGTAGAAGTCTAAACTTTTGGGTCTTTGTGTGAGGTCCAGGGCCAAATGGCACTCTGGTTATCCACGTGTTTGTCCTTACTGGGGACAAATACAAAGTCTTCACTAGAGGAACAGAGTTTGAGCGGGATTTTAAAGTTTTGCTTAGGAAAGAGAGAAGAGTTGTAAGAAGTCCAAAGCAGTCCAACGGTAGCAGGAAGGCCAGGAAATTGGGGAACCACAGTAGCCAGAGTTTAGCAATGACATTAGTCCCTACTGAATATGGTGGGTGGCAAAAAAAAGGCAAGAAAAGAAGCCAAAGGCACATCTACTTACAAACGGCATTGGACCAGGAATGAAAATATCTCATTCAGATCCATTGGTAGTCAACTCACTCTACCTGTCCCAGCCTCAATTTCCTTATCTGTGTAGAGGGAATCGTAATTTGTGTTCTTTCTAACTCTTGGGGAAGCTGGTTCTGAGTAAAAATATGAGATAATGTATCTGAAAATGCATTATAAACACAAAGTCATATATACATGTTCTCAAATGGACAAATAGCAGTTCAAAAATCAGATAAAATCCTTATCATCTTAAGGCAAAGAAAGGCAGTATATCTACAGCCTGTGATCTTTTACTATGAGTGTAGACAGTAAGTAATTGAAGTAAAAAAAAAAGAGAAAATCCTAGTGGTCTTCTTTTCTTTGCTTCAGTAAGAGCTTTGTAGAATATAGCAAGAACTAGTCTGAAAGAACATGCAAGGACACTTAAAGTTAAATAGGAATATAACTCCTTTAAAAATGAAACATGAAAACTAGCTTTCTTTTGCCAGCCAAATGCTGAATTTATTGCCCCATGCTTCTTCTATTAGCATTGATAATTAAAGCAGTATAAGGAATGTGGTGCATTTGATGTTAATAGTATCATGCTGGCTGCTGCAGGACCTGGGCCTGATCTCTTTCCCCTTTTCAGGTAAATCTTTGAGTTCACCTTTACAAAGCACATTAAACATTCTGGAACAGAATCTTTAAACTTGTGGGTCCTCTAGTGATCTCTTAAGTATCAGAAGCTCAGATTAGGGGATGACATCTTCTAATCTTCTGACTACTGTCTGACCTACGTTAGCAATGGAATGGAATAAAAAGCCTTAGGATATTACTTTTCTTACTGTTGCTTTGGACTGACCTTGGGGATCCACTGAGACCATAAAGAAAAGATCAGTATGGCAGAACTATGCATCTATTGCATGTTACACCTGTTTTTTTAAAATAAAAATTTAACTATTACATTTACTAAAAATAGTGACTATAAATAACTTCATAATATTTAATCAAATTAGCATATGGCCAAAACAATAGCATTTAATGCATATAAAATTAAATGTATTTAAACTTCACTTGTTCACTATTGAATTCATTTAGATATTTGTATGATATTTTGCAGGTCCTATTAATTTATTTAGTTATTTATTTTAAAACTAAACTCTAGACTTTATTCAGTTGTTCCACTAATGTCCTTCTTCTAAGATCCCATCCAGTATACCACATTACATTTAGTCATATGTCCCCTTAGTCTCCTCTGATCTGTGATTGTTTTTTCCTTGTTTTTCATGATCTTGACAATTTGGAAGGGTATTGGTCATGTATTTAGTGGAATATACCTCAATTTGTGTTGTGTAATATACCCATGACTAGACTACAGTTAAGATATCCTTTGACTTACTTTTGTGAGGTTAACTCAACTATCACCACCTTTCTGCCAAACCAATTTTTTTTTTTTTTTTTTGCGGTACGCGGGCCTCTCACTGTTGTGGCCTCTCCCGTTGCAGAGCACAGGCTCCAGACGCGCAGGCTCAGCGGCTATGGCTCACGGGCCCAGCCGCTCCGCGGCATGTGGGATCCTCCCAGACCGGGGCACGAACCCGTGTCCCCTGCATCGGCAGGCGGACTCTCAACCACTGCGCCACCAGTGGGAAGGGAAGGGAAGCCCTGCCAAACCAATTTTAAGTGATAATTGTTGTCCTCTTTATTCGTTTTCTATTGCTGCATCACAATTAACACAAACTTAATGGCTTAAAATAGCAGACATTTTTCAGTTCCAGTTATGTAGGTCAGAAGTCCAGGCAGAGTTAATTGGGTTCTTTTCTGCTCAGGGTCTCAGAAGCTAAAATCAGGTTTGCCTAGTTTATGTTTCTGTGTTTGTAGAGGCTCAGGGGGAAGAATCCACTTCCTGTTTCATTCACGTGTTGGTGGAATTTAGTTCCTTGCAGTTGTAGCCACCTGCATTCATTGCCATGTGGCCCCTTCTTCCTTCAAGGCCAGCAGTGGAAAAATCTCGCTTGCACTGCAATCCCTCTTACACTTCAATCCTTACACATCTCTTTCACCAGGAAGAGCTTAGTCACTTTTAACGGTTCACCTGTCTAGCTCAGGTCCACCCAGGATAATCTTTTCTTAAAGCAGACTGTGCTATAGAACATAACCTAATCATGAGAGAGTCTGTCTCATCATATTTACACCTGGCCCACCCTCAAAGGGAGGGAATTATACTGGGCTTGTACACCAGGGGGCAGGAATCCTGGGGGCTGTCTTAGAATTCTGCCACCTCCACCACGTGTAATCATCACTTTTGGCGAATTGGATTGAGGATACTTTGTTTATTTAGATGCTCCATGTGGCAGGAACTCGGTAATACTATTCCAATCCCCCGTGTACTTACTACAAAGAAAGCTAGATCTGTGCTTCTGCCCCAATTGAACACATCTGAGAATTGGCACAAGTTCTTCTGTATCCTGTAATTAGAATAAAGTTCTTGTTTTTCCTCTTTTGCTAATTTAGCTTCTTTGTGGTCAGCTATTTAGAGGGACTTTGGGTATTTTATTGATTTTTTTCATTTTTAATAAAAAAACTTCAACAACACTAAATAGACATTTTCAGCAGTATTTAGTATTTTAAGTTTTGTGTTTCACTTGACAAACTCCCTCAGAAGATCAACAACTCTTATTTCATTAACCAGTGAAACCAAAATTCTGGGTTTATTTATATTATATAGTGCTTTGGTGTATATATATTTAGTTTTGAATACATATCAAATAATAAAAACAATAAGAAGAAAAGACCATGATTCTTCATTCATTTTACAAAGCAAATCTTTTTCGGGGGACAAATGCCACCTAATACTGGCACTACCCCTGAAAAATACAAGCTAAGAGCTAAGCTGTATCGTGAGTATAACAGGACTAAAGGCAAAAGATCAATTTAAACAAGAAGGATCTAAAGGTTAAAAGAAAGGGGTAATTTTGTGACATGAGCGTGGAGGCGATGATACTTCTGTGGAGGTTCCTACACCCCAGTTCTTTGTTTTAAATGTTCCAGGAGGTGTCCTTGCTGTCAGAAGCAAATCTCAAACTAGTGGTTGGCTGTCCTGCTGTTACCTGTTACAAAGAATCTCAGCTCAAATAATATAAAGAGGACTTTTCTCATTCAGTAGTTTTGAAATGGTTTTTCCATGCTCTTTTTTTTTTTTTTCCTTAAGAAACTATGACCTTACATTTCAGAGACACTAAATTGAAGGGCAGAATTCCAATCTAAGTACACAGGTAAGCCATTTTGTCTCACCAGGTGCCCGGGATCTCCAAAACTCAACAGTGGACCTGGTGGCTAAAGCCAACTTCTACCTCATTATTAGTAGCCTTTCCCCAAAGCCTAACACTTCTGATCTTTATTGCCTCACAATTTAATTGATGCCCTTATTTATGAACTGAAACCTACCTCTGCTTCGTCCAGCTCACCAGCCTACACTTCAGAGCCTTGTTCTGAAGCACACTGAATTATTTAAGGAGCTCTTAGGTTGAAGCTCCCATATGGAACCTGGATTGACTATACTTACTCTGTGCATAATTAGAGTGCCAGCAAAGAGGGGCTGAGCTTAGTGCACGTCCAAACATGAAACAATTTTATTTTTCTTCAATTACTATTTCCAAACATGTTTGGTTAGATCTCCTTTTCCTTGTCATCTTTCATGTCATTTTGGGTGAATCCCAGGCTTTCTGGTTTCTTTCAGTTATTAGAAAATTTAGCCCAGTCTAGTCCAATTTAAAGTTTGTGTCTCACATCTTATTCAGGCCTCATCTTCATTCTCTCAGCACTTGTGAGCATTCAGCCTAGGGGACTTGGCAAGGGGCAGAGTTGTGCTCTGTTCTTTCCTTTCCTCCTTTCTGCTGCCTCCGGTATGTTCAAGAGTAGGAGGTGGAGAGAAGTTAAATCTTTTCATTTACCTGGGACTGCTGTAGATCTCTCGACTGCTGAAGCTTCTACAATTACCGTTAACTGACCGTCACTGCTCTCTGCATAATGGGCATCTAAATATTGTCTCTTATGTGAGATTCACTTGTGAATGCGTTAGAAGGCCCACTCGAGCCTCATCACTGCACTGAATGTGATGCAAGCTAGGCTGCTTTGACTTTAACTCCTCAGGACCCTTCCAAATCCCCATACCTTCTGAAGTGTTTACTTGACTTCCCACGTGTTTCATAGGAAACACAAGCATCTTTGTCATGACAGAAAGCTCTGCTATCTCATAGGTTCAGAGGGCATGTCAGCAACTCAGGTACATAATCAACTCATCCAACCCAGGGAAGGAGATGCTCCCACTTGGTTTGAGAGTGGTGGTTAAAAACTACTGTCTCCCTAGGCTGATAATTCCTTATTCCAACGAATCTCTCTGACATTTTCTTCAACTCTCTGTGGTGAGGATGGGAGTGGATGGGGTATGTGAGAGATGATTGGGAGTAGCAGAGCCAGTTTGGCTCAGTTCCTCATAGGACCTTTGGCCCTTAATTGTTTGTAGGTCCTTTTCAAAAGTGAGATACTCATGGCCTGTTTAACTCCAGTTTTGAATGCAACTTGTATCATTGCCAGATACAATATAGAATATGCAGTTAGGGCTTCCCTGGTGGCGCAGTGGTTGAGAATCCGCCTGCCGATGCAGGGGGCACGGGTTCGTGCCCCGGTCTGGGAAGATCCCACATGCCGCGGAGCGGCTGGGCCCGTGAGCCATGGCCACTGAGCCTGCGCGTCCGGAGCCTGTGCTCCGCAGCGGGAGAGGCCACAACAGTGAGAGGCCTGCGTACCGCAAAAAAAAAAAAAAAAAAAAAAAAGAATATGCAGTTAAATTTGAATTTCAGATAAATAGGGGTCAAATATTGTACAGGTTGTATTTATACTAAATAATTTATACCTTGTTTATCTGAAATTGAAATTTAACAGAGCCTCCTATGTTTTTATTTGCTAAATCTGGCAACCCTAGATGCATAACAGCAGAAAAATCTCACTCTGTAACTGATTATACTTCTAGGTGTCAGACCCTGTGCTAAGCATTTTACATACCTTATGTGTTATTTTGCCAGCCAGGTATTATTACCTCCTTTATATAAGAAAAATTATCAGATTTCAGAGAAGGTTAGTGAAATGGCCAAGATCAGTCACAAACACACAACTAGTCAGGGCCAGAGGGAGGGTTTGGGTCCAGATCATCTGGCTCTACCTCCTGATACGTATGTACACTTTATCACACTTTCCTGTTATCCTTTCTTTCCTACCCTCGGGCCCAGGAATCCCACTCAGTGCCCTCTGTATTGGATTCACAGCTACTTCTCACTCTCACTGGTCACATCTTCCTACTTGGTTCCATTTTGTTCCCACCATTAATGCAGGGCTGTAATGTATTCTAAATTTCTTCTGGGAGTTAACCCTGATTAAATGCAAGTGGATAATATTTATTGTTTAGCTGCTAAAGCTCCTTTCTCATTTTTTTTATCCTGGTGAATTGATTGGCAGAGGCTTAAAGGAAATTCTACTTCTTTTCCCCTTGAGCATAAACCAAGCCCAAGTTAAGTGACATCCTACATTACTTCTCCTCTGAGTCCCACTCACCATATTCTCTAGGGCAAGAGTGTCTAAAAGGAAAAGAGCTCTCAGAAAACTGAAGGAGCTCCCTGTCTACCACATCTAGAAGTGCCTCTAGGTTCTTCTTTGTTTTCTTCTTGCCAAATATCCCTGCCCCTGTGATGCCCCCACCTGTCAAAGGTAAGCAAAGCCAGACATATAGTTAAAGTGGTCAGGACAGATTTTAATCAGTAATACACTACCGCAATAGGGAAAAGATTCCAGTGTGAACTGAACTCAACTTCAATTTGTACAGAGATGACTGGGTATTTTAGAGGGAGTATGTGGGAATAGGGAGGGTGTTGAATGGGGGCTCAGTAGAGTCAGGGAAGTGAACAGTTACAAGAAGTGAGAAGTGGGAGTTTGTCTACGTGAAATCCATCTGGGTTTGCTAACTGGCCCTTATTGAAGCTAGGCTTCTACCTTCCCATAGAGACTGAGACATAGGAGCCCTATCTTCAGATGTTGATTGGAACAAACAGATTCTTTAGAAAACCTTGAATTTTCTCAGGCAGACACTTTAAGCGGGCTAGGATCATCTTAGGGAAATGGTCTTGAGCCATTAGAAACTATGTTAGTTTGTTTATAGGCCAAGGTTGAGGGCTAGTTGAGAAGAGGGCTCAGAGGAGCCTGGCTAGAGTTACGTCAAGGAGAGAATCTTTGTCACGTCTAAACTTAGAGAGAAGGGGGGATGACTCTGCCTCATGCTTTCTACTTTCTCCCTGCAACTAGGTGACTCACTGGGTTAAATCCCTAAATTCCAGCCTATTTGGCATTTCTATAGGGTTCTCCTTTCTTGCTTTCCTTCACTGCTCATCATTGCTGCTTCCCAGGGAAGGATTGGGTGAGTGAAGGGTACATGGAGCCTATAATATGAATTATGGAGAAATAATAAGTGTACAGTTTAAGACCTGAGAAGACAAATATAAGCAGAGTGATTGAAAGGGAAAATAAAATAGTATAATAAGGAAACATGTAAGAAGAATATAACAAAAAGAGCGAATGAATGAGGAAGGAGATTTACAGCAAAATTTCGTTAAGTCAGATCTACTAAAGATTTACACCCATTACCTATTTTAAAAGTGTCCAAGTATAGTTGAGTATGTGCTATGTAATAATTTATTGGTATTTTCACCACTTTTAAGTTCTCTGAAGACAGTTTAGCAGAAAGACACACTGTCTTCTGATGAGTATGCAATGGGCTAGTGCTTCTAGGTATAATATAGAGGTTGACTATTGATTAGCACATTATTTATGAGACCATTATTAAAGGAGGCGTGAAAATGTATTGCAACATGGCTGGTAATACATTATAATATGCTGGACATTATGAAAATGGTGCTTAGTTCTAACCTACTATCAGGAAGATATGTGATATGTTTTGAATCTTTGAAACAGTTTCAGGTAACAATGGAAAGTCCTTTATTTTTGAATTTTGGAGTTAAATATACCTAGGAGGTGCTAGAATGTCATACCAGTTCTATGATATTGGGTAAGTCACTCTTCTAAACCTTGGCTTTCTCAAGAAAATGCAGAAAATAACAAAGTTCTATTTAAGTAGTGAAAAGTAAATGAGATAGTGCGTATAAAGCATTTAACACAGGGACCTGCATGCTGCCATAGCTCAGTGGTAGTATACCATCCGCTTTCTCCTCATCATCGTTATAATCCTGGTGACCAATGGCACATTTGGAGCATGGGGGGTTTGCATATGCTCCTCCTAGTAAGGCAGTACTCCTGCAGTCAGTGTTATTATTTATGTCATCGTTCAAGACAACACTAGCATGCTGTGAGAACTGTCTTAAATTCTGTTTCTATACTCATTTAAATAAAAGTCACAAAAGCAGGGTTTGAAGTCGAACAAGAAGTTGATGAAGAGTGAGAGTATCTGAATTTTCACTCTGACTGGCTGCCCATTGCTCTGTGACTTGGGAAAGGCATCTTCCTAATTAAAATGTTTTTATCTGTCAAATGGAACATTTGGAGGAGACAATTGCAGAAATGTCCTCCACTCTAGCAGGTTTAGTTTAGCCATGGTTTCTATATTCAGAACCAACTGCTACAGTGAATTTCCTTCAGAGTTAAGACTAGTCTGCACATAGATTAAAAATATGTTTAGCTGTGTCTAATTCATTATCTAAAGTCTTTAAAAAGCAGTTAAGGTGGAGAAAAAAGTCTAAAATGAGGATTTCATTATATTTTTAAGGAAAATAACTTTTTAATAAAAGTTATATCTGTCTATTATATAAAACACAGAAAACAAAGGAAACTATCAAGAAAAAGTAGAAATCACCAGTTATCCTCTCTCCCTCTATAAACTCCCTCCCACTAAGATAACCATTCTTGACGTTAAACCATGAATTACCTAGAAATTTAAAGTGTATATAAAAATATAGTTATAGAAAATAGGACTATCTAATATTTGCCTTTCTAACTTAGCAGTTTTATCATGGACATTTAATGGCATCTAACAGCATGATTATATCATCATTTTAAACAGCTGTGTATTATTCTTTTGTAACAAGGAGTCTATTTATTTACCAAATCTGAAAAAATGAGCATTTAAAAAAATTTTTTTAAACATTCTTATTGGAGTATAATTGCTTTACAATGGTGTGTTAGTTTCTGCTTTATAACAAAGTGAATCTGCTATACATATACATATATCCCCATATCTCTTCCCTCTTGCATCTCCCTCCCTCCCACCCACCCTCCCTATCTCACCCCTCTGGGTGGTCACAAAGCACTGAGCTGAT
>NW_020175410.1:6105462-6155776 GCF_003031525.2 Neophocaena asiaeorientalis asiaeorientalis
GTGTGCATGGGTTTATCTCTGGGCTTTCTATCCTGTTCCATTGATCTATATTTCTGTAAAAAGTGAGCATTTAATACTCTTTGCAGTACTTTAGTATAATAGAAAATACTTTGAATATTCATTTCTTATTTATGCAAGAATGTCTGTTTGATAAATTTGTAGAGATTGCCTTTCTGGTAAAAGAATATGCACATTCAATTTTATATATATATATATATATATATATATTCAGTTATATATATCCATATTACCACCCAGAAAACTTGTCTATATGTATGTACCTACGTATAAAAGTGTCTGTTTCTGAAAACTCAACATTAAGTATTATCATTCTTTTAAATCTGGGTCAAGATGGAAGGTAAATGAAATAAAAAAGCGATTTCATTTGTCTTTTAATTTTTATTTATTTTTTATTACTAGTGAAACTGGATATATCTTAGTGTGTTTATTAACTATATGGGGTGCTTGTTTCTTAAAAATTTTGGAAGAGCTCATTTTTTCATAAGTGTATTAAATACCGGTCTATTGTCTATATTGTAAAATGTTTTTAAAGTTTTCTTTTAATTTAGTTTAAGAAATTTAGTTTAGGAATTTTACGTATCAAATCTAGCAGCTTCTTTTTTATGGCTTTTGACTTTCATGTTCTGTTTAGAAAGGTCTTCCTCAGTTAAGCCTCATGAAATTATTCATTAAAATTTCACTAGGTACTTTATTACATTTAAATCTTTAATCCATTTGGAATTTATTGTGGTTTCTATAAAATGCTTGTAGCTATTTTCAATGATTTTTACATAGACTACTGGGTTCTATAGTTACTCATACATGTTAGAGGAGATCTGAATCAGTTAAAATCCAATAATAAGATACAGTGACTAGTATTTCCAATGCACACCGGACATCCAACACTAGTCCTTGCTGCCTCCTAGCTGACTCCCTCAGCTGTCCGTAATACATCACAAGGGGGAGCCTTCGTGCTTTAGTAAATATATCTATCTTATGCTTCCCAGGCCACTCCTTTCATTTGTAGCTTTTTGTCCAACTTTGATTTCTTTCTTGATCAAGCAAAAAGCGGTGTATTGGGGTGGTCAAGGAAAAAAAATGAGCTATACAGGCAAAATTACTGAATATTACTCAATCTGTATTGAAAATATTTTTTTTCTGTGCACAGGAAAGAGATTTAAAATTTCTTTCAGGAATTCCCTGGTGGCACAGTGGTTAAAAATCCACGGGCTCAATCCAGGAAGGTCCCACATGCCGCAGAGCAACTTAAGCCCGTGCGCCACAACTACTGAGCCTGCACTCCAGAGTCCACAAGCCACAACTACTGAAGCCCGTGCGCGTAGAGCCCATGCTCCACAACAAGAGAAGCCGCTGCAATGAGAAGCCCGCTTACTACTATGAAGAATAACCCCCGCCCTCCGCAACTGGAGAAAAGCCGGCGCGCAGCAACAAAGACACAATGCAGCCAAAAATAAATAAATAAAATAAAATAAAATTCCTCTCATTATTCTCTCGTTTCCCAAACAACTATTGGGATACATATCCTTAACAATGGAATTCAGATCCATATTTAAAGTTGAGGACTTGAATGAAAAGTAAAATGAGATGCTGTATATTATGGGAAATTTTCTTTTCCTGCAGTTGTGATGCAAGCCAGTACGTGTCAAAGATAATATGATGGGACTTCTCTGGTTGCGCGGTGGTTAAGAATCTGCCTGCCAATGCAGAGGACACGGGTTTGAGCCCTGGTCCGGGAAGATTCCACATGCCGCGGAGGGACTAAGCCTGAAGCCACAACTATTGAGCCCGTGTGCCACAACTACTGAACCCCGTGCACCTAGAGCCCGTGCTCTGCAGCAAGAGAAGCCACTGCAATGAGAAGCCCACGCACTGCAACAAGGAGTAGCCCCTGCTCTCCACAACTAGAGAAAAGCCCACACGCAGCAACAAAGACCCGATGCAGCCACAAATAAATAAATTTATGAAAAAAAAAGATAACATAAAGGGTACTAGCAAGGATTTTCCCCACTCCCTATTTATTTATCAGTTGGTCATATTGTTCAATTAATTAAATATGTTTGAATTTACCCTCTACATCTTTGTATGCCATTCCTCTTCAGAACTCTGTTGTCTACACATTTGGGGATCTAAGGTGAATAGAAAGGGCCATCCTCTTTGTGGCTAATCATCAGTAAATTGATATTTTTCTAATATCTTTTCTCAGTAAACTTCAGAATTCTATAGAATTTTATCTTGAGTGGAAGCCATTTGCACTATGCCTGTTTTTTGTACTTAACTCTCTAGAACAAGAAATGGGTGCTGTCAAACAGTCTCTTTGCCTGGCTGTGAAGCGTACGCTTTAATGAATATTTGGATGATAGGCAGAGTGTAAATGTGAAGTCCTCTTAAAACAGGGTAAAAAGGTTCCCAACTACCCTTAGAGAACATATCCAAGGCTAAACATATGGCCTTGTCATCACAATTTCCCACATTCCCTTTCTTGTGGTTGTAACCTTCTACTTTATTTATTACCAGGCCTTATCTCTCTAGCCTGCTGCTACAGACTGCTAGGCCAGGATGTAGTGAAAGCACAAAATAATGAAACAGGATGGAATGATCATAAAATAGAAGGGAAATGGCCACAGCCTCTGTCTGTGTTACAACTGCCCAGGTTCTATAACCTGAGCCAAACCATGCTAAAGAGACATAATGTCACCCTGTGCTAATCATGCTTCCACTCCTGTTACATTTGGTATCACCAGAAGACTTTAGACTTTGTGAATGTCAAGCCTTTTCACAAACTTCCAGGAAAAGTGTCAGCCAAAGGAAGAAGGAAAAGAAGACAGCAAGAGGACCTTAACTGCTAAGATGCCATTTAAAGGATAAATAGCAGTTCAAGTGACGAAATGTCATGCAAATGAATTATTTGGGGGGCTTAAGGTAGAGGACAGTGATGAGGAAAAGCAAGGAATACTGCTTGGCTGATGTAGTCTTGTATGATTTTTTTCTGTGCAGCCCTTAACAAAGTTACCAAACAAGAGCCTCACGCCCCATGATGAATGACTGACAGGCGGTTGACTGCAGCAGGTTGGATGATGATAGTTGAATTAATACTTTCCAAAAGCTTGTCCAGTTTTGGCCAAACCTTGTGGGTTGTAGTTAGTGCCAGGGCTCCTTAGGGAGGTCTCAGGGCGTCCATTCCCTCTTTCCGCAGGCAGAGCAGAAGGGGAAGTAAGAAACAGGAATTTGATTCCTAAGCCCAGATGCCATGTATAATCATCTCTAGAAATATCACATCATTATAATGTAGCTTTAAGATTTCTGTAACAATAATAAGATATTTTTGGTTTTAAGAGTAAAAAAGAATTTTTAAGTGATAATATATGGCATTTGTAAAGGATAAATAGCTGAGAACTCTAATGCATGATTGTTGTGAGTATCCGTGGATGCTAGCACTTTGGAGGACAATTTGCCAATATCTGTTATAATCAAAATGTATTAAACCCTTGGATCTCACACTCCACATACGGGAATTTATTGTATAGAAACACTAAGGTAAGTGAATAAAGTGACATGTATAGGATGTTGCAGCATTATTTATAATAGTGAAACAAAATCATCCAAATATCAATTAAAATAGAAATCATTAAATTAAAAAATGGGAATGCTAAGTAGCCTTTAAAAAGAATAAAGTGAACTATATATATTTCTATTTCTGAGATCTGACACTTAACAGCTGTGTGAACTTGATTAGATTATTTACATCTTTATGCCTCAGTTTTCTCATCTGTACAATGGGAAGAATAATAGTATCTACTTCATAGGGTTTCATGAGAAACAAATGGATAAAACACTGAAATTTTTAGAACATTGGAACATAGTAGGCACTCAAATTTTACGTCTTCACAGCTACCATTTTTCTGAATCTGCATGGGAAAATGTACAAGATAAAGTAAACGAAAAAAGAAAGTTGCAAGTGAGTATAGGTAGTATTATTCCACAAAGATAAAAACAGTGAAGTAATATTCATTATATTGATGATTCTTATTATCTCTGAGCATGGTTTTATGATGGGCTTTTACATTTTACCTTAAATATTGCTAAAATTTTATTACTATCAAATTTTATAAGAAGATTCGTAGCATGTGGTGAAAAATTACCTCCACTGCCTCATTTTTCTTGGCTCCTACAAGGAGTTACCATGATGCTTCATACAGCCAGAGGAGCTGGTAGGGTTTGGGGCCAAAAAGTAATGAAAATAGGGGTGTGTCTCTCAAACCATCTGTGGTTAAGAACCAGTTTTTAAAAAAATTCTTTTAGTAGACTATTTTTTTTAGAGCAGTTTTAGGTTCACAACAAAATGGATTGGAAGGTACAGAGATTTCCCATATACTCTCTGCCCATATATATGCACAGTCTTGCCCACCATCAACATTCTGCACCACAGTGGTACATTTGTTACAGTCCATGAATCCACTGACACATCATTCTTACCACACAAAGTCCACGGTTTACATTAGGGTTTACCCTTGGTGTTGTACATTTTATGGGCTTTGAAAATTCATAATGACATGTATATGCTATTATAGTATCATACAGAATAATTTCACTGCCCTAAAAATCCTTTATGTTCCACTTATTCATCCCTTTCTCCCCCTAACCCTTGGCAACCATTGATCCTTTTACTGTCTCCAAGTTTTCCTTTACCAGAAAGTAGGAATAATACAGTATATAGTCTTCCAAATTGACTTCTTTCGTTTAGCAATACACATTTAAGCTTCCTCCTCATGTCTTTTCATGGCTCGATAGCTCATTTCTTTTTAGCACTAAATAATATTTCTTTGTCTGGATTTACCACAACTTATATATCCATATATCTACTGAAGGGCATTTTGGTTGCTTCCACATTTTGGCAATTATGAAGAAAGCTGCTATAAACATTCATGTACAGGTTTCTGTTGGACATATTTTCAGCTCAGTTTTTATAAACATTTCCAACCCATCACAGACAAGTACTTTTTAAAAACAAAATAAAAATGAATTATTAGCATAATTAGATAAAAGCAAATATATACAAACTACAAACCCTAATTTTTTATTACTAGATTCAACAGGCTTATACTTACCCTGTCAAACTGATAAAAAATTTCCAAATGCTACTCTTAGTTTTTGTATTTACTTCATCTTGGACCAGAAGTATTGATAGTTTGTGGATTGACCCCGGTCCAGACCACACTATGTGTAGCACTTAGGGAATTCAGGATGTATGAGGAAAGAGAGGTCAGAATGTCCCCTCCTTTCACCTTGAAAGCTCATACTAAGCCTTCAGTGGTCAGCTTTTAGCCTTCTCTGACTCCTCCAGTCTGGTCAAGCTGCCCCTTCTTTGATTCCTGAAGTGATGCCTGCAGCATTCTCTGGATGTGCTGACCCTGGCTGCCTCTCAGCCTGTTGAATGCTGCTTGGATGCAGATGCCAAGTCTGCATCCAAGCAGCCCCAACACATACCAAAGGGCCAGGCATATGGAAGTAATCCAACTGAAGTTAGTTAAATGAATAAATAGAGAAACAAATTTAACTTTAAAAAAGGAGCACTTATCTTTGCCACTGTAGATTCAATAAATCGAATAATCTTTAAGTATGAAGTCAAATTCTATCATTCTGTACATTATACTGTAGATGTAGCTTTACATTGGGTCTGCTTATGTCTCTAGTTTTGGTTGAGGCTCATCTTTTTCATTTGGGGAGTGTTCTCTTATCATTTTAACTTTAGCTAGAAATTATCTTTCTGATACGCTTTGATGCTGGAGTAGGTGTCTTTTCCAAACAATAATGTAAATAGTTACCAAGGAAGGGGAAATAGTCTCATAGAATTAGAAATGCTAGGTCTGTACTATTTGTGATATAATTTCCTGGGATAACCTTTGCATGATAACAAGTCCAATGCTTCCATTTGCTTCATGGTTGACACCAAGTGCCATGGAAAAAATAATTTATGTGATGATCCATATCAATGTTTAAATCATCTGAGGACCTATCATGAAGAGACTTATCCCAAATATTCAGTTCAGCATATTTCTAGATGGAGGTGGTCCGTTACTTCAGAACACAAATTCACATTAAGGTTAACTAAGTTATTAATTTCTGTTTCTTATGTTGTTTTAGTACTTGTCTTTCTTTGCAGTGACTGTTCAAACCTTTGCTTTCTTATTCAACTCCTCAGTCATTTCTCCTACTGTAGCGGATGTCCTCAGTACCGACTTTTTGAGATCAAAGCCAGCTCTTATCTTCTCTCTTTTCTTTCTCAAAATATTTCTCCATGTGGGCCGTCAGTCCATATAGTCTTTTAAATTCTACCTTGACCTCTTAGGTGACACTAACTTCTTTTCTCAGTCTTCCTCTTTCTTGGCATCCTGGAGATTTATATTGATTATGTTTCTGACTTGAGACCCTCCTCTTTTTAAAAATTTTTGTGATATTTCATTGCCCTGATTCCTTAAAATCCTAAAATCTCTGTTTTCTAATTTCTTTCTTTGACTTTTTTTAAAATAATTTTTTTAAAATTTATTTATTTATTTTTGGCTGCATTGGGTCTTTGTTGCTGCGCGCGGGCTCTGCCTAGTTGCAGTGAGTGGGAGCCACTCTTTGTTGTGGTGGGTGGGCTTCTCACTGTGGTGGCCTCTCCCGTTGCGGAGCACAGGCTTCAGGCACGCGGGCTTCAGTAGTTGTAGCACGTGGACTTAGCAGTTGTGGCTCGAGGGCTCTATAGCACAGGCTCAATAGTTGTGGTGCACCGGCTTAGTTGCTTTGCAGCATGTGGGATCTTCCCAGACCAGGGCTTGAACCCGTGTCCCCTGCATTGGCAAGCAGATTCTTAACCACTGTACCACCAGGGAAGCCCCCTTTCTTTGACTTTTGCTGATTCTGTCTCACTGGATAGTGCTTTAGACTAAGGTAGTAGTAGTGAAGAGGAAGAGATAGAAATAATTGGATCCCTGAATGTGGTTTGGATGTAGAGTTGACAGGACTTGCTGATGGATTTGATGAGAGGATGAGTGAAAGAAGAAACGAAGATGAATTCAGAGTTTTTAGTTTGAGCAACTGAATGAATGATGGTGTCATTTACTGGGAAAGTGGGAGGACAAACTTGGGAGAAATCAATAATCAAGAATTCTATTTAGACGATATTAAGTTGGAGATGTCAAGCTAGCAGTTGGGTATACCATCTTGAGTCCAGGGTAGGGATCAGGTGAGAGAGGTACTTTAGGCGTCATGATCATACATTGATGTTGACGCTTTGTGATTGGATGAGATAGTGTATAGATGTGGTTCTCAAAGGTTAGTGTGCATCAGAATCACATACAGGGTCGGTTTGTTAAAATACAGATTGCTGGCTCTACCCTCAGAGTTTCTGGCTCAGTAGCATGGGATGGGGCCCCGAATTTTCATTGCTAATTTCCCCAGATTATGCTATGACTGCTGGTCCCAGTCCACACCTGAGAATCACTGATGAGGAAAAGGGGTATAATTAAGGGAAGAAAGAGAAGAGGACTGAGAAATAAGGTCTGGACATGCCAACATTCAGAGACTTTAACGAGGAACTTGAGAAGGGCCATTTGAGATATGAAACAATTTAGAACACAGTGACATAGAAGCTAAGAGAGGAAGTGTTTCAGGAAGAAAGAAGTTTGTTGGTGCAGACCGGAAAGTGACTAGCTCAGTTAAAGACAGCTGTGAGGAACCTTGTCTCAGAGACTTGGACTCCAGGACCACAAATAAAGAGCCTTTTTGATTAGTTGAAATATTATATTATATTATGTTATGTATATTTTATAATAATGTTTCATTCTACCCTGTCATTAAAATAAGTGGTAAACAATGTTTAAGGGTGTCTCCTTTCTTGTCTGTATATTATGAACCAGTAGAGTTTGTCTCAGGAGAGGAGTTTCAAGATTGTACTGTTGGCCTCCTGTTGGCATCCCCTGAAGACAGCCGAGTAAACATTGCTGGCCCTTCCTTTAAACCAACCTGCTTCCCACCCATCCATTGACAGAATTGCTTCCACCTTATTTCTCAGAGTCATAGAATGATGCTATTGGGTTATGGCTACTTCTGACTCCCTTACTATATCAAAGGAGTGAAAGAGAGCGTGATGGTCTCCCTTTCACTCTCATTTAGTTTGCCTTTATTCTAAGCACATGTGGCTTTCCAGTGATCCTGATTTATCCCCCAGTATTCTTAGCTTTAGGTGGTCCTAGGAAGATTCTTTGAAATCATGAAGTCATATTCTGGACTTAATTATGGAAAAGATGGTAGATTTATTCTGTTATATTCTATTCAGATTCATATTATCTGAAAGGGCCATCAGTCTTCAAATTACATTGCTACATTGCTAAGAATCATTTTCAGTTCCATGAAAATTGGGTTGATCTGCTCTTTTTGCTTTCATACAGCTGTAGCTGACTAGATTTCAACTTTCTCTTTTTCTTTTTAATAGTATTATATGTATTTCAGTTTTTAAGCTTTTGTTTGTACTTTTCTCCTGGAGCCCAGTTGGACTGTAAACTCATCAAGTTATTAAAGACTTAACAACTTAAGAAGATAGAAAATACATTCTTCCATGAACCTTAACCTACCTTGACCCCCACCCCAGTTATTCTCTGTTCCCCCAGTGTGACATTCATGTTCCTATCTCTATGCTCTTATTCATAGTGTTTCCTCAGCCTAAAAAGGAAATTTTACCACTGAAAATGAAGTTCAAAAGCTCCCTCTGCTTTCTTCAATGCCCCAGTGAAAATAACACTTCTCTTTTCTTGGCACTTCCTCCCCATTTTGCTTTAGCACTTATTCGAATTAGTATGTACACACACATATATATATGTACAAATATATATGTGTATATTTTCCCCTACATGTGTATCACCTTTTTCTTGGTTGGAACAGAATTTTCCAAATTTAGTTCAGACAACTCAGGATCTTTGCCTCAAACAGCACATCAGAATCCCTAAAAGAGAGGCGCAGGTAATCTTTATCAGTTGAGAGCTACTGATATGGGGCATAAACTCTCTGAGAGCAGGACCCATAGTTTATTCATTTTGATGGACAGCTAGCAGATGTATTTGGGCTTGTAGTCAGAACCAGCCTGTGATTAGTCAGAGCAGGTGAACGAGTGGCAGTGTGATATGGGTATGATTTCCATATGTTTTGCCATATAGTCATTGATGTATATTTGAAGTAACCATCGCTGAAGTCATTTCTTTGTATTGAAATAATCAGATCTCTAGGAGGTTTTATTCAAATGCAAATACCATTTCATAGTAGTGCCTCAGTTCAGATTGGTTTATCAGATCAACCATAAAGGAATGGGCTTGTGGTGAGTAAATTTTAGAGAATACCATGAGATCAACAGTCTCAGAGGGCAGACAAATTATTTATTGAAATCTGGGGTCCTACATGCCAATTTTACTGTTTTAAGGTTACCAAAATTTGGAAGGAGGGAAATTTAGAAGGGCAAATGCAGGTCAATGGGCTTTTAAGAATTTTAGTAAGGGACAGCTTAAATTTTAATATTTGAATCTTGGCTATGATTCACAGTCCAAAAGTGGTCTTAGTGTCTAATTTCCTTTAGTGCATATTAGTTTTCTTATGATGAGATCAGGGTCTTTATGCCAAAATAGAATATAACAGAATAAATCTACCATCTTTTCCATAATTTGATTACATTGTCGAGAGGCTAATTGTGAATGAAAATCAGTAAAAAGGGAAAGATTCATTGAAGACATTATTGACCTATTTTTTTTCCAATAGCTTAGGTGTTATTTTTAGTTGTGATGATAATTCTTACTGAATTTCATCTACCAAGTTGGTACACATGGGCAGAAAGTTAAATTTAGCTGACAACCTACAAATTAACTGATGGCATCAAAGTATAAATTATAATTCAGTGATTGTAGACATTTGTGACTTTTTTTTCTTTTAGCAAATTCCTTGCTACTTGAAAGTTAAAGTAGGGTGGAGATACAGGCAAGAAATTTACTAGAAAATTAACAGAAGCTCAATGAAATATTCTGGGATTAAGTGAAATTAAATGGGATAATATCCCAGAACAGTACGTTGTAAACTGTAAAGCATTGCATAAATATTTATTGTAAGAAATTGTTAAAGAGAAATTCATTGCATGATTATTATTTGCATGACCTCAAGGCAGTCAGAAGCAGTACTCTTTAGCTAGTAAAAGTAATACCTTTTTGATAGAGGCCATACATATAGTAAATAGAACTGACATGATTGTTACTGATTTTATTGCTGTGTAAATACTAACAATTTTTTTTTTGTTTTCCCATACTGGTAAGCCAGCTAGTCCATCAAACAAATTTAATGTACTTTACAGAACATTGCAAGAGCACTGAACCAGGTGCTGTAAAGGAGTTAGTTATGATGGAAACAGAAGCTGTGTTTCTGTCTTTTGATAGCTTACAATTTAAGAGAAAGCAGAAACAAAGCCCATAAATGAATATCAGAAGTTTATACTAATAATCACATACACAGCTCTGGCTATTCAAAATGTTATATTTAATTCTCTAAAAATAATTGTTCAAATTCTCCTTACTGCTACTTGTAACTCCCCCCATCCCAATACTGTCTGAATGTACCTGTATTGTTATGTCATATTTCCTTATCAACCTCTTTTCCTGTCCATACAGATTACTATGTCTGCCCTGTGGGTGCTTTCATTCAATCTTAATGTTTGCTTTTTCTGAGTACTTATCATTTGCTGTTACCATTACCAAGTTAACTTAAAGTTATAGCTTAAAAAACTTGTTATTTCTTTAAAAACCTACTGTTTCATTTACTGTTTGTACATAATCACAGAAAATTAAATGGCAGATTGTTGAATGCAGGGTTAAATTTTAAATGCTGATATTACCTAATTTTGATCAGTTCACTTCCCTTGTGTGTGTGCGTTTTTTAATAGGCTCATAATTGCATTGATTTGCTGAGCTGGCTTCCCTTTTGCTTTCTGTGAAAGAGTATGGCAAATGAGGTTTAAATCTTGTTAAAATTACAGAATTTACTTTCCCTCTAGGCTCTTTAAAATAATAGTTTTTTTTTTTTTACTACCTCATTTATGGTCCCTAGATAATCATTATGCCAAATGAAAAGTGACTTTTTTTTTCAAGTTGAAAGGGGGAAAATTTTTTCAATAGTGTTATAGCTGTGAAGAACTGGAGTGTTTCTTAACATTTTTTGAGAGAATTAGACAAGTCTGTTTTTCACATTGAGAGTGGAGGGACTTGCCAATTGAAGTGGGTTTGATTGATCTGCCTAAGACAAAAAACACATTTTCTGACAAAGTGTTAATAAACTCTCTCCAGCAGTTGTAGGCTCCTTTCAAGATCTTACCGTTTGTTTTTGAAGTAGTGAAGTTTACAGAGAACTATTATAAGGTTCTAATTGAATTTCACAGGGGTAGCCCTGGTGTGACCCAAATGGAGGAAAAACCCAGCCCACGAAATCTCACCCTATGAAGCAACTCTCTGCAGACGCATTGATTTAGAACATGAAGTGGAAAAGAGAGGCCTAACTCTCAAATAATTAGCCCTGGTTAATGAAGACTTTTAATATATGGCATGTTGATGTTGATAACTTCTGTGGGACATAGGGAGATGAAAAAGATTGGCATCTATAAAAGAGAAGTGTTTATTAAAACATTTTTTAAATGGCTGTAGGATATAATAAAAAGCCATCTATAAGAGAACTTATTAAAATTAAGCCTAGATGGAATCAATAATTTCACCACCTTCACCTTTCACAAAGCTTTTTTTGTTTTTTGTGAAAGCTTTTACACATTTCATGCAAATATTAGCATATTATATAGATTATATGCTCTCTCCATTTTGGTGGACCACGCTAAAAGAGGTTTACGATACATGTACTAACAGGAAGGTTTCCATATTTAAGCAAACACTGATGCATTTATTTATTTATTTATTTATTTATATTTATTTATTTATTTTTGACTGTGTTGGGTCTTCGTTGCTGCATGCAGGCTTTCTCTAGTTGCAGCGAGCTGGGGCTACTCTTCGTTGTGGTGCGTGGGCTTCTCATTGTGGTGGCTTCCCTTGTTGCGGACTAGAGGCTCTAGTTGCGCGGGCATCAATAGTTGCGGCACGTGGGCTCAGTAGTTGTGGCTCGCAGGCTCTAGAGTGCAGGCTCAGTAGTTGTGGCACATGGGCTTAGTTGCTCTGTGGCATGTGGGATCTTCCTGGACCAGAGATCGAACCTGTGTCCCCTGCATTGGCAAGGGGATTCTTATCCACTGCACCACTAAGGAAGTCCACACTGATGCATTTAAAACATTTTCCTTCTCAAGATAACCAGTGACTACAAGTGGACACATAAAACCTAACTTTGTAGATAAAAATTTCACCTGTGAGTTTACTAGTGTATAGCAAACTTTTCATCTATTGTGTCTTGATCTTCACAATAATCTTATGGTGTATGGAAGGCAGGTGATGGGGTTCTTACTTTTCATATGGGGAAACTGAGACTAAGAGAGGAAGTGACTTGAACAAGTTCAAACAAACTTAAGGTCACACCGTATATAAATGGGAGAGTGGGGATATATGCTGAGTATTTTAACTATATAAATAAAATATACTGTTTTACTAGTGTATCTATTGCCTTATAAGCATGTCATGAGGGTCAAGTGAAATAATGTACAGACCCCTTAGTCCAGATCCCTTCACATGCTAAGTGCTCAGTATATGTTAGCTGTTATCGGCACTATTATTTTTATTTGACACTGACTCTTTGGGCGTGAAAAACATTATTCAAGTCCCTATATGTTTAGTTGGTAAATTGTAGTATAAATAATGCCCTCTATAGGTAATATAACCATTGGTAGTATTTTGGGGTCCTCAGCAAAGAAGAAATATGATAAATAACCAGCCTTCTTTCCCATTAAATTTCTCTGTGACATTTCAGTGGCTCCTTTAGTCAGAGGATATTCTGTATATCTGTGGCAGTGCCACTTCAAAATCCTCAAAAATTTTATTGGACTCCTCTCAGGCTCCACTCTCATGGATCTGCCATGGGTCAAGGGTTATCGTGGGTTTGAGGTCTTTGAGGAGATGCACACTTGGTCCTCTCAGTATTATGGGTTGAAGCGGTCGCTGAGTCTCCTAGGGTGTCTGTGATTGCGCATCTTCTGTGTGCTCTCTGCTGCATATATGACTGTCCAGAGTTCTGACTCCTGGGGAAGAGTTGATACTTCTTTTGAGTCTCTGGACTTAGAAATAGAGCATGAACCGAACAGCCATTCTGCACCCATAAGTAGTATGGATTATAGTTCTAAGTTGGTGCTTGCCTTGGAAATTGACCTGTGCTGACCTGTGGAAGTATCTGACATGTACCTGCTCTGGTCCGGGAGACCAAAGCAGCAGGAGAGGCAGCCATTCCTACTTCACTAATACGGGTGATTCCTATAAAAAATAAAAGGTCTTATCACTAAAATAATTTACCAAGATTTAGGTCAGCTGGTGATACCATGACCAAAAAGAAAATTGTTAATTACCTGTCTTTATACAATGCTATAATAGGCAGTAAATCTACTATTTTTGATTATCAGACTTAACATCAACAATGAACACTAGTGATCAGGTCTGATTTTTTTTTTTTTACTAGTGTGTGACTTTAATTGGAACAGCAGAATTCAGATGGTAGGGCTTATGCAATGGAGACATAAGCTCCTGCCAGGACCTCGGAATCCTAAAAGGGAAGGTCAGGAGAGAGGAGGCCAGGAGGGGCCTCTTCCTTACTCCTTTGGAATGTATAAGCAGACCAGACCTCTGCCCTTCTCCTTCAAAACAAAAGGGAGAACAAAAGATGGCAGGAATTCAGGTTTTTCCTTCTTTGATTTTATAAAATTATTATTGCCTCCATTACGTGACCTCAAAATGAAATCCAGGCTTTCGCTAGGGAGCAGAGACAGGACAGAAAAAAAATTGTTTGGGAGCTTCAGGCCTATTAACTCAAGAGAGGATGAAGAAAAGAAAAAATGCTTGGCCTTCTTTTTTTTTACAGAAACAAGCATTACCTGACTGGGAAGGACAACTGTTTCCAAGTCACTTTATTATTCTAAGTCTTGGCATATATTTCCTTGTTTTAAAACACTTGAAATATATTTTGTTGCAATAGTAAATGAATAGATCTACTCAAAATTAGAATTTAATGTGTAATCTGAGGAGCTTGTACTGGTGAGTGATCTCCTTCGAACAAAATTGGTATTTCTGTTTCCAGTTAGAGGAGAAGAAATTTTTAGCTCTTCTCATACTTTAAAACATATTTTCTGACTCTGTTAATGGATTCAAGTTTCAGAGGCATTATATTCATAGAACTGACGTTAAATATGAGGGATTTCCATATCTAGTAGCTGTTGAAGTGGATCAGTCATGACTTGGGGAAAGTCACCCTGGCTCAGAAGTGTTTTCATAAAGATTTAATCCCCATCAAACATGTTTAATGAAAATCTTTCCCAAATCATCACATATCATCAACGAGTATTTATTTAGTGTCCATTTGCAAATGAATCTGCGTTAGATAGTTTTCAAACAGGTTGAGCAGCTGTGGTCCATACTGCCTGCTGGAAATTTACAGTAAATAAGAGCCTGGGGATAAAAGAAAAACAACCACAAATGATTTTTATTCAAAGACAAATGATACCTTAATTGGCAGTCTTATGATTGGATCTAAAATGCTGTGGCCTTTTAATTTTAAATGGCATATGCAGACTCAGGTGCCGCAGACACACTAATAAAGAGACAATCTTGTATCCTCAGATAAATGCTTGGGAGCTCCTTGCCTGACTGCCTTTTAAGGATGTGTGGCATGCAGGGCAGGGAAACCAAAAGAGACCATGGGGCTATACATTCTAGTGCCTTGAAGCGTGTTATTTCTGTTAGCTGTGGCGGGAATACTCATGATAAGCATTTCTAAATAAAGATTTTAGCCATAGGGTTGATGAAAGCAGGCACTGAATCCTTTGCCCTCTCCTGAAGATGTGTGGGCCACAGGTGACAAAAGAATCAGTTCCTCTCATCACATCCCAACCTGGCTACTTAGGTAGAAAAACGTGGTCCGGGTAATGGGTAAGCATGGCAGAATCCAAGTTTTGTAGGACGTGAAATTTATAATTTGGGGGGCCTCTTTAAAAAAAGGAATCAAATATATTGCTTCTGCAAAATTAAAAAAAATAGATGAATGTGTGAAAATATTGTAGGGTCGTTCCCAGGGTTTGAACAAAACGGGAGCAAGGGAAGGGCACTGAAATTAAAGTTTCATCATCTTCAAGGTAAAGCTTTCTTTGCTTCCAGCATACTTGGGAAGGTTAAGCTATGGAGACTATTTCTCTACTTCTTGATAGTTTATGGTCCCAGGTTAAGCTGTTGATTCATTCATTTACGCCTGTTCTGTAATGTTAAATTATGTCTGCAGTATTGCCCAAGGCATTCATTGATGTAGTATCAAGATTGTCTGCATATGTGTTTACCCACAGTATACATTTTTTAGGTCTGGCCAGTTAGTGCCCTTGTGTCCTCAGCAGGATGAAACAAAATAAAACAAAATGTTAGTTGAGAAGTAAAATCCAAATTCTTTATGTATTTAAGCTTGAAAGAATCTGGTAAAAGAGAGGAAAAATGCTCCCGAGTATTTGGATATGAGAACTTTGGCAACAGTCATTACTGGGTGTTTGAAAGCTTTCAAACAAAACACAAGGATAATAGGAATTGAATAGCTGTCTAAATCACTGGACTTTAATAATAAAACTATTTCCCAGTAAAATGCCACCGAATGCACTATAGTTTGCATTCAGAATTGAAGTTCTGGATTAGCTAAGGTGAAATAAAGATGAATTTTACTGAATTCTAACTGGTGAGATAAATCATTGTTTTGTCATCACAGGTTTTGAGCGTTGAAGAACAGGTTAGCTTTTAATTTAATTTTTGTTTTCTAAGAATAATCCTTTGCAATAACAATAGCAGAATGGAAATAAAATGGTTTAGGAAAAAAAAAACCTGTTACATATCCTTTGCTTGAGTTTCCTATAGACCATGATCAGCTATCTGTAAATTGCTGGGGTAAAAGTAAATTACATCTTTTCCACATTCTCAGTTTCTTGCTACTTTTATGAGACTGAAATAGGTACAGCCCAGCTTAGAACTCAAAGATCGTTCTTACTTGTCTTTAGGCTTCCTTACCAAAAACAATATGGTCATAAAAATATCATAATAATTATAATGACAAAGATTTATGGGAGGAATATAATAAGCCTATGGAGTGGGTACAGTCTTTGGTGCACTGCCCAGATCCCCTTTACTAGGTTGCTGCAACCATCCCCACATGCTGTAGGTGTTGGCTGCTCAGAGCTCATAGATGCATTCTTCTGGAGGTTGGCTCTTGGCTGATACGAGCCAACTTGCCTGAAAAATGCCATAGGCTAATGATTGGCTGACATGGGAGGGTGATAGCCCAGCCCCTTGCCTCTAGTTGAACTAATCTATGAGGTTCAATTCATGCTCCCAAGGTCCCTGTGGAACCAGTCTGAGGCTAGACTGCTCCTGAAGCTACATCATTGTCCAGCTTCTTCCCCTGCCCAGCCTGTTTCCTTTAGTTTCTTGAAAGCACTCCCTTAATAGATCACTAGCCCAAGAATACCCAGTTCAAGTGCTGCTTCTAGGGAACCCAACCTAAGACAAATTCACAGCAAAATCAGACTACATTGAGTGCTTTGTATTTCCATTTAAGTTTTTGAGGAATGGAAGTGACAAACGGTGGGAGAAAGGATAAAAGTAGTGGGTATATTTCCATAACTTTAATATTTACAATGGCTGACTAGCAAGCAGAAGAGTGAACTTTCAAATTAAGCATAGAATAATTTTCCATAGATCTTGGCATCAAATCTGCACAATGCCCTTCTCCTAAGAAGTGAATTTTGCTAGTCATTTTGAAACCAAGCTGTGTATTCTGGCATGGTTTGACATTTGCCCCTTGGTCAGGGTCAGGCATTCTGTGATACCAGACAGCCAATTTCAAGCATTGCTGGAGCCACAAAGTGAGCCATTCGTATGACAACAGAAACCTTAGAAAAGGCAGGTGATGCAGGATGCTTGGGCTTCTCTTGGCAGTTCTGCAGCAAAGCCAGATGCCAAGCTGTTTATCCGTCTGCTGTTGACTTCACTCTGAATGTTAAACGGGGCACAACACCTGTTGAGTTAGAAACAGTTTTGAAATGAGTAAATGATCTTTTATAAAGGCCAGACATAAAGTCATAATTCCAAGATCACTGATATTAATATGACATTTTGGTAGCCAAAGGATTTTTCTCAGTATCTGCAGAATAGCATGCATAGACTTGGCGATTGTGATTCATACCTTGAAAGGCCATTTTGGATGCAAACTTTGGAAGACCTTGCCTAGAGGTTGCAGATGTTTTGAAAAGATAGTCAAATTGACTTTTCCCCCCATTTATTTTGAAAATGAAATGACTGAATGAAGTGACTAGTGTGTCTGGAGTGCCAGCAGGGAGATGTAGGAGATGAGGCTGGGTAGAAATGAGGCAGGATAATGAAGGACTCTGGAAGTATTTAGGATCTTATTATAAATTGAGAGGAGCCATTCAATGGTTTAAGCATGGAAGCTATGATTACTTTTGTATTTTAGTGAGTAAACTTTCAGATAAACATAATCTCGCTGGAACCTCAAAATAACTCCAACATAAGAAGGTCTGTTACTCCACTTTCACATGAGGAAACTGAGGCTTAGGGACATTTAGTCACTTGTCTAAAGCCACACAGCTATGTAGTAGAGTGAAGACTGAGCCTCCAGTTCTGATTCCGAATCCTGCCATGCAGTTTTCATGAGTGGTCACAATAAAAATTCAACAGGAGAGAAATTCCAATCCAAGAGGGCAGACTATGCACATATGCCCAACTAAAATTGATGAAAAAGAAGTATTGCAAAAATAGGTCAAGGGAGAGATAAGAGTTGGCAATAGTGATGCTTCCAACTGCATCACCCTCGCACCCAGAAGCATCCACATAGCCGTCACTGTGTGGGAAGGGAAACCATGTATACTTTTTTGCATTGGCAATTGTCACACCCAGGTGCACACGGAACATAGAATATTTTCCCAAATCTTAGGGAGAAGCCTACATCATTTTGTAGAAGCAAATAAAAAGACAATCTTCTACTTTATTTCCAGACTGCTTTTACTGGGCCAATCATCTACATGAATTGCAAAGGTGTCCACAAGGTACTGAAAAGTTTTATTTTCAGACAGGTAGATTTCTGGTCCTTTGCCTTGTCTTTCTAAGGTAACACTATGTAAAACATTTTGGGGTATTTCCTGGAAGTCCAATGGTTAGGACTCCGTGCTTACACTGCCGAGGGCCCAGGTTCCCCTGGTCAGGGAACTGAGATCCCACAAGCCGCACGGAGCAGCCAAAAAAAAAAAAGGCAAAAAGAAAAAATAATTAAAAAAACATTTTGTCAGAGTGGTGTAGTGGGGATAGGTGGCTCTAGTCCCTGGGTTGGGGCTTTAGACTCAAGCCAGATGGCTGGGATCGAGCCTGTCAGACTAGATACCTAGTGGTGATAAACACATCCTCAGGTGAATGCCCAGTGGGTAAGTGGACAGGTGTTGTGTGGAGTTCTGACCCTGGGGTTTTCACTTAAAACTACAGTTCTTAGAATACACAGATGATTGTCTGTCTCATATTATACATGTATAGGGATATGCAGCATTAGTGGGGAATGGGCCCATCCTGGGGACTCACTGTGTGCCCTGCATTTTTAGTGTCTCTGGGTAAGAGAACAACATCAAGAATCCACTGCTTCTGTGACTGCTGCCTGGTGATCACATCAAAGAAATTTGCTTTGCTTACTTTGTAGAGAAATATTTGATGTAGGTATATTGAAGATCATTTTTTTTTTGTTACCTTCACATGATGTGCAGTCTATCATAATATGTCACTCAATTTTTTTAACAATAAAACATCTTTTTATTATAGAAAAATTTAAACATAACTCAAAAAGAGAGAGAATATATAATGATCCCCCCTCATTCAGCCTAAACAATAATCAACATTTTGCCAATCTTGTTAATTATTTTCCTCTCCCCCCTTTTGCTGGAGTATTAGAAAGTAAATCCCAGGAATTGTATTACTTTACCAGTAAATACTTCAGTGTGCATCTTTAACAAGAAATAGTGTTTTTAGAGAACATAGCACAGTGCAATTGTCTATGAAATGTAATGAAATGAGCAATAATTCCTTAATATCATCTAGTGAGGATTACATTCAGATAGACTCCATATTCAGTCCATATTTGGGTTTTCCAAATTGCCTCAAAAATGCCTTTAAACATATGGCTCTGTTAAGTTGAAATCCATACAGGGTCCACATATCACACTTGGTTGTTATGTATCTAATGTCTCTTTTTATCTGCAATAGTTCTCCTTCATTTTCCCACGCCACTTATTTATTGAAGAAAACAGATCATCTGTCATGTGAAATGTCCCACATTCTCATTTCCTCTAGAATCCTTTCATTTGTGCTGTTTCTTGAAGTCCTTGCAAGTTCACAGTTAGATCCACAAACTCGTTATTCAGATTCCCTTTTCTTTTTTTTTCCCCTGATGTATGTCACTCAATTTTGAATTGGTATGCTACTGCTTGAAATCAACACTCACAATATGAAGTGTCAAAGGGAGTGTACAGAACTATGTCTAATTTTATACCATTAAAAATACAAATTGTAGAAACAACTTTAAAGTTTATATTAAGTTATTTCTGAACTGTACATTTACAAGTAGCTTATATTTGCTTTTATAAATTTTTCCTGAATTTAAAAAAAGTCCACAATGAGCATGCATTACTTTTATAAGCAGAAAAATAAATATTATTTCAAAAATTACAATGCACTATCAAACAATCTCCCTGTCTCCTCGCAGCGGGGCGGGGTGGGGGGCAGTGACTATTTTTCTCATTTTATACTTGGGCATCACGTTATATGAATGGGCTAAATTTAAAGAAGGTAAGAAGCCTCTTTGAGACTTCCCAAGCATTACACTGCAGTATATCTTCTGGTTCATAGTCTAGTACAATTTCCTTCTGAATGATTCAAATTAAATACAGTGTGTTCCTTGTCTGTATCATATCATGAAATGCTTCTTTCTTTTATCTGGATGTAGAGTCTATTGTCTAAAAGTGGCATTCAGATGGAGAAATAGGCAGTCATTTGCCATCTTTGTCTCATGGGAACAATGACATTTCTAGGATAGGTTGAAAATAAGGAATTAGCCCCCTCAAATCATGAAAACAATGAAAAATGTAGGAAACAGCCAAATATTTTAGAATTAATTTTCCAGTTAAATATTGTCAGTTATATACATGAACTTGTCAAGATTTTATGAAGGAATTAAGAAGAGGGGTATGGAAACTGTATCACAATATACAGAGATATTTATAATGTATTTAGTAGAGAAAATGAGGTCATAATTTTAATAAAAATTGAGTTAGAAAAGTGACATTACTAGTGATTTTTAAATTTGATTTCATTATGAGTGATGATATTGTTCTTACAGTGAAAAAATTCCCTCCACAACTCAAAAAAGTTAAATACATGGTTACGTTTCTGAAATCCCTGAGACTTTGAACCAAATTGAACAAATCAAGACTATTTTATGTAGATGAAGCAAAGATAACAATGGAAAGGAGAGCCTGACTGAGCTTATCCTACCTTTTCTTTATACCACCTGAACACAAGATTCATGCTATGTGTTGGCAAGACTCCAAGGATGATGCCTATAGCAAATTCCCACGGTCAGTTAGGATAATATAGCATACAGGAGGTCAGGAAAGCCAACATACTGAACACGCTTCTAAACTAAGTAAGTCCATCCATGTTCTCTAGCAAAATATATTGACTGAACTTCATCCTAAGGCAGTAGTTGGTTGCCTACCCAACATTTTGCCCTTTTTCCTTCCTGTAAGATGTGTGATTTAATGCAGCTCATTAAAACTACTTGCATAAGGAGTAGCTGATCCTTTGCCAAGCTCTAGGGGTGAACATGACTTGTTAAAGGTATTTATCAATTATTAGTTTAGAAATGGGCCTTTGGTACAATTTGGGTTAAAGAGTATGAGAAAAGTTTGCTGAAGGCTCCTGGAAAAGTTGATCTTGCTTCCAGGGAAACTTGGAAATGATTTCTCTTTTACATGTTTTCCTGCAGAGACGTGAGGCCCAGACTGCTACAGCATCAATATAATGCTGATCCACAAAAGAGTATTAAGTAGAAAGCTCTCTTAATTAAGTCAAACTAAAGCTTATCCTACTTTGGTCCTTTGGGTGGGTGAGTCAGTAAATTCTTTCAAATTTAAGCCAGTTTAAGTTAGATGCTTGTTTTCCCTTGTTACTGAAGCGATCCTAACAGATAGATATATGATAAAACGTCTGGCATTCCTTTTTTTAAAAAAAAAACTATCTTTATTGGAGTATAATTGTTTTACAATGTTGAGTTAATTTCTGCTGTATAACAAAGTGAATCAGCTATATATGTACATATATCCCCATATCTCCTCCCTCTTGCGTCTCCCTCCCAACTTGATCATGGGATATGATCCTTTATTGTGCTGTTGGATTCTGTTTGGTAGTATTTTGTTGAGGATTTTTTCATCTATGTTCATCAGTGATATTGGCCAGTAGTTTTCTTTCTTTGTGACATCTTTGTCTGGTTTTGGTATCAGGGTGATGGTGGCCTTGTAGAATGAGTTTGGCAGTGTTCCTCCCTCTGCTATATTTTGGAAGAGTTTGAGAAGGATAGGTGTTAGCTCTTCTCTAAATGTTTGATAGAATTCGCCTGTGAAGCCATCTGGTCCTGGGCTTTTGTTTTTTGGAAGACTTTTAATCCCAGTCCAATTTCAGTTTTTGTGATTGGTCTGTTTATATATTCTATTCCTTCCTGGTTCAGTCTTAGAAGGTTGTGGTTTTCTAAGAAGTTGTCCATTTCTTCCAGGTTGTCCATTTTATTGGCATATAGTTGCTTGTAGTAATCTCTCATGATCCTTTGTACTTCTGCAGTGTCAGATGTTACTTCTCCTTTTTCATTTCTAAGTCTATTGATTTGAGTTTTCCTGCTTTTTTTCTTGATGAGTCTGGCTAATGGTTTATCAATTTTGTTTATCTTCTCAAAGAACCAGCTTTTAGTTTTATTGATCTTTGCTATTGCTTCCTTCATTTCTTTTTCATTTATTTCTGATCTGACCTTTTGGCATTTTTAATTGTCTGAAATATAAACTATAATCCTAAGAGCTTGATCAGCATGAAAAAACAGTGAATTATTATATTCTTACCATATCAAAGTAAAGAATATATCTAATCAAGCAGTTACATATATTGGATTTGAGCTTCCAAATGAGTAGTCTGTTAATAATAATTAATCCTATTTAATAACTATGTTAATTTTCAGTGTTTTCCTATTTATATCTTATTATTTACCAATGATAGTTCTCAATCACTTTTTGTTAAAATATATTTAATCTACATTTAACAATATAGACAAGCTTTCTCAGAAGACAAGAAAATGTCATATCTCTATGCGTCTCAGTAAATTTTTGGTATATCAGAATTCTCAATGCACCATAAGTATAATTTAACTAAAGCAAAGATAAAAAATGCTCTCGGCATCCAGTGTAAAGGATGATCAAAAATTATTTTGAGATAAAACCCTGCAAAACTGAAAATACCGAGAGGGAATAATACAGATCTGGGACAAGCGTCTAAGTCATAGGAAATAGATTGTCTTTCAGTTATTAAACAATAATTAGTTGATGGTAGTTAATGCATTGCTGTGTTTCTACTCCATGGATCAGGCATCAATACCATGTAGAAATATTAAGCCAACATTGTAGCTGAAATCAGGTGGAGGTTGCTGATCTCTGAATGTTTGAGTTATTATTATTTTTTTTAATGAGAATTGCTACTCCAGCATTTTTTTTTACCATCGAATTCTATGTGCACTGTATTTTTTTTTGAACTTTTGAATTTTATTTATTTTTTTATACAGCAGGTTCTTACTAGTCATCCATTTTATACACATCAGTGTATACACGTTAATTCCAATCTTCCAATTCATCACACCACCACCACCACCCCCCCTCCGCTTTCCCCCCTTGGTGTCCATATGTTTGTTCACTACATCTGTGTCTCAACTTCTGCCCTGCAAACCGGTTCATCTGTACCATTTCTATAGGTTCCACATATATGCGTTAATATATGATAGAATGTTTAGAGTTGTATGTGGCAGCATATTCACTGTACTGACATTGGAAGGGAGTATTACCACACTGCCACTTGTCAGGAGAGTTCAGTAAGCGGAATAGACTCAAGTGACAAACAAGGGATTTAGAGTTGATGTTGGACCCATATCACCAAAAGATCTCTTAGGGAAAAGTCTATTGTTAATGTCTGTCCAGCACTCTTCCAGTATCTGCTCTCCCTTTTCTTGTTGGGAAACCCATTCCATGTGGTCCATTTGGTGCTATCTCCCCAGGCCAGAGGTGTAGGAAAATGACAAAGGTCAATGAGTATACCCCCCGCTGCCACCCAACAGTGATACATACAGAAATGGGACCAAACCCCAGCTGTGCCAGAATCTTCTTAGGACTATTTATAGTCACTACATGTTGAATCAGGTTGTCCTTGGTCTTACCTGTAACCAAAGCAGAATTTTAGAAATCTTTTTTTACCTCTGTGACTCATCATTTACTCTCCATTTACAATAAAATATAGGTGTTTCCCCACAATTTGAAAAATCAGCAGAATAGTTCATGTTATTAGACTCCAAGAAAATATTTTCTGTCTCATCCATGGAGTGAAAGAAATAACAGGTTTCTCATTACTAAATCTGAAAATAAAACAGTGTAGGCATTTATCCCTAATGATTAGTTTTCTTGGTGTGAGGACAGAACTGAAAGAATTCAGAGGTAAGATTCATTCCTTGTGAGACATATTTTCCTCTCACTAGTCATTTTACAGATTTCTCTGTGTAAGTGCTAGAAATGAACTTCCTGTGATTCAAAATGACCATTTTTTTCTCTCTCTTTAATAAAGTGTTATTAGAATATCAGTAAATTTTACCTAAGGAATCAAAATTCCAACAGCCAGTATGTTCCACACTTTGAACTGTATGGATTACTCTACTTGTAAGTAGACTTGAAATGGTTAGACATAGAAATATCAATGCCCTGTTCTGCTGTGGACAGGACAATGCCCGTATGTGTCACATTGGATGTAACAAAGTCTCCCTACGCCTATTCAATGAGAGAGACTTATGATAACATTCAGCATAAAAGATGTCTTTTCCTGTAGAATTGGAAATAAAATATATACAATGGGATAAAGGAGCCATCTCTAGCTCAAAACATAGTTCCATTGGGGGATGTTATATCTGACGAATTGATCTTTGTTTTGCCTGGTCTTGCAGTCATTACTCAGGGGTGTGCTAGAGTTGTACTGTTCATCACAGCCTTTGGACTAGCAGGTACCGCATACCTAGGGTCTTCAGCATAGTTGGTGGTCAGCTGGAGGACAGGAGGGGATTGAACATCCAACGAGAGGATCTTTACTCCAACCAGGTGGTATCACAGTCAACAGGGAACATTGTGGGGATTTGAGGGCCTGGGAAGCCTATGTTTCCTGTTCTGCATCCTCTAACTTCATGCAACACGTTCTTGTACCCTTTATTTCTGGCAAGGTAACTTGTGTTCTTCTCTTTCTATCAGTCACTCCAGTGTTATCTTTGTGACAATACCAGTCCACTACACGGGTAGTAACGAGACATTTGGCAGGAAGCACTTTAGAAAAGCATGAGCTTCCTTAGTCTCAAGGATTGTACAGATCTTGCTGTAGAAATGAGGAGCTGTCAGGGAAAAGGTATTAAGATATGATTAAAGATGTCCTCTGAAGTGGCTCTGTTGGCAAAAAGAGGGGCAGACTATTCAGAATTTAGTAGAGGAGACTTGCTACTATTCTGATGCTGGGTATGGATCATGAACCAGCTTAGGACACTGGGGAAGGATTAATAATGAAAAGGCTAGACCAGAGGACAATTTGAGTGAGATTTTCTTTATTGAATTTCACTGATTCCAAGATGCACATTTTTTTCATACTTTAGTATTTCTGGAAATGGGATGTATTTTACAAAAAGGGCATGTTATCTTTAATTGGCAGTGTTTTTTTCATTCTTAGCAGAACTTAAAAAAATATTTCTTGTAACTAGTGGCATCTAAGAAATATGTAACTACCCAATGAGGCAGGTTTGGAGTAGCACCAACTCCACACTAATTTAAGATTATAGCACCAAAGTTATATCTTATGTGAAATGTTTCATAAACTGTATATAGCATATGGGTTGGAGGCTGAGTCACTCTCAAATAGCCATTTCTGTTCTTTCCCTAAATGCCCAAATATAGAGATATATTCTTGATCTTGCTATTCCTCTCATTAGGCTGTACTCTCTAAGATATCCGGGATCATGTTTTTTTCATTCCATTGAATTTCCTGCACTGATTTTATCTAGGTTATCCAATGCTAGAGAATCCTATTTAAACCATCTTTGATAACACACTAGAGATACTGAGCCTATGCTATAGCTAGCTTTCTTTCTTTCTTTGTGTAATGCATATTGCTTTAGTCACAGTTTCCATAATTATGATTAAAGCAAACTATGTAAAAATTTTTGTCTGAGAGAGATTTAACATTGTTTTCACAAAATATTTACCTTATAGTAAAAATTAAAATTCATTTTTCTAATTAATTATTGAAGGAAGGGTTATAAAGGAATGGGGGAATATTATATATGCTATCAGGTAATTTTATTACAATAAAGATGTCTTAAAATTTCAATGAATCAAATGACATAGGCATCTAATGACTAAAAATGTTCTTTTATAAATAATCATAGCTTTTCACTGTTAAATATATGAGGTATATAATGTATAGAGTTACGCACTACACATAATATACATATTTAACAGCAAAAAACTATCCATTTTAGAAATAAATAATTTTTATAGCTACACAAAAATTAATTTTGTTTATTCCTGCTTATAGTATTTTTCTAAACTATAATACAGATGATATGAGTAATTAAAATATACGTATACTCTGTGTATTGTTTCTACACGTGTTGTTGGTGCAGTATCAGTCATTAAGCTATTATGGCCTCATAAGGAGCTGACATTTACAGTTTTTCATTTTTTATCACCTCATTGTTAGATCTTGATCTCTGTAGCATGTTAGTTTAAATGAAAAAGATAATATAAAATATGGGAACTTACTATTTGCCTTAGAAACTATAAATATTAATCTAAGAATATAAAGTTAGGCTCCTTATGAAGATTGCTGTAATAATGAAGGGTTTTGGTATTATAAAAAAAGCTATAAGAAGGGTTCTTTCAGATCAATGAATAAAGCAGGGCTGAGTCTTTGGGGCAACGTTTCTCTTTCTCACTTTTAAATGTATTCCGTTATGTCACTCTCGCTCTTTTCTGACTGCCTTTTTCTACTCTTGTTTCTCCCATCTCACTTCATCATCTTACCACTGTTTATTATTTCTTGGTCTCTCTCATCCAGTCCAGCCTCTTTCAGGGTGAACAGACATAGGCTATAAACTCCACTAGGTCAGAGACTGTGTCTGTTTACTAATTATCCACTTGATCCTGGTGCCTATCTCATCATTGGCACATGGAAAGCACCAAAAATTGCTTGACAGCTAAAAGAATTTTGAATTTGGTGTAGATCCAAAATGGACACTGTCTTTAGGAATTTTAGGCCAAGTCTAAATAGTGTTTATGACATTAAATAATGTTTATTTGGTTGTTGCTTTTATTATCACCATTGGTATGCAGTTCTATTAAATTTGAGTTGATTCCTTGAAACAGAGATTATGTTGTTTTGAGTTTTCCTTTTATTACTCTAGATAAACTAATCAACCTTTGTGACTCCCTTTCTATGAAGGTGTGTGTACTTGATTGCTGGAGACCTACAAATGGTGTTTCAAGTTAGAGAGGGCTCCCAGACATGAGTGTAGAACTTGACAGTCACCCAAGCTGAATTTTCAAAGTGTTACTGAACATCAGATGATCATATTGAAATCCTAAGCATGGGTGAGAGATGATTGTTTTGCTCAAGGCAAGTAGGATTCACTTTCTTAAACAGGCTACAATTCCTGAGAAAAGTAACACAAATTTGGAAATAGAAACAAGAATAATAATAATCATAAAGCCAGGATTTTATTTGCTATCTCTCTACATTTTCATGTCTTGAATATTATAGAAATTTGTTACCATTTCTTGTATTGACTTGGTAAGTGGAAACCTATTATTATAACATGTATTTTATAACATGCTAAAGGGTTTATTTAGTATAATAAAATAAAAATAGGTGTACATTTTAAAATTTCTTGATTATATTTGTATTATATTGACATTGTCTTTCTCCCCAGTAAAAACAATGAAAATCTTACCAGTGTTTATGTTCACAAGTGTTTCAAATCATACTGTTAAAAGAGTAACTAAACTGGCACTAATAAAATTGATTTAGGCAGAATATGCTCCTTTTCTTGGTTCTAACAAAAGATCTGTGCTTATATCAGCCCCATGGGGACATGGAGTAAGAAGACAATCAGGAAAAAAATCCCTTTGACAGTTTACTTTTTATTTTCAGTTTCCTCAGGCCTCACAAACTATTTACAGTAGTATCACCTGTTAGCAGTTAAGCAAGCCGACTTTGGGGTTGCTTTCTAGATCCTTCCCCTTCTAGTTGGGGGAACTTTCTGGGCCTCAAGCTCTTCCTTCACACAGAACAACAACAATGATAACAACAATAATGCCTATGTTGTAGGGTTGTTGTGGGCTGAGAGGAGTTAATATACATAAAAGCTCCCTACCAATGTCTGTAGCATATTAGTACTCAGTTAGTACCTGATAATAAGCATCAGTAAATCTTAGCTACTTATCACTATTATTGTTATTATTATTTTTGCCTAAAATATTTTCTACTGACATTTCTGTAGTCTTTAGTTGCTTTCTAAAAACTAAAACTTAGTTCCTTAAAATCAAATCATCCTCCTGGTATTCCCTCACTTAAAAAAATTAATATTCCTATGTGACACATTATATGACTCAATTACTTATGCTGGGATATAAATTTAGGCTAAATTAGATGTATTTGATTTAATATTCATAAATGAAAGTGACTTAAGTTTTGGAGTCTTCACTGCAATGAGAAAAAGCTCCTGAACAATTAACCTAGATTCATATAATTTGCAGGTTTTTGCTTTTTCTAATGGCCTTTTTGTTCAACCAGTAAAAATGAGCTTAACCTTTTATTTCAGTTCATTGTTCTTTTGCTCTCAGGTGGAGGCCAATTCAAATCCAAGCACTTAATGCGGGGATAATACCTTTCAGGTGTGAAAAAGAAAGGAAGAAAATTAACATTGACTCCAATTTTACCTATATTTTACTTTTACAACCCCTTGAGGCAGACACTATCTTCATTTTACAGAGGAAGTATCTGAGGTGCTACTGGTAACCAAATAACAAATGGTAGAGTTAGGTTGGAATTGAGGTCATCTGATTCCAGGGGAGTGCTCATTTCTCCAAGTCACAGCGCGCAGTCCCCAGGTGGAGACAAACATTTATCCAAGGGAACTCCAGAGAACTTTCCTTTGGTCAGAAATTTCAAAAGATTACTTTCTTGACTATTTTGTGTGGAGAAAGAAACATCAACCATCTTAAATGAACTTGCCTCTTGGTAACTATCTGAAAATGTGTGTACTTGTGTGTTAATCAGAGAGAAAAACATTGTTTCTAACATATTTTGATGAAACTAAACACTTGGATCACTCCTATTGTTTCTGTCCATGATGGCTCTTGAAGACTGAATCTGCAATCCTGAAGTCTGCAAAGGCACTGAACCTGTGTGGCCTCGTGTTTTCCCCTCAGTTAGAGGCAGCCAGGTCTGCACAGGAAAATGAAATGAAGGATCAAGCAATTACTTTCAGAATTTGTTTAATGTGGTAAATCAACATGAAATATTTTAGCATCTCAAGCTGTTTTTTTCCTCCATTGTGAATATTTAAACCTTAATTAAGTGAATACTTTCTTAACCCTCTGTGTGATTTTGATACCTGGATTGACAAGGACATAGTAAAGGTGATTCTAAGGGGGATTTTCAGAACAAAAGATATAAGTGTGGCCCACACAGTCATGGAGGTCTTCAGCCTTAGACAACAGGAGTCAAGGACCACAGACATTGGCCTCAGGGCCATATCACCATGTCCTCTGGCTCAGAGTCCCACTCTGTGTCACCACACCCCAGTCTCTCCTTCTTCACAAGGCCCTCAAAAGGTCTCACAAGTATTCAACTCGATCTGTCTACACACCTAACTGCTCCATCTTTCAGGTCTTGGGTGGAGCTGCTTCCTGCCACCAGTCACAGCATTGTTCTGGGACTGTTCAGCTTCTGAAGTGGCTATTGCAGTTTTCGCTCAAAATACCTTCGTACACTTAACTCAGGTGTGCTCCCTCCAGGGGCTTCCCCCACCTGGTCAATGTCCTTGCTGTCACTTCCTTGGGGGTCTCCATTGCCTGTTGCAGCCTCTAGCTTCATGAGAGTGGCTCATTCTAGGGTGGACACTGGGTGACATCTATAGGTCACTGCTCTGGAGTAATTTAAGGTTCTTGGTCTTTGGTTCTTGCCAGAGAATGAAACGCTTGGCTTTACCACCAGGCATGTCAGAGGTGGAGCTGGTAGAGGAGATAGGCAAAGGATGGGGCCTAGGTATAATGAGGGAAGTAGGGTGTGTGTATATGTGTGTACCCACAAACAGTAGCTGTTTCTTTTCTTTTTCTTCTTCTTTTCAGTTTTTTCTAATTTAGAAGTAGAGTGGTAGCCAGTTAACCTCAAACCTCTTCCTTTTAGCCTTAAGCCTGTGGTTTCTTTTTTGCCCACTATCTCTTTAAAAAATACATTAAAAATGTACCCATCACACATTTTAAAATAGATATTCATCAGTTTTCATAATCAATTGAAAACTTTTTGAAATAGAGAGTATGTAATTACCAGTATATTATAAATATTGACATTAAGAAATTAAAAAAATTTCATCACTCTTTTAAATGTATTTTAAGCAATACAAAAAACAAGTAGTTTGATAACCATATCTGTTAAAGATATATAGGTATATATTATAAATATATAAGATCTAATGTAATCATTGGAAATTTTACATTGTTCTTTTTTTCTCCTTGAGCCTGTACTTCCATTCCACTTTCTGCAAAGAATTTTATCCTAATGTAATATACTTTTATGCTTGAAAGACTTATTTATTACCCTATCATATAATACTCCTTTGCAACAAAGATCATTTATAAATTGAAATTATTTTTTTCATATAACCAAAGGCTTCAAGTATTAAACTTTTACCTGCTTTGAGTTATCGTTATAAATGTTAACATACAATTGATTAAAACAGTATAAACATCTTATAAATTTATACATATCATTATTAAATATAAAATGTCAAATTTTGTGGATGAGTGAGAGTGCTGATTATGATGCCTTGATTAAAGCAACAGCAAAGTGGTCCTTATGCTGCTGTGGAAGATGTATGCCTTGGGAGGCAATGAGCCATAAGAGGGCTGTGACTTCCTTTTGTCACGTGGAAAGCTGGTTCAGTGTGAAAGGGAGGGAGGAAGGGAGAACCTGAACTTCACTGGCTCCACAGGCAGATTAATTTTCAGGCAAAATATATACAGAAGTCGAGAATCTGGAATTTATTTCTTTAAAATTCCTACCATTTCAAAATAGTGTCCCTCATTTGAAGAGCCCTGCTGTATCCTGCAGGGTTTTTTTGGTTTTTTTTTTAACTAGTTTTACTGCTTCATCCTCTATGTTGTAAGCAAAGAAGCTGTACTTGGGTCTCATCCCATCATCAAGGGTATAAGCAATATTCTTCTCCTGGCTACATAAAGGCTGAGAGAGCTTCTGTCTGCTCTATTATCATTCACTGGCCTTTCCTCACGTGTTCTCCAGAGCCCCCTAATTCTCATCTTTCCACCCTAGAAGTCTTTGCCCTCAGTAAGCTCTGACCATGCATTCATTAAGGTTACAAATATGAATATTTCTGCTGTGTTTATGACACTCAAAGCTTTGTTTTATAAAATTAAGTAGATGTAATCTGATCCTCAAAAACTTCCAGCATAGTAGGAGAAATAAGATATATGTACAAGTCACTAGGCGGCAGTAGAGGTGGCACAGTGTCAAAGTACACGTGTAATCCAAGAATGGACATGTGTTCAATTTGCCTGGGGCACAGGGTAAATTTAAGAACAGAATTTCCTAAAGTGTGTCTGTAGAACACGTTGGTAAGTATTTTTGAAAAGAGAGACAGTGACTGTGTTAGTTTTGTTTGAGTGTGTTAATTTCAAAGTCAGGTAAGAAAGAAAATGCTAATATGCTAGATTAAAATAAAAGACACAAGTTTCTTTACTATAGAATTTATTACTTCCTTTCTAAGATTATTATATTAAGAAAAGGCAGGAGCAGTGTTAGCATGCAATTCTTCCCAACTCATTTTGTTTCTTTCTGAAAGATGTCTAACCAGACAAGTGTTTGAGGAACAGCCTTTGGAAAAAAACTGTTTTAAGAAATAGTAAGAGGTAAGGAAGGTAAGATATTCTGGGTTCAGATGGCCAAAGCCACAATATCTGGAATTTGTAGGCAGTGATGGCTTTGGCAAGATTGTTCATGAGCATAGCTGGGCTCTGGGATGGATGGCCTTGTGGTCCCTGTGAGGTCTGGACTGGCAAGGGGGACAGAGGTATAAGACTCCGAGGCAGGAAGACACAGTAAATTGAACAAGAGGAATAAAAACCTACACTTGGGTAGTTTAGGTGTAGTCAAATACATGACCACTTGCAGATGTTGAAACTTTTAGTTCACTTGATGTTGAAGCTATTTTTTAAAACATTTATTTTTACTTTTGTGGTGTAAATTAAGATATTTAACTTTCTTTTCCTTCTGATTTTGTATGTTTATGTTCAAATAATACAGAACTTCTCATCTAAAAGATACAGAATGTCTGTATGAAAAAAGAAACATGTTTAATTCTTTGATATTTTCAGTATTAATGTTTTATTTTATCAAAAGTTTAAAATTTTCATATAGATATGGTATATGGGATAGTGAATTTTAATACTGAAAAATAATTTCTTTAAATTGTAGTAACTTATAAAGAATTCACATGAATAAAATGGCAATAACATTTCAAGAATTCAGAGTTTTATAAATTAAAATAGAGAGGGCTTCCCTGGTGGTGCAGTGATTGAGAGTCTGCCTGCCCATGCAGGGCACGTGGGTTCGTGCCCCCGTCTGGGAGTATCCCACGTGCCGCGGAGCTGCTGGGCCGGTGAGCGATGGCCACTGAGCCTGTGTGTCCGGAGCCTGTGCTCCACAACGGGAGAGAGAGAAAAGTAGTCAATTTAAATCAAACGTTGAATTTTTTAGGTGGTTTACCCCATCACTCATTTATTCCCTCTTATTGCTTAGGTGTACCTTTAGGTTGGATAAGATATATCCTTTTCTTGTTACAGGATATCAATTTCAATATTTTAGGTACACCTTCAGTGCATTGTGTCATGATTTAATACAAATTATGTCTTTATACATATTACTATGTCAGATGATTAATCTAGTTACACCAATCAAATAAAAAGAATGCAATCCTTAATTGGTTCTCATTGTAAAGGACAAGCAGGCAAAACTTGCAACCATCTTCAGATTAAAAAATAAAATACTTAAGCAAGTATAGCAACGTGATGAAACACAGTAATCTGACAGCTAATGATCTGATCAATCTTGTTGAGGCTTGATATAACATTTTGATAGAAAACAACCTAACCTACTTGTTAGTTATTGAGTAATGGGTAACAAGGACTCCTGACAATGAACACTTTTTTTTTTTCTGTGATGAACTGACATTGGATAAGAAATGGTACGAATGCTTAAATAAATTATCCTAAAATGAAATTCAGATCAATAATAATCACAGCAATAATAAATAGTAATGGCCTGCATTTATGAGTATTAACTCTGTGACAGTAGTCTCATATACAATACCTTAATCCTCAGCTAGTTTTGCCTGGTAGGAATTATCACCCCATTTAGAGGAGACAGAACAGGCTCAAACGAGTAAAACGACTTGCCAAAGTCTCGCAATTGGTAGACTGTCTAATATTCTGTGATGCTTTCCACCAACTGCAAGTCACCATTAGTCTTGACCTTGGAGAATGTGTAAGCTTTGAAGTAAGGTTAATGGATCATGCTTTTATTTCAGTGTGAATTTTTCATAGGATACCATGAAAAATTTCCTTATATTACACTGTATCTTTGTGTTTCTCAGAATTATGTGTTTCATAAAAGTTTAAGTGATTCAATTGTTTATGGATTCATTGGAAATGTGCATTTCTTAGACTGGAAAAATAATGATTTGGGGATTTGGCTGA
Organism: Neophocaena asiaeorientalis asiaeorientalis; assembly: GCF_003031525.2. Lineage (NCBI taxonomy): Eukaryota > Metazoa > Chordata > Mammalia > Artiodactyla > Phocoenidae > Neophocaena > Neophocaena asiaeorientalis. Next base: position 6,139,088 of record NW_020175410.1, read on the forward strand.
TTCACACAAAATATAGATGTGTTAAACTATCTACTATCTATCTATCTATCATCTACCATCTATCTGCTCAAAAAATAATTCTAGCTTTAGGTTTCAAGGCTTTTTCTCTATGGAATAATTTTGTAACTTCTGAGCATAGTCAAAGCACTTTGGTGCAAAAGTGCCTAATATAGGGTAAGAAAAATAAAGCTTTAACTAATTGTTCTTAGAACAAGGTGTAGGCAGTTACTGGCTGATTGACAAGAATTATATTTCTGAAGATTCTTTTTAAAACTAAAATGAACAAAGTTTGCCACAAGTCTGAACATGGATAATATACACTCACCTACTCAATTTCTTGAGATTAATTTTAACCTGCTCTAGGAGGAAAAAAAAAGGAAAGATCTTTGCTTCATCTATTGCACAGATAGGAGAGAGATGTTTATTTTTTATAACTAATCTTTCTCTCAGCCAAAGTCTATAAATGTCTTTCTTGGGAATCGCCTTGTAACTAGAGTGATGGTAAGTAGTATTTTGTTATGGGGACTGATTTTCCTCCAAATTATATGTTTTTTTGAAAGTGATGTATTCAAACTATAGGTATAATTACCACACAAGAACCTCCATAATGACTGGGCATCCACAAAAGTTGATGAGGGAGCGCACAGGCTAAGAAGTGTAGCTATTTCTTAGGGTAGTAGGTCCTATTGAGAAATTTGGCTTGGTGGTTTGGAATCTGAACATTGTTGATTTAACATATGAAACTTTCCGTACAGAAAGCTTAGGGATCTTATTTTTCTGCTCTCTCCTGCCAAATGGCTGGGTAGGGCTCCAATACATAACTTTCTTTATTTCAAGGACCTGTGAGATGTTCTTAGAGTCACCATACAGGTTCATCTGAAAGGACTTGAATATTATGTGGAGTCAAAGCCATTACTTCTGTTCATTTATTGATCTTAGCAGACTGGGAAATGGGGTCCAGGACTACTGGTACTCACTCCAGAAACAAACTCACAAAGTGGAAGAGAAGGTTGCTTAGGAGAGGGGTGAGAGCCTACTAAGTTGCAGGCATTGTTATGCACTTTTGTATTGAATTTTCCTAACAGATCTATGAGGTAATATTATTATCTCCATTAACATCTGTAGCCCTGACATCTTCCCAGAGCTCTGTATCCTTATATCCATCAGCTCATGGGCATTTATACTCACAGGCACCCTAAACTCAGGATGCCCCAAACTGACCCTACCCATCCTAGCCTCCCCATGCACAAAACAACCTATCTCTGAGTCCTGCTAAATGTAGACTTAAATGTTCCCTGAACTCTTGATTTCTCTCCATTTCCATTGCACCATGGCACTACAATCATTATTCTCAGCTGGACAGCTGCAATGGTTTTCCACGTGGTTTCCTTGCATTTCTACCCACATTTCTCCCTTTTGAATCCATTCTCCAAACCAACACCAGAGCAAACTTTTAAAAAAATGTCAAAGCTCTCAAGACATTTTATTCCTTAAATCACGTCAGTAGCTTCTCCTAGTCCTTACTTAACAGATGTGCTAAGGCTCTTGCTTACTCACCAGCCTCGTCTCGTATCACTCCCTCCCTCTCTGCACTTCCATCCCTCCGGCAGTCTTCCAGTTCTTTACAGAAGCGGAGATTCTTCTGCTCTAGCGTCATCGCTGTTTGTTTCCTTTTCTCTTCAGGCGCATCTTTCCCAACATGCATAGTTCATTACTCCTTGTCTTTTAAAACTTATTTCAGTTGTCACTTCCTTCAAGAGCTCTTCCTGATTCTCTAGATTAGAGAAATCAAGACCCTCTGTTAAACGGTTTTCATTCAGAGTTGCCACAATGGTAATTAAATGTGTATTTGTGTAATAAGCTATCTAATATTTATGTATGCCCCAGGAGGACAAGGGAGAGGTGCTTTACACCTGATGTATTTCCAGAGCTCTGCACAGTACTTTGCCCAAGTAGTTGCTAGGTGAGTTTGTTTGCACGACCGTTCGAGAGTGAAGTCTTGGTTTCCCACAACCCTCAAGCTCTTTCAGATGTAAGCCCTCCCAGTTTCCAAAGCCAGACTTTATGAGGGCTTGTCTTCCCGATGCAGGGTCTCCTGGCTGGGGAGCTCAACGTGGGGCTTGGACCCCTTGCTCCTCGTGGGGGACCTCTGTCTTGCTATATCCCTCTTACTTGTGGGTCACTGCACCTGTGTAATAGGGGCGGAGCGGCACGCAGCTGTTAGCACTTAACCCTTAGCGAGACCATTAGCACGTGACCATGAGCTCCCGCCTCTGAGCGTGGAGGTTAGAGGTCCCGCTCTGCCAAAAGCCAATAGTCAGCTCCCAGTGGTCTTTGCGGCACAGAGTGGGATGAGAGGCTCCTGGAAGGGCCCTGCAGCCTCGGGGCCGGCTGGTGAGCTGGGGTGGGGCTCAGAGACGGCTGAGCGCTGTGTCCTGCAGAGCTCCAGAGCCCTAGCCACGGCCGCCCACTGGCCGGACTCAGGCCTTGAAGCAGCAGCGAACTTCCCGACCTAATGGCAACGGCAGTCTCCGTGGGTCACAGTCCAGGCGAGGCCTCAGCAGCTAGACTATATGGACACTGCCATTAAGGTAACAGCTTTAACCAGCTTCCGTCTCTCCGTTCACGTTGCAAAAACTGGTACAGCTTAGATCAGTTGTCTGCCCCTGGTGGCCAGAGGTCAGGGTTAAGTTGCAAGGACACACATCATTACTTCAGGTCCACCTGTGTGGCTAGGGCTATTCTCAAAGAGGGGCAATTGTTGTGAGCTGGGAATTCACCTGATTGGTATTTGCTACAACGTGTATTCCTATTGGTTCTATACAAGTGATTCTCTCCAGTTTAAATGAAAAGCCTGAGGGCCGGTTGGGTGTTGGGCCCTCTGCTCCCTCAGTGGTGATGACTGGGCAGGGTCTGGGGACCTAGCCCTGAGGGCGCCACCAGCTGAGATCTCCTTAGCTGGGCCTGGGCACTGGTGGGAGGACCCAGATTGGATGCTGGACTAACGCTCGCGAACCGGGTAACAGACCTGTGCAGGGACCACCTTCTGTTAGCCAGGGCCTGGACCTTGGAGGGTAAGTTCAGTCTTGGGCCCTTGTCATTTCTTGTCAAAACAGAGAATAACATTTATTTTGGTGGAGGTTTAGAGGAACATAGGGACCTGACAGTGACCTGATACCAGGAAGTTTGCAGCGACTAATCATGCCCCTCCCTCACCTTTCCTATAAAAGGGCTTTCCTGAAAGCTTGTGGGGAATTCAGGGTTTTAAAGGCATGAGCCACCCGTCTCCTTGCATGGCCCTGCAATAAACCTCTCTTTGCTCCAAACTCCGATGTTTTGGTATTGTTTGGCCTCACTGTGCATTGGGCACACAGGCTTGCATTTGATAACACATGTGGGTTCTGACTAGACCATGCCTCTGCCCCACCTACCTGCCTTGATGTGGCCATTTCTTTATACCCTTAGTTGCAGGAAATCTGTTCTGCTAGTCTTCAGGTTATTCTCAGACATAGTTGTTCTATATACAGCTGTAGTTCTGGTGCATCTGTGGAAGGAGTTGAGCACAGAATTTTCCTACTTCACCATCTTGATCTGGACCTCTGACAGCACATATTATTTTGTGTGACTTTGTGATGTTCATTTTTAATGTAGTAGAGCTGTCCCTTTAATTTCTAACTAGTATTTCTATCAAGTATTATTTTTTTAAAAATAAAAGTCCTAAAAATAAAAGTCCAGCCTGTACATTTTCAGCCTTTGATGAAGACCATGTTTGAGCCATGTTTTTGCTTAGGTCCTATAGTGGTTATTCTTATAGGAATGATACTCTTATCTCTTAGGAGCATTGCTTAAATAAAAATTTGTGAAATGTGTTCATGTTTCATCTCTACCTCTACACCTTTGACTTTTACCCTGTGTCCTCTCAATTGGAGCTATAACTCAGATACCTTTGTAGAGTTTTCTCTTGATTTTTAAAATAAGGAATCATTCACTAAACTGTGACCCAAAAACACCCCATAGAAATGAACGAATGAGATAATGAACCCACTTTGTCATTGAGAAAGAAAAGTGAACATTTTTCTGTGTTTTAAGGAATCTAAACAAGTTTAGTTTAGCCAGGTATTCTCAGTGAGTAGTTGAAATAGCAGCTAGCAGTATGAGGGAAAAGCTGTATAGTCCATTAATTTCTATAGTTCACAAGTAAATGGCTGTTTTTGGTCTTTTAATGATACGTTATTCATAATGGTAAAACAAAATTAATTTTTAAATGCTTGATGATTGTTTTCAGAAAAATCATATAATCTCAGGTATATTTGGAATCCTGTCCTTTATTTTTATGTGGAAGCTTACTGCATTTTGAATATGCATACTTTATTAAATGTCATTAAATTGTATACATAAATTAATCAAGCAATTGTGAAATTGAATTTCACAATGGGTCACTGATTTTAAACTACAGAATTCTACCTTGGGCTAAATTAAAAAGTAACCACTCCGTGTTTTGATGTCTCAGTAGTAAAACTTTCTTTACCATATACCAGCATGGCTAAGTTCAAGAAAAGCAGTCTCTGCAAAGTCTTGCTTACAAGAGCAAAAATTACTAAGATTATTTTTGAAAATGATGTTCTCAGAATTAATATTTTTAGATGAATGTGTAGAATTTGTTAACAACAAGGAATTAACTTTAAGAGCCTTCTTGGTTATCACAGTTTGTGTTTTTGCTTCTTTAAAAGCAATTGTAGAGGGTATTTTTGATAATTTCTGTGACCTGAGAAGATTGAAAATGAAGGAAAGAAAAATAAACAGGTATAAAGTATTACCTATAAGTTGATGTTTCTCTTAATCCAGCCCAATTATAACTGATCATTGGTGCATTAGTGGGGACAGGAGTGGAGGATTAGGAGGGGAATGCTTGAGAAAGGAACCAGCCAAGACCATGAACAGTTCAGGAGTGATTCAACTATTTCTGCTGTAATGATTCCATCCTCTATGACCTCCTGCAGCCCAAAGTTCTATATGCTGAACATCAACATAAAAAATTCCTAACAGCTGTGTTGCTAACACAGTTGTTCCGTGGCAACTGAATAACTCCCCTCCTTGTTTGTAAAAGTATATGCCTTCACCTCCAAAGGGCAGAAAGGGGAATTCACTTCATTATGATCTTATAGAAGTAATAAACAAAAAATGATTAAAGACATTGTTTTTAACTTGCTTTTTAAATTACTAGAATCAGCAAAGATGTGTATTTTGTTTCAGTTATCTTTGGAGACATTTCCCAATGTTTAAATCCCCTAAAATATTAAAATGCAAAATTTTGAATCTGAAAAATGTAATGCTCAAAGATTTCCTTAATTAGATCATTGAGAGTTTATCCATATACTTATATATTTTAGTACAAGAAAATGTCAAGAATGGAGTGGTGATAGAAGGGTGTAGATACTGTGGGAAGATAGAACTGATAGCCAGAGCACATTCTTATGTAAGAGGTGGTGGGGCCAGCCACTTATGAAAATATCAAAGATTCAGAAACACCCTGTCAAAGCTCATAGTAAATATTGGGTGAGAAGATACAAAACAGATGAGATGTAGACACCGGGAAGAGCTCTTTATAAGAAAAAGACCTAACTTCTCGTGTAATGAAAAACCCATGATTCTTCTCTAGTGCCCCAGAACAAAATCTAAATTCTCCCAAAACATAAAAGCCCCTTAAAATTTGGTCTTGAGATACACTACTGACCTTATCTTCTGCTACTCTGTTTCTACCTTCTCTCTATTTCCTTGTCCCAACTTTGCCCATGCAATTCCCAGCCACACTAAACCACCTGGTATGTTTTTAATACTCCTGTGAACACCCATGCCTCCACTCTTCTGCATATGTGATAGACTTCCTCTGGACGGTTGTCCACCCTTCTCCATGTGAGTCATATTTGGAGACTATTTAAAATTTAATGTTACCTTAAGCTTTCCTGAGTTATCCAGGCCAAGGTAGTCAGCCATTGGTGCTTTCATAACACTTTGTTCACTCTTTTACTGTCACTCACCAGTGTTTCTTTACTGTTTATTTACAGCTCCGTCTCCTCCATACTCTATGAGTGTTGAATACTTAAATATAGAAGATAGTAAAATGTGTGGGCTTGTGACCTGAAAATTAGAACAAAGAGCCAAATTACAGGTTCAGGGCAAAGCTTGGCTAATGAACATTAAGGCTGAATTTAAAATATCCCCATGGGAAATTTCAGACCTAAAGAAAGTTAATTTAAATTCTAGCTAGAGGGGCTTCCCTAGTGGCGCAGTGGTTGAGAGTCCGCCTGCCGATGCAGGGGACATGGGTTTGTGCCCCGGTCCGGGAAGATCCCACATGCCGCGGAGCGGCTGGGCCCGTGAGCCATGGCCGCTGAGCCTGCGCGTCTGGAGCCTGTGCTCTGCAAAGGGAAAGGCCGCAGCAGTGAGAGGCCCGCGTACCACAAAAAAAAAAAAAAAATTCTAGCTAGAGACTGATTCCAGTTCTGATTCCAGTTCTTGGCCTTCTAAGGCCTGCCGATATCAACAGACACTTAGTTTCCCTGGACTAGAGGATGTGTGGTTAGACCACAGAGGCTCATCCTGATCATCTGTGTAGCATGCCCACTCACAATGGCACAGATCCCCAAACCCAAAACCCAAGAGAAATTACATTATTATTTTATATAATGAAACCTGAATTACCATTCAGCTGAGGCACTGAGGGCTTATCTGTATGAAGCTTCAAAAAAGTTAAATAAATCTCTATCTACTTAGCAAATTTCTTCTTTATCAGATATAAGGGATTAATCCCTAAATAAGAGGGATTAATAGTTATCTATTTTGGAATCTGTTTTCTAGTACTTTGGAGGGGATGATAAAAGACTATTTTCCATGAACCTATTGTCATGAGAAGCTCAAATGAGAGGCATGCTATCAGATATAATAGAATTGGGAATATCTCACTTTTATAATAACGGTGTCGCTTTTTCAGTCATAATCCTCTGTCTGCAGGAATAGGAAAGTTTCGGGATTCCTACAAAGATAGGAAGAGGCATTTGTGGTAGTAGTAGAGTACAATCTAAAGTTGTGGGGTGGTGGATTCCAAAGTTTTTATATAGTGCAACCTTAGTAGTAAAATATTCTGTGCATTTCTCCTGCTATTCATTTGTTTCTGTATTAATTATATGGCTGAACTACTTTATGTATGTATAGCATACATGAAAATGGAAAGTAAAAGGATGATAAAATTGGACCAAACAATCTTATAGAAATTATTTTGTTTTCTTTAACATAGTTGATCTCAGTGGATTTAATCCATCCCTCAAGTGGTCTTACTACTTTAGATGTTTTAGATTGACATTTTGGCAGATGGGTTTGTCATTGTTTTGCTTTTTTAATGTGATTGATGGAGAGGTTGTACTAGGAGTAGGGATGCTGGCCCAGCTGTTATTCCCAATCTGAGGCTGATTGTATGAATCCTTTTAAACTGTATGTCCATTTTGTGATGGTTGATTGCTTTATGCTACAAAACCAGTACATTAATGTAACAGAGCATATGTAAACTGCAGTATGTCATGATATGCTGAAAAAGAATGAAAAAAGGGAAGGTGTTGCTACTACTCCCTCCACATGGTAGGACTTCTGTGGTTTCCTCAGGATACCTCACGCACTGCATGACAACCCTTTTCCTTTTGATATGTGAGCCAAGGAAGATACCAATGTCAATCAGTATATTAATGATTAGTGAACTTTAATTGTTTTGATAAACATAAGTATACATTAAAAAATAATATTGGCTTTTCTGCACCCCAATGAAGTAATCCTCTTGCGCACATCAAGAGGAACGTGTACCCAAATTTGGAGGCTACTACTCTGTGTTATAGAGAATCAGACGCACTGAAACTATGTTCCTCAATATAATTATTGGAAATACTTAAAGTTCTAGAAGTAATAAAACAATGTTTTTGTCCCCAAAGAAGACACAGGGATAAGCAGAAGTTTTTTTAAAAGTGCATGACTCTTTACAGAATATGTAAATCTATGTTTACATGTGTGGGTTTTAGACCCCACTTTTGAAAAGATGCATCATTCCCTTTCTTAGTGTGCTTCTCTTAAAGTACTGTTTTGTTTTTATTGCTACAACCAGCAGTAAATTGTGACTTCTGCTCTGTCCTTAATAAGTGAGGCAAGAAGAAATATGGGGACTGCCACAGATTTTAAAATATATTTGCAAAACTATAGCTGACTTGGTTATTATGAACTACATATAAATATGATTCCAAAATGATATTTATAAAAGTTCTCCAGGATTCAGAAAGTAAATGAGTATCACTCACTCTGTGAGAAAAGATACTGTCGTACCTCCAGTGTCATGCAAGGCTCTAGTTCATAGTAGGCAACCCATAAATGCTGGTTGAATAACAGAAGGAGTATGTTGTGTTAATGAAGGATCATTTTGTTTAGTAAGTTCCTGAAAATCCACGGCAGTCTAAGGAAGAGCTGTGTGATTAATTTTAGCTTAGGAAATGTTGATAAATTATGAGAGATCCTTTTATAATGAGAAAATGTAGGCTAAAAGACAGAAATGTTTTTTCAACTATGAAACAATAAATATAATTGTTTATTGAAACCAAACAAATGAAAACAAAAACCACATTCTATGTAGCAAATGTGATATGATAAGATTAATGCATCCTTTTAGAATGGCTGAACAAATAGAAAGCAATGCACTTTATTTTATATATACTGGAAGTATTCCTGGACATTTTCAAGTAAATCAACTGATACTTGAATTGTTCTTTCAAAGCATCACCATGTTTTATAAACTTTTAAAATTAGCGTTTTTCTTGCTGAAGTTAGATGAGAAGTATGTCTGTGGGGTGGGTGGAATGCGGTGGTGGTGGAGATAAAAGGGGCAGCTAGTGGGTGTGGTTTTAGGTCCTTTACCTTGAGACACCAGCAAGGACACCCCAGAGCTTCTCAGAGCACTGAGATGATAAAGTGTAGAGCTCTCTTTGTAAATTAAACAGTTTAAATAACTCTTTTTTCGTTCATTTATCCAGCATTCATATATTTAATTCAATCACACATTCGTTGGGCTAGCATTTATTTTGTCTTTTATGTTACAGATACTGTATTAGTTAGACCCCTGGGGAATCAGAGTGATTATGTAGACTCTCCTGACCTCAAAGGACCTATAACATTGTGGGTGATTGCTACAAGGTGGGATCGATTACACAGCCTTGTTCTGTTTTGTGTTGTTAAAGTGAACTGGACCTCTTTATAATCAAACTTAAGAGATTGGCTGAAATAGAAAATGTCTTTTAAAAACCACTTATAGCCCTAAGGTAAACTTTGGGTGATTATGATGTGTCAGTGTAGGTTCATCTTCGCTAAAAAAAAAAAAAGTACCATTCTGGTGGGTAATGTTGATAAGGGGGTAAGTTGTATTTGTGTGGGGTAGGGAGTGTTTGGAAAATCTCTGCTCTCTCCTTTCAATTTTGTTGTAAACCTAAAACTGCTCTAAAATATAAAGTCCTTTAAAAGAGCCAATTACATACAAATGGTTTATTGGTAGGTAAGAGTATATAAGCAAACATCTGTTTAGTTGTTTTATAATTTTGATTCCACACACAGCAGATATTTAATGCATTGGCATCTACAGTGATGTCTTTTTCCCAGTGACCTTCAAACATAGCTTCAGTATATTTATTTAAATACTTCATTAAAATATACGTAAGAGAAATGAAGATCAGACCAAGACGGTTTGAGGGTTTACTGTGTTCTTGTCTGTTGAATCTTTACTAACATTGTTATGTACGGAAAAGTTCTGCTTGGCATGACATTCCCGTATTTCAGCCAGAGTTTCTTAAATTTTTCAGTTCTCATAAAATATAGTTTAAGTCTTTATGCATTATGTATGATTCTTTATGACATCTAATTCTCCCACCCTTTCACCCTAGAGTGTAACTATAAATAGCCGTAACATTTAGACCTGGCTATTGAACAAGTATGAGGAAAATTTAGATCCAAATGGGAGTCATTGCTTCACGTTTCATGATTCAGTGTGCAATCGATGTTTTAAAATGGCTCTTTTACTGTTATAAATATGCTCCTTTCTGCTTAATTGTGACATCCTCAAGAATAGCTATTGCCAATTGAGTTCATGGCACTTTAGAATACGTAACTGCTATGATTTAAAATGAGTGAAACAATAATTATATCGTAGATGGGATTTTTTAAATTAATTTATTTTTTTGACTGCATTGTGTCTTCATTGCTGCGCACCGGGGCTACTCTTCGTTGCAGTGAATGGGCTTCTCATTGTGGTGGCTCTCTTGTTGCAGAGCATGGGCTCAAGGTGCACAGGCTTCAGTAGTTGTGGCGCATGGGCTTAGTAGTTGTGGCTCACGGGCTCTAGAGCACAGGCTCAGTAGTTGTGGCGCAGGGGCTTAGTTGCTCTGTGGTATGTGGGATATTCCTGGACCAGGGCTCTAGCCCCTGTCCCCTGCATTGGCAGGTGGATTCTTAACCACTTCGCCACCAGGGAAGCCCTGTAAATGGGATATTAAAAAACAAACAAACAAACTTTTTCTTTAAAGTTCAGCTCAGCCACTATTGATAGTAATGTGGGGCTTATTATGAATTTATTATTAAAGCTGGTCAGTAAAAATACAATTTGCTCTTTAAAATTTAGAAAAATTAGAATGAGTTATATTTGTATTCTAAACATATTATTAAACAAAATCAAAATTTTGAGGGGAGAAAAAACCTTTAAATTTTATCATGCAATCACAGAAGTTCTTTCCATGTTTATATATTGCCACAGCTTTGAGAAATTTTAAAATGCATTGGAACCACTGGCATAGGAAATCTTTGCCTCTTGTACTGGTGAAATGAGTGAAATACAAACAGGGATATTGTGAGGATTAAATGAGAAAACATATGAAAGCATACTGACTTCAGTCAATATAGATCGAATGGGTGATTACATGATAAAAATAATAAGGTAAACTTTTAACTGTCCTATGTGAGATTAATTAATAGAGGGAGATCAGGGAAGGGTCAAAATCAGTGATAATTACAATGACAGGCAAGACTTGGCTCCAACATTTCATTAAACTTCTATTTTTATGGGGATTTCTTCATTTCCACTGGAATGAACAAGTCAGTATGCATGACTTATTCTGCAATGAACTGATGAATTTTTCTAAGTACATTAAAAATGAGTTGCATCCTTCTCTTAATCCGAGAAACCCCCTATACCTACACTGATAAACCCTCTGATGCACATGTAAGAAGGCAGGATAATGGGCATGAAGGACAATCATCTATATGTATATATAAAATATATATTTTTGCTTGTCAGTAATAACTCTGAACTGCCTACAGCATTTATCGTGCCTCTTAAAAGTCAGGTATTGTATTGAATTCAAACATTCCCTTATGCTGAGCAGGGAAAGGAAAAAAAATCAAACACTTTCTGAATTGGGCCCAAATATCCAAGGTTAATTTTCTGAGAAAGCTGCAGTGGCTAGATAAGGCCATCCCCTGCAAATTAGTTTTGCCTGCCTGGATTACAGCTAAATTTATGCAGCTTGCCTTATCCTTTCGGAAGCGCCTCTGAAGTGTCGTAATTAACTGGCATCCATAAAGTGAGCACATTTTCTGCTTGGTGGCGGCCATTCCTCATTTCATCTCCGTTCTAACCCAAATGGAAAGGTAGTTTCTTATTTTTACTGTTAAAAACACACATGAATGCCCTTGTGTGTGTGTGAGCACACACACACACGTGCATACACACACACGCACACCCTCCAATACTTTACCAGAAGTCTTTGAAAACAATCTTAAAACAGCTTCAGCACAGAGTTTGAAAATTTAAAGGGGCAAAGAATACTGCTGAGAGAGCAGGGAGAAATTTTAGCATAAAATTGAAATAAGAAAAGGCACCTTTAATAAAGTAGCTGGACTTTTTTTTTAAATAGAAAAACTGGATTTAAGCCATTTGCTTTGTGTATTTCTTGGTTATCTAAACGAAAACTCAAAAATCACTAAGATGTGATGAAAACAATTATGATCAGTATGTCTTTAGTTTGTATTTTCTATTGTTATTTCTTTATATATTTTATACCTTCCCCAGGCCCACCCCCAAGTTTTTGAGGTCAATGCGTCCATTAAAAAGTAAGCCAAAAAAACCCCAAAGAAAATTATCATTAGACACCTTTCTCAGAGATGTGGCTATCTATCTATCTGTCTTTCTATCTATCTATCTATAAGAACAGCTTCTTTTTTTCTGAACACAAGGCTGAATCTGTCAGTGTTTATTGAATATCAATATAAGCCTTTGTCATAACTGTCCCTGGCATCATGTTTGACTTTGGTCAGCTCCTGGAAAATACACTAGATATTCCAGTGCTCTTTGCTTAACATACGTCATCAAGGAGTTTTCTGTTTTTGTTCTGAACATAAGACATTGGATTTGCAGCCTGCAGAAGCTGATCAAGAATATATACACTACCAAACGTAAGGTAGATAGCTAGTGGGAAGCAGCCGCATAGCACAGGGAGATCAGCTTGGTGCTTTGTGACCTCCTGGAGGGGTGGGATAGGGAGGGTGGGAGGGAGGGAGACGCAAGAGGGAAGAGATATGGGAACATATGTATATGTATAACTGATTCGCTTTGTTATAAAGCAGAAACTAACACAACATTGTAAAGCAATTATACTCCAATAAAGATGTTAAAAACAAACAAATAAATAAATAAATAAAAGTAAAAAAAAAAAAGAATTCCGCAATGTCCAGGCTCATGGAGCCCCATGCTGAGTATGACACCAGATCAGTCATAATCCTCAGGAGCCAGGAGAGATTTTCTGTCCTCTACCCCATACTCTGTTCCCAGATTTTCTTTAGCTTCATTTCCTCATAGAGTTATTATGAGGATTAAATAAAACCAAAAGGTGTCTATAAAATGTTTAGAACTGTGCCTGGCACATAGCAAGTGTTCAATAAACGTTAGCTGTTACTATTCTGTTCTCAGTAGGATGCTGCTTCAATGTCAGCTTCTGGCTGAGTCCTTTCTTATTCGTGTAGCAGTTGCTTCTTCTTGAACGAGTTCTTTTTTTTTTAATATCTTTATTGGAGTATAATTGCTTTGCAATGTTGTGTAAGTTTCTGCTGTACAACAAAGTGAATCAGCTGTATGTATACATATATCCCTCCCTCTTGAGCCTGCCTCCCACCCTCCCCATCCCACCCCTCTAGGTCATTACAAAGCATAGAGCTGATCTCCCTGTGCTATGCAGCTGCTTCCCACTAGCCATCCATTTGACATTTGGTAGTGTGTATATGTCAGTGCTACTCTCTTACTTCGTCCCAGCTTCCCCTTCTCCCGCTGTGTCCTCAAGTCCGTTTTCTACGTGTGCGTCTTTATTCCTGCCTGGCCACTAGGTTCATCAGTACCGTTGTTTTAGATTCCATATATGTGTGTTAGCATATGGTATTTGTTCTTCTCTTTCTGACTTACTGTGTTTGAGAGACTCTAGGTCCATCCACCTCATTACAGATAACTCAGTTTCGTTCCTTTGTATGGCTGAGTAATATTCCTCGAATGAGTCCTTATTTTTAACAGGTAAACTGTATCATGATTTCATTTCTCTCTTTTCTTGAAACTTCTTCCCTTCCGAAAAAAAGCAGAGAAAACCACTTCCTACTCTTTCTAATTAGTTTTCCTTCCAATCTTCCTCCTCTTCCTGCTGCAAATCCAGGGCAGCACCTTTCATGCTATTTTCCGGGTATCCCCTGTGGGGCCCTCTAGAACTTTTCCTTATTCTTATAACACTTGCCCCCTTTGAGTCCTTTTCTAGAAATGTTTGTCTCTCAAGTAACCACTCATGAAAAACAGAGTACTCCAAATTCTTGTGCATATGGGAAGCACTTAGTGGTGCCTTAAGAAGGATTTTATGTGATTTCAGAAGTCATCTAATACAGGTTAGAAAATATTTTCCTTCTTTGATTATTTCTTCCTATGGGAAAATTGTCATGCTGCAATTCTCATTACATGAAATAGATTATTCACTTTTTGTACTCTATCACACACTTTAAAAGACAATCAACAAGTTGCAAAAGTCAACATATGAATCTACAGATTGATAGTCTATTCCACTTACCTTTAGAGTATTTTCCAATTAATGGTTCCTAGAGCCTGAGACTCTTCCAGCACAGAGGACTATATCTCTATCCTTTTTGGGTGTGTGGAGTGGGAGGGGACTTTCATCTTTTGGGGACTTAATAAAACTGAGGGAGTTAATCAGACACAATGTTTTCCAGTGGGAAACAGATTTATTTAGGACACTTGAGTTTTGGTTCTGGTTCTAGTCCAAGCCACTAACTTGCAAAGTGATTGGAAAGTACAGTTGACCCTTAAATGATGCTGGGGTTAGGGGTGATGACCCCCCAGTCCAAAATCCACGTGTAACTTTACAGTCGGCCTTCCTCTGTACCTCATGGTTCTACATTCGTGGATTCAACCAACCGCGGTATCAGGTAGTACTTTAGTATTTACTATTGAAAAAACCTGTGTAAAAGTGGGCTTGCACAGTTCAAACCTGGGTTGTTCAGGGTCAACTGTGAATGTAATAGGATTATATCTAAAGCTGCGGCTAAGTAGGCTGCTCACTTTGATGGCACGAAAAATGCCAGTCTCTTTAAGGTCTCGGAGGTAGGCTTCAAGTTACCTGGCTTACACCTTGGTATTAAAGTAAGAGTGCTTGAAAGACACACTGTAGATATTCCAAGGTAGAGTCTGGAGGCAGCCAGGGTCCTGAGATTAAGGTGTTATTCAGTTTTTGCTGACTTGATTCAGGCAATTATTCTCTGAGAAACTGTGATTCTGTCCACTAGGGTGTGGGTTAATTCTAATTAAGACCGAGGGACCTTATTTCAACTCCTGCTCCTAGGAAGACCTGGCAAAATGAAGTGCAGTATCCCAGAGGCAGGAAAGGGAGTGCATTGAAGTCAGGGACCCAGAGCTGGCACAGCAACTTACGGGTGAGAACTGGCTCTAGCACAGTCAGTGGCTGAGTCTGCAAGCCCTTCAGGGTACGGTGGTTAAGGCTGTGACTCTGGTGGAGTAAGCTCTTTGAGGTCCCAGCATGGGGTCCTAACTACCAGCTATGCAGGCACCTTCCATCATGTGCAGGATCTATGGGACAGGGTGCACAGCTTCCCTGATACACAATGAAGCAACAAGAGACAATGAGTTAACAGAACATTCTCTCTCCCCTTGCCCTTAGATATATATTGACTTCTAGATTTAAGTGTAAAATTTCACTTAAGTGGTTATTTAATTTATTAAATTAATAATATAACCTATATTTATATATTTTAGACAAATGTGTGATTGTTGGTCATAAAACAATACATGTTCATTGTTTAAAAATTGAAAAATAAAGGAGTTTTTAAAAATGTGTGATTCAACCTTGTAAAAATATATTTGAAATACTTTGCTGTACTTACTCTTCCCACTTCAAATATTTAGTATGTGGTTGAGTACCTAAATTATTTCACGGCTATAATGGGCCTATCAAAGACATTTTACAACCTATGTGTAACTCTAAGGCACAGAGAGCCCATACTGGTTCTTACTTTATATATTCTCATCTCAAACAACATCTAAAGGTAATGAAAGGGGGCTTTTAAATGCAACAACTATGCATAGACAGTCTTAATTTTATTGAACATAGTAGCATAGTAGAATGACTCCCCAGGTTGATCTACAGCAAGAATTAGCATAATACCTCAAATCAGTGATTACCAAATTCTTAAGGAACACATAATCTCCTTGCCCATGCAAGTAGAGGTAGATGTTGCTTGCCTCCTCTTAAAATTTTGTTATCTCCTGAAGGTAGGAATGAGCAGAGGAATAACAAGTCAAAAGAAAACCCAATAATGTACTTGGCAAAGTGCCATATGACCTCTTGACTTGAATCAGGCTTTGAACTGAGCAGAGAAAGAATATATTTCAATCAAATAGTTCTCATCCTACTTTACGAGTCTCACTATAATGCTTACTTAAAAATACTATTATTTTTTTATATTTGCAAATACAGATTAAACTAATTTCTTAGAATTATGCTGCGAGTTTTCATGTGTGGTAAATCCTCTTTCTCAATTTTAATGTAAAAATATATTTTAAAATAAGTTTTCTGATTATATTTCTTGCTTTAAAAAAATGTTTGGTCATTTTTGGATGGACTTGAGCGTTGATGTCAGATTTTCTCATTTGTTGGTTGTGACAGAACTGAGGGCTTCTCTGTTCACTGAAAATTCAGGGAAAATTCCCCAAAGAGAACGAGTCTGCACGGACTAGAAATACATTTAAAACCTGCAACAGTTTTAGGTGGTTTACCTAAAGTGTATTAATTTTAATAAAACCTGGACTGACTAAAACCAGAAAGCAAAGACCTATATCTAAAAACCTGAAAGGAAAGTCAATTAATCATAGAAAGAGCACAGGATTAATTGGCTTTTAACAACAGTAATAACAATGACAAGAACATCATCACCTTTGGAAATGTTGAGAATTAATTTTCGTGTTCTGTAGAATTAGGTACAACTGACCTCAGTCTAGAGGCTTAGAAAAAAAATAATGCTTAAAAACAAAGGCTTTCTAAAGACTTCTCATTCTTT